>NC_065583.1:109806-409806 GCF_024542745.1 Macaca thibetana thibetana | reverse complement strand
CACAAACTCCTCTTGAAGCTTTCAGTGAGGCCTGCACATCAGTATGAAACACATTCTTTCCAAAAGCTACCATAGGTAGATTTTAGGAACAAGCTCAGGAGAACATCACTCAAAATAATTCCAAGTATTTCACTTTTTTCCTTCAAATGACATTCATGAATCTGGTCCTCGAAAGACTAGTCAAGAAAATTAGACATTTTTTAGCATTAGTTTGCTCATACATACATATGCTATATTCTTATGTCTATTTTTGGCAAGTTTTGATGTTCATTATGAAATGAACACAGCGAAATTGGTGCTTGCCCCTTGACATTTCAATGTCAATGTATTTTAAGCTTCAGTGTGTTAAAACTCTGCTGAAAATTTTTAACTTTTGAAATGTTCAAGTATAGATTCTTTTTCATGGTTCTTCCAACCTTGGGGTTGTTCTGTCCACGAGTTCAGCAGAATCCATTTTTCCTTGACAACCAAGAAACTTCAATATGTAACAGAAAACATGGAATGGCATTTAGATCTTCAAAAAGCAGGGCAAACTGGAATGGATATACTGTTTCTCACAATGGTCTATGCTGACAGCAAGGCTGAAGATTTCCAGTAGGTTATGGGTTATCAGTGAAAGTTGATGCTTGGTTGTGACAGCTGCAGTATATCTTGAATGCCAGTTTTCTTCAATCTTTGCCAAAAACCCAAATTTAACACAGTTTGCTGTATTGCCATTAATATATACTGCTATAAAATTTCCTCCAGCTTAGTTCATTTGATACAGCTGCAAGTCTTTGGTGGTCAAGTAGTAGGCTCACAAAAACAGCACATACACAGTTTTGAAAGCCTTATTCTGAATGTAAGCAAAATACAGTTTTCTTCATCAGTAGATTCATTGCAACTAACAGCAATGAAGGATGAGCCGATGTTTTTTTTTTTGAGACAGAGTCTCGCTTTGTTGCCCAGGCTGGAGTACAGTGGCGCAATCTTGGCTCACTGAAAGCTCCGCCTCCTGGGTTCATGCCATTCTCTTGCCTCAGCCTCCTGTGAGCTGATATTTTTTAAGATCTGAAGTTTGATACATTCAGTCATTAATTCAGAGTTAAGACTGCAGAAGTAGATGAAGAAATTCTGGAATTCTTTATTTGTGGCAGCACTCAGAATGCAAGGTTTCACAAGTTTCTCCATTTTTTTCTCCTTTGCAATTAAAAGGGCTATTTAATATTAAGCTTTCATGGCTTTGAAGATTCCTGTGAATATTTCAATGCTGTCCAGTCTTAAAGCTGCAGAGAATCGGGCTTTGCAGAACACTCCACTGTTTTTAATGGCATGAATTTAGCAGTGTTTGGCATGGTGTCACTGCCCAACACTTTCAGATAACTCAAACTGAAGAAGTTGACCCTATCTTCTGCATAATAACATGAATATATACTTGCGAAAAGCCTCAAAAATTTTTTTTTGGCTGCCATTTTTAGCTACCTCAAAGGAGATAAGAGAAAAACAAGGAGTACTGATGATGGAAGCATCTGGTCCCTCTTGCAGAGTGATGAATGATTTTATTGGTGGCAGCTGGGTGGCAGGACAATCCAGGCATCCAGTTATGCCTGGGCCCCAATAAGTGAAATCTTTGTTCATTTTCTTTTTATACACGCGTCTGCTTCCTACAACCCGACACCATTTAGTGGTGCCCTTGGTCATATCTAAATGATCTTACTTTCATAATCCTTTGATTCTAGCTTGCAGAGTCAAGACGAACTCTAACTCATGGGATGGACAAACTGGAAGATGTAAAATAAGTAAGGCTTTCTGGGCCAAAAAGCCTCTTTTTACACAAAATCAAATTTTAAAAGAACATTGACCTCAAAACAATAACACCGTCCTGGTTATGCAATAGAAATAGCTATATAAATGGAATCATATCCTTAATGAACACCTCCTGTGGCTACCCAACTTTTCACACATCTTATTGATTATAGGCCTTGCTGTGAATGCTTTCTTGCTCTATCTGAAGTATTCCCACCAAAGAGCTGTTTCCAACTTTATTTCCTATATTATGAAAAATGAAGTTTTTTCAACATTGTAACAAAGGATATGATAATGTATACTATATTAAATAAACCATTATACAAAAATAGTTCCTTGTACTGTTAACTATTATTATTACTTTGGTCAGTAAAATTCTAAATCATGCAACTATAATTTACATGTTTACCAATGGAAGGAAGTGACAATGAACTGCATAAAGAATGAAAGAGACAGCGGGGAGCGATGGCTCACGTCTGTAATCCCAGCACTTTGGGAGGCTGAGGCGGGGGGATTACGAGGTCAAGAGATTGAGACCATCCTCGCCAACATGGTGAAACCCTGTCTATACTAAAAATGCAAAAATTAGCTGGGCATGGTGGTGTGCACCTGTAGTCCCAGCTACTCGGGAGGCTGAGGCAGGAAAATCGCTTGAACTCGGGAGGAGTAGGTTGCAGTGAGCCGAGATCGCACCATTGCACTCTAGCCTGGCGACAAGCGAGACTCCATCTCAAAAAAAAAAAAAAAAAAAAAAATTGTGTCTTAACTGTGCACTTATCAATATTTACTATAAAATGGGGGAAGGGGATGATGATAAAAGTTAGCAGAGGAGGGCCGGGCACGGTAGCTCATGCCTGTAATCCCAGCACTTTGGGAGGCCCAGGTGGTGGATCTCCTGAGATCAGGAGTTCGAGACCAGCCTGGCCAACATGGCGAAACCCCGTCTCTACTAAAAATACAAAAATTAGCTAGGCATAGTGGTGCATGCCTGTAATCCCAACTACTAGATGTGCTGAGGCAGGAAGATCGCTTGAACCTGGGAAACAGGTTGCAGTGAGCCGAGATCATGCCATTGTACTTTTGCCAGGGCAACAGAATGAGACACCATCTCAAAAAAAAAAAAAAAAGTTAACAGAGGAATGGAAGATTCTCTCTTTTCCTCAGCTTCAGTGTACTAAGACCCAGAAGCATAGGACATAAGTTTTTTCCATGGGATAATTTAGTTATTACTTTGGGTGAAAACATGGTGATAGGATTTGTCCTTAAAGTCAGACTAGTGTAACAGAGGTAGCAGTGATTTATGGTTAGATTTGTGTCTTAACTGTACACTTACCAATATTTGCTATAAAATGGGGGCAGGGGGTGATAATAATATCTACTATATGAAGCCTATAGGACAGTGTTCTGTGTGTTTTGACTGCAACTCAAAGTAAGCATATTTTTAGACTAAGTATACACATGTATATATATAACTTAAAAGTTTCATAAAGCAATACTTACCCTTACTATGTCCATGTGTTCTAATATTTTCTCTTATTTCATTTTGAGGTAATGCTAGGCGTGACCCATTTATTTTATTTTAAGACCCACTAATTGGTCAAAAAACTCAATTTGAAAACCACTGCTATAAGGAGAACAAGAGGAAATACATTTTATAAACTATAAAGCACTACTAAGATGTGAGAAACTGCTGCTGAATATCCAGGTCAACCTTTATGGGCCTGAAGACAACCTCTCTTTCGTTTGGGCACTGCCAGGAGTCAAATTTACCTAGACTTTTGGTAAGGAAGATGGTACTCATTGTCATTGAGACAATTATCTAATGCTTAGAAGTCAAGACTAGAAAGCAAGGCATTAACCATATCAGCACCCAAACAAGGGAAGACAAGTTACAAGAAAGCCAAGTAAAACAGTAAACATTTGTTTAGTGCTTTATGGTTAACATATGTGATCTCTTTTAATCCTTATAATCCTAGGGAAAAAGTGAAGCTCAAGGAGGTTGACACCTGTCCAAGACTAGACAGTAAGTGGCAAAGCCAGGTCACCTGATCCTAAATCCCACAATCCTTCCACTATGATAAAATACCAGGAAAGAAAAGTGATCAGGATATGAGGCACATTCTGATCCATCAAAGATGCTTTGCCTTGCTCTAGAAGGAAAACAGATCCTACTCAAGGTAGGATGCAATCCCAGACTTTCAGAGGAGGGTGTGGCCAGTTGCTACCAGTAGTCTAGGACTCACACCTGGCATTTCTTTCTACCAATATATCTATTTTGACACTGTTTGTGCTGAGGTCCCAAATGTCTATTATCTCCAAGTACTGTGGCTTTCTATTCCTATCTGTACCTGTCCCAGGGACTTGGTCAAGGACTCACATTAGAGAGAAATGAAGTACTGGGTATCTGTTACTCGTGTCCCGCGTACTTAGGTAGACAAGACAGTATTAGCAGTAGTGGTCCGCTTCCAGTGACCATCATATTATTTGTTCAGCTTCCTCTGGGGAAGCCAATCTGCCCCAGCCTTCATGGTTTTGTGTCTCTTTTTTTTACCCATATGACCATCTCTCTTCACTGTGTCTCCCTCATCAAATAAAGAGTTTAGCAACTAAGTAGCTGAGGAGGTGGGAAAGAATGCTACACATTCCCCAGCTCTCCTAGTTACCTTTCCACTCCCTTCAGCCCCCCACATTCCCTCATTTCTCTCACCTGGTACTCCTGAACCACCTCCTCCAAAGGCACCACACTGTGCTGTTTGTGGCTCCTGGATTCTCGGCACACCACACAGATGGCCTCTTTGTCCACCTCACAGAAGAGTTTCAGGGCTTCCTGATGTTTGAAGCACATGCCCTGATCATTACTCCGGTTCCCCCGACAAGGAGTGGGGCACATCTGGCAAATTATCTGGACCATGTTGGCCAGCTGCAAGTTGGGACGAAAGCTGCGACGTGTGAAGCTCTTTCGGCACTGGGGGCAGGTGAACTGCCCTGGAAGGGGCGAGGAAGGAGGCGGGTGGATGTCAGGATACAGCTCTTCATCTTCGTCCTCATCGTATGCTTCCAGTATTTCTTCTTCTCGGTAGACATCAATTCTCAGGTCAGGTCTCCAGCCTCCTAGGTAATAGTCCTGATTTTCCTCTTCTTCTTCCTCCTGGTCCCACATATGGTCTACGTTGTCCCAATTAGTTATACCACTGTCACCGAGCCAGAGTTCACCGTCCTCTTGGTCTTGGAACAACTCTTCGTCAGCATTCCCTCGATACAACACCTCTCGAATGGAGCCGTCCCATCCATCCACGGCCCCCACCGCTTCGCCGTCCTCCTCCTCCTCCCATTCATCTTCCTCCTCGTTCTGGTCCTCCTCGTCCTTCTTACCCCACAGCTGGGTCACACACCCTCGGCAGAAGTTGTGCCCACAGCTGATGGACACGGGGTCCTTGAAGTAATCCAAGCAGATGGCACACACCGCTTCCTCCTGAAGGGTCTGCATGGGGCTGGGAGTAGGGGCATAACCAGCCATCTTAATGCCTGCGGCAGGTGTAGTTACCTCAGCTTGGAGCTGCGGAGCGGGGACGCGCCTGCAGGCCTGCTCCAGACTACTCTGGAGAGCCGAGGCAGTCCTCAACCTTGCTCTTCCTTCTCGGCCCCGCAGGGCAGCTTTGATCCCCTCTCTCAGGGTTCGAACGCCCAGATCCAGACTCAGCCTCTCTCTGGGATCGGTGGGGACAGACCAGGCTGCAGCGCCCAGCTGCTCGGTCCAGTCACGTCTCTCGCTACCCTCAGGGTGTGCCCTACACTGCGGCGTCCGCCTCAGACGCAGCAGCCAGCTACCCGGCCCGAGGCGACGCAAAAGGACGTCTCGCTCACGCACACGCTCGGGAGAGACGCTCTAGGCTGGCGGAGGACCACGTCTCTATGGTGTGCCAGGAGCCGCGCCGGCCGGGAGTTGGGTGAGCTGGGGGGCGCCCGGGCCGCACCGCCCGCCCTAGCTGGGCTAGTGCTGCACATTCCAGCCAGCCCCCTCCCCAAGACCCCATTCCCAATCCCCTTCTCAGCTCCCTCGGGCCGGCAGAGCGGCTCTCATCAGGTCAGCGGCGGACGCCGGGAAGCGGCCCGGCTTGGGAGAGGTAGTTTGGTTGGTTGGCTGGTTCTGGATGGGGGGTCAACCCTCGAGGGGGACTGGGTCTCCGAGCTGTTGTCCGGCCTGAGCGGGAGCCCCGGGAAGTTTAGAGGGAAGGGGGATAAATCTCTCCGGGAAGCCCCGCCCGGGCCGGGGCCGAGTTGGTCCACGGCGGTGGGGAAGCTTCGGACACCACCCTGGTGCTGTCCCCTGTCCCGCCGTCCGCGCTTGGGGTGCCTTGGTGGGGATCCGGGCGCCCAGTGCCGCCCGCTGTCTTCCCGCAGTCGTCGGGCTGCAGCTCCACGCAGGCCTCGGACCCAGCCTACCGGCGCCCGGGCCTGTTTCCGCTTGCGGGGCCGCGGCTGCGCAGTATTGCGGCGTCTCCCAGCAAAGCTGCGCCCCGGGCGTGGGTCCCCTGAGGGGTCCGGGGCTTAAGTTCCCTTCGGTTCTGCCGCCTGCCTCGGGGTAGGGGTTCCGCGTTCCAGCCCTGAGCTCTGTGAGCTCGGCCGGGAGGGGGCTGGATTTGGGACCACACTTCCTCACCGCCGTGGTTTAGACTTGGAGAGCGGCTGGCCCCTCCTTCCTGTCCCGGTGTCCTCCACTGTCTGTTATGCCCTTTATTCCTGCCTGGGGAGGGAGGGCTGGGGGCGCCGTCTGGGTCTGTTTTCCACCCCAGCGGGGCCCTAGGGCAGTGTCATTTAGACCCCACTCTGTCACCTTTCCTGGAGAGGGGCCCTGATCCAGGGCTGAGAGATTTTTTTGAGATGGAGTTTGGCTGTCGCCCAGGCTGGAGTGCAGTGGCGTGATCTCAGCTCACTGCAAGCTCCGCCTCCCGGGTTCACGCTGTTCTCCTGCCTCAGCCTCCCGAGTAGCTGGGACTACAGGCGCCGCCACCACGCCCTGCTAATTTTTTTGTATGTTTAGTAGAAACGGGATTTCACCGTGTTAGCCAGGATGGTCTCGATCTCCTGACGTCGTGATCTGCCCGCCTCGGCCTCCCACAGTGCGGGCTGAGAGATCTTACAGTGTGAGGGGGAATGAGGCCTTGAAAGGCTTCTCAGGGGTTGTCTCCTTCTGTCTTCTGTCCCTCCAGGTAGGGACAGAACCAGGTCAGGCCTGGACTTGCAGTCCCGGAGAACAGAGGATGGAGATGGGGGCTGGTGCTCATGGGCTCTGTGTATGCCTTCTGTGTGGCCTGGTTCTGTGTATAAATGTTCCACCCCAGTGCTGAGGGCCAAGACACCCCCTTGGCTTTGGTGCTGGGGGCATCCTGGGGCAAGGAGTGTAGGCAGAACTCCTCAACGTTGGAGATTTGGGGAAATTGTGTCCCCTCCCTTTTAGACTCCTGTAGCCCCCTGCAGTGGCAAGATCTCAGCCCACGGCAATCTCCACCTCCTGGGCTCAAGCAATCCTCCCACTTCAGCCTCTGGAATAGCTGGGAACACAGGCATGCACTACCACTCCAGGCTAATTTCTTTAGTTTCTGTAGAGACCGGGTTTCGTCATGTTGCCCAGGCTGAAGCGCCATGGCTATAGTCACAATTATTGCACACTACCACCTCAAACTCCTGGGCTCAAGTGACCCTCCTGCCTCAGCCTGCAGAGTCGCTGGGACTACAGGCATGCACCACCATGCTTGACTTAACCATTCTTTTTTAGATTTTTTTTTTTTTGAGACAGGGTCTTGCTCTGTTGCCCAGGCCAAATGCAGTATTGTGATCATGGCTCATTGCACCCTTGATCCCTGGGCTCAGGTGAACCTCCTGCCTCAGCCTCCCAAGTAGCTGGAACTACAGGTGTGCATTACCACATTGGGCTAATTTTTATTTTATTTTTTTGTAGAGATGAGGTCCCGCTATGTTGCCCAGGCTAGTCTTGAACTCCTAGTTTAAGCAGTCCTATCTCAGCCTCACAAAGTGCGGGAATTACAGACCTGAGCCACTATGCTCAGCCCCATACAAGGTTTTTTGTTTTTTTTTTTACCTGCCCTTCAGTGAGAAGTACATTGCACATACTGATCCAATACAGACCTGCATATATATAACAGAAACAAAATTTCTGCAAACTCTTCTTTCCCTTATGACATCCAAGGCACTCTGATATTTTATTTCAGTAAAATGCTGTTGAAGACCCACGGACGTGACTGCACCCCTCACTAACTGGTCACTGGTTTGGGGAGGAACACCAATGTCCCAGTGGAACCTTGAGAACACCTTGGAGTCCTCCTCTTCCTCTCTGGACCTGAGCCAAACTGTGAGTGGCACAGGGCAAGGACCATATGTATTCTGTTCATTGTTGCATACTCAGTTCATTGACCACAGTGCCAAGCACACAGTGAGCACTCCCTGTGTATCTGCTAAGTAAATCAACGAACAAACCCAACACATTTCAGCCAAGTCCTGCTGATTTGTTTCTCCTCCGTTCCAGCCTTACTTCTGCCAGCCTTACTTACTTCCAGCCTCACCCCCATCAGCTTCAGACTGGATAAAAGGAAACCATTTCTCTAAAGGATCACTTGCCCTCTCACTTCAGGCCATCCTGCAGCCACCAGAACCTTCCACATGAAATGAAAGGCTTACCACTTCATAAGCTTTAAGGAAATTCTTGGCCAGGTGCAGTGGCTCACTCCTGTAATCCCAGTGCTTTAAGAGGCCAAGATGGGAGAATTGCTTGAGCCAGGTGTTTGACGCCAGCCTGGGCAACATAGTGAGACCCTGTCTCTAAAAAAAAAGAAAAAAACAATTGGCTGGGTGCGGTGGCTCACGCCTGTAATCCTAGCAATTTTGGAGGCTGAGGCGGGTGGATCACTTGAGGTCAGGAGTTCGAGACTAGCCTGGCCAACATGGTGAAACCCCGTCGCTCCTAAAGATACAAAAATTAGCCAGGTGGGGCGGCAGGTGCCTGTAATCCCAGCTACTTGGGAGGCTGAGGAGGAAGAATTGCTTAAACCTGGGAGGTGGAGGTTGCAGTAAGCCAAGATCGTGCTACTGCATGCACTCCAGACTGGGCAACAGAGTGAGACTCCATCTCAAAAATAACAAAAATAAATAAATAGCCGGGCGTGGTGGCTCACGCCTGTAATCCCAGCACTTTGGGAGGCCGAGGCGGGCGGATCACAAGGTCAGGAGATCGAGACCACGGTGAAACCCCGTCTCTACTAAAAATACAAAAAATTAGCCGGGCGCGGTTGTGGGCGCCTGTAGTCCCAGCTACTCGGGAGGCTGAGGCAGGAGAATGGCGTGAACCCGGGAGGCGGAGCTTGCAGTGAGCCGAGATCGCGCCACTGCACTCCAGCCTGGGCGACAGAGCGAGACTCCGTCTCAAAAAAAAAAATAAATAAAAAAATAAAAATAAAATTTTTTTTAAATTACCTGGGTGTGACGGTGTGTGCTTGTAGTTCCAGCTACTTGGGAGGCTGAATTGGGAGGATCATTTGAGCCCAGGAGGTCAAGGCTGCAGTAAGCAGTGATCGTGCCACTGCCCTCGGCCTGGGCAACAGAGCAAGACGCAATCTTTAAAAAAAAAAAAAAATCCTGGCCAGGTGCAGTGGCTCATGCTTGTAATCCCAGCACTTTGGGAGGCCGTGGTGGGTGGATCACGAGGTCAGGAGATCGAGACCATCCTGGCCAACATGGTGAAACCCTGTCTCTACTAAAAATACAAAAAATTAGCCGGGCACGGTTGTGGGCACCTGTAGTCCCAGCTACTCGGGAGGCTGAGGCAGGAGAATGGCGTGAACCCGGGAGGCGGAGCTTGCAGTGAGCCAAGATCGCGCCACTGCACTCCAGCCTGGGCGACAGAGCAAGACTCCGTCTCAAAAAAAAAAAAAAAAAAAAAATTAAAAAAAATAAATAAATAAATAAAAATTTTTTAAAAATTACCTGGGTGTGACGGTGTGTGCTTGTAGTTCCAGCTACTTGGGAGGCTGAATTGTGAGGATCATTTGAGCCCAGGAGGTCAAGGCTGCAGTAAGCAGTGATCGTGCCACTGCCCTCGGCCTGGGCAACAGAGCAAGACGCAATCTTTAAAAAAAAAAAAAAAAAAATCCTGGCCAGGTGCAGTGGCTCATGCTTGTAATCCCAGCACTTTGGGAGGCCGAGGCGGGTGGATCACGAGGTCAGGAGATCGAGACCATCCTGGCCAACATGGTGAAACCCTGTCTCTACTAAAAATACAAAAAATTAGCCAGGCGTGGTGGCGGGCGCCTGTAGTCCCAGTTACTTGGGAAGCTGAGGCAGGAAAATGGCGTGAACCCGGGAGGCGAAGCTTGTAGTGAGCTGAGATTGCATCACTGCATTCCAGCCTGGGCAACAGAGAGAGACTCCGTCTCAAAAAAAAAAAAAAAAAAAAAAAGCCAGGGGGAAGTCCCAACCCTGGGCTTGTCTTCTTTCTCCTCTTTGTGGAGAAGCTCACAGATCCGGGTGCAGCAGAAGTGTGACTGCAGCCCAGGCTGCCTCCCTGCGTCTTCTTACCTTCTCCTTGCCCTGCACTGCCACACCAGCGAACGGTAAGATCCACAGGAGCCACACAGCTTCCCCGCAAGGCAAACAGCTGGGGTCAGGGGTCAACCTGCCAGCTGCCCACGCCAAGGGGACAGCTGCCACACCTCACACTGGCCTGGGGCACCATCTTCTACTTGCCTGAGTCCTGCTAACCCTTCCCTCCCGGAGCAGCCTTTGGCCTGACTTCTTGTCCCCAAGGGTGGTCAGACACATGAGGCTGAGAGTGCCAGTCCCTCCCATTGCCAAGGGCACCGCTGTCCAACCTTGCCGTGTCTGTGCCTTCACTGGACTCTGAGCTCCTGGCAACTGCATGTAACTTCACCTGTTTCTTGTAATCGGATTTCCTTTGGAGGCGAGCCCAGAGTCCTGCCCATGGAACCACAAAATCCATTTGAGAACCCAAGGGACCCCAGAACATCTCCACAAGCCCCTGACAACCTGGACAACTGACAACTCCTCCTCCTGCCATCCCCAAGGTGGCCTCCCCGCCACAGAACTCCGTGTTCCTTGCATGACTGTCCTTTCTGTTCAGCCTGGGCTCTGCAGAGTGCATCACCCAGCCCCTCACTCCCACCCCGGCCTTCGCACATGCTGGTCTAAGTCGTCTGTGCCTGCAGACATTAAGGTGGAGGAACGTGATTCCACCAGCACCCCACAGCCTGTGAGGAGGTGAACCCAGGGATTGTGTGTCTAAGTCCACGGAGGGATGAACAGGCCCAGGAAGCAGGAAAATCCTCCTGCCCAGGCCTTGCTCCCACCCCCACTGTCTCCCTGCGTGGCACCTTCTGGTCAGTCAGCTCAGCCAAACACAGGCATTCTGGGCCCGGCTGGACTAGCCTGGACACCTGCCTCTCCCTTGGCTCCTTCCTCAGCCGCTCCTGTGACGGGACAGACGGTGAGCCTAGAGTGCGTGCCAAGGATGTGAGTGTAGCCTCTGGTGTGCATGCCACAGTCTCGGGAGTAGGCCAAGCAGCAGGCACGTGATGAGGGCTCTGAGCACCCTCAGGCGCAGAGAAGCAGCTTACAGATCCGGCAGGTCAGGGTGGCAGCTTGGCAGGACTTCTTCCTCCAGATCACAGACAGTGGGAAAAGCAGCCTCCACCCCACAGGTCACTGGCTTTGTGTCCTGACGCTCCTGGGAATGGATTCCCTCCCTTGACCCAGACCCAGGCGGCCTCACCTCAGCCCCAGGGATTCCCGCTGAGGGAGGCCAGGGCATGTCCCGCGTTGCAGAAGTGCTGAGTCAGATTTCTAGGCTTCAGGCAGCCCTGAGATCCACCCCACTTGGCACACACCTCTCCTGCTGACCTCTCTGGAGTTGGTCTCAAACCACCAGCTGCTAGCCTTCCCTTGAACCCAGCTGAGAGCCGTGCCGAGGGACTAAGGGGTCCTTGGAGCAGGCCCTTAGAGCCTACCTGGTGCTCAGGCCTCAGGTACCTCCTGTTCCAGAGATAGAATGTTCTGGAAAGAGCAGCTGCAGCGGGTGCACTCAGGGCTGGCTTTCCTCAGCAGTGTTGCTGCCACTGCATTTCTCAGGACTCTAATTTCAGAAATCGCATCCGTGGAAACTCACACCAGTCATCTTATGCTGGAGAAGCCTGCACAAGAGTCTACCTGTGATGGTTCAATTCCAGGTCATGGTGGGGAGATGAGCCCTTGCACACAGCCTGGGGACCGTTTGTCAGAGGTGCAGAGAGGCTGTGCAGCATGGCGGAGTCACACGGACATTGGCAAATCACAGCCAAGGGCCACCTCTGGCCCTCAGCTTCTTTCTGTAAGGCCCAAGAACTAAGAACAGTTCTTAAATTTCAAAAGTGTTGTAACAAAAGAAAACGAGGAATTGTAAACAAAACAAAAAGGAAGATGTGGACAGAGACCATATCAGGCCAGAAAAGTCTAAAATCTTTAGTATCTGACACTTGACAGAAGTTTGCTCACCCCAGGCTAGGAGGCTGGAGCAGAGGCCCCCTGAGTGCCTCTGATGTGGAGATTGAGCCTTATGTCTGTCGTCTTGTGCTGGGACATGGGTTGGTGACCCCAACGTGATCGCAGTTGTCATCCTGCATTCCCTCCCTCCCTTGTGCCAGCAAGTAGATGCACACTGGGGTTATTAATGAGTGCTGCTGTTCTGGTACAGGAGTCCCCCCTACTCCTCGGGAGATGTAGTCCATGACGCCAGCTGATGCCTGAAACCTAAGATGACACGGAACCCGAGGGCAATCGATCGAAATACGTTTCTGTTCATGTCCCCGCTCATACATGGAATCCCTTTTCCATCTGAACTGGGCACTTGCCATGTACTGTGGCATCACTTTGGCTGTTAGAGGCGTGGTAGCAAAACTAACACAAAGCCCTTTTTTCTTTATAATTTGAAGGACAGAAGGTCTGTTCTTACTGTAGATTTTTGCAACCTCAATATACAATTTTTTTCTTATTGAGAACATTCCCCTTTTCACTTAAAGGAGTACTTTATGGCTTCTCTTTGGCACACCCGAATTGCTAGCATCCCTACTGTGTGCGTTGGGGTATTATTAAATAAAATAAGGGTGACTTGAGCGGCGTTCTGCCGTATGCAGTTTGATAGCTGAGATGGCTGCTGAGTGACCACGGCAGGGAGGGTGGACAGTGTGGAGACCCCGGACACAGGGATGGAGCAGCATGGCGCCTCAGACCCCGGACACAGGGGTGGAGCAGCACGGCGCCTCAGACCCCGGACACAGGGATGGAGCAGCACGGCGCCTCAGACCCCGGACACAGGGGTGGAGCAGCATGGCGCCAGATGCCACACACCTCAAGATGGAGCGCCCTGTACAACTCAGGAACTGCTTTTTTATGGGATTTTCCATTTAACATTTTCGGACTTCAGTTGTTCCCGGGTAACTGAAACCTCAGAAAAGGAAACCAGATAAGGGGAAAGGCTGCTGTGCTGATTTTCCTCTCGAGACCCTGCATTGGGGGCTGGAAACAGATAAAGCAGCATTTCCTATCCTCAGATTGCTTATGGTTCCTGGGGGAATGGATGCAGTTGTCACACAGCTTGTCATGCAACGGACACAGTAATTCATGCCAAGATTAGTGTGAGGGGCATTCAGGAGTTACAAGCATCCTCCCCAGTCAGGTGGGTGTGGGGATAGGCTTTTCTGCAGAGCACCGAGGCTAACCATCATTCCATGCACCTTAGCGCCACTGCCATCCCACTTCTCCCATCTACATATATCTTTAAAATCAGCTCTGCTGGGCCGGGCGCGGTGGCTCACGCCTGTAATCCCAGCACTTTGGGAGGCCGAGGCGGGCAGATCACAAGGTCAGGAGATCAAGACCATCCTGGCTAACAGAGTGAAACCCCGTCTTTACTAAAAATACAAAAAATTAGCCAGGCGTGGTGGCGGCACCTGTGGTCCCAGCTACTCAGGAGGCTGAGGCGGGAGAATGGTGTGAACCCAGGAGGCAGAGCTTACAGTGAGTTGAGATCACACCACTGCACTCCAGCCTGGGCGACAGAGCGAGATTCTGTCAAAAACAAAAACAAAAAATCAAGTGAAGAGACAACCAGCAGAATAGGAGGAAATATTTGTGAAGTATTTATTCAACAAAGGATTTGTATCCAGAATACACAAGGAACTCAAACAGTGCAACAGAAACAAACCCCAAATAATCGGATTTTAAAACAGGCAAAGGAGCCGAATACACATCTCTCAAAAGAAGACATACCAGTAACCAATACGTATGTGAAAAAATGCTTAACCTCACTAATCATTAGGAAAATGCAAATTAAAATCACAATGAGATATCATTTTATCCCAGTTAGAACAACTATTATCAAAAAGACTTTCAGAAAATGACAGATGATGGTGAGGATGCAAAGAAGGGAGCTTTCATACACTGTCGGAGGGAAGGTAAATTAGTGCAGCTGCTATGGAAAACACTATCGAGGTTCCTCAAAAAACTAAAAACAGAGCTACAGTATGATCCAGCAATCCCACTACTGAAGACTTATCCACAGGAAAAAAAAAAAAAACTCTGTTTATTGTAGCACTATTCCAAACAGCCAAGATACGGAATCTACCTAAGTCCACACCAACAGATAAATGGTTAAAGAAAATATCATACATACACCCACCGGAAAACTATTTTATGCTATAAAAAGAATGGTGTCCTGTCATTCACAGTGACATGGACGAGCTTGGAGGACACCTTGTTAAGCGACATAAGCCAGGGACAGGAAGATAAATGCCACATGTTGTCACTCCTACGTGGGAGCTAAAATAGTTGATCTCATAGAAACAGTAGAATAGTGGTTACCAGAGGCTAGGAAGGATGGGTGGGTGGGGAGATAGCCAGAGGTTGGCTCACAGACACAAAAATACAGCTAGACAGGAGGAGTAAGTTCAAGTGTCCTGCACCACTGTAAGATGAGTGTAATTAACCCTAATTTAATGTATATTGTCAAATAACTAGGGGGGAGATTCTGAATGTTCTCAACACAAAGCAATGGTAAATGGGTGTCAGATGTGCTAATTACACTGACTGGATCATTACACATTGCATGCACGAATTGAAACATCACATGTACCTCATACACATGTACAATTATTAGGCGTTAATCTAAAAATAATAAGAAAACTGAAAAAAAAAAAAAAGAAAGAAAACAAAAAGAGGGAGGCGGAGGGAGACTCCATGACTGTCCGAGGGAAGGTGTAGTGCTGGGGAGATCCTGCCACTGCCCTGCAGAAGGAGGGACCCTGATCCCAGGAGTGCCACTGTGGCGCTGGCAAAGGCCAGGAGAGAGGGCTCCTTCCCAGCTCCGGAGGGAGTGCCCGTACCTTGGTTTCTGCTTAGGGGAACCCGCCTTGAACTTCTGATCCCCAGCACTGTGGGAGAATCAGCGTGTGGTGGTTTAAGCCAGCATGCTATGGTCATCTGTCACAGCAGCGGTGTGAAATGACCATGCATCCTACTGACCAAGGCCTGCTGCATCCTGCGAGTCCCAGGGCCACTTCAAACCTGTGAGCGCTGCAGGCCCTCCCTGAGCCAGGCAGGGAGGAGGAGGCCTGGTCTGGGAGGAAAGGCGGCCTCAGAGCTTGTGAGCCCACTATCTCTGGGCCACCACCGAGACAGAGGCCCAGGGGATGGAGAATGGCACAGGCACCCTGGTGCACCCTCCATGAAGCAGAGGTGGTAAAGGCACGCACATGCTTTCCCCAGGTGTGGGGAAGGCAGGAGGGAGCAGGTAACCCCAGGTTAGGCCAGGTGAGAAGGGGACAACACACACCCAGTTGTTCCATAGCTCACACCTGGGGACCACAGGGTGAGCTACACCCACCTAATTTTCATTTTTTAAATTTTAAAAAATAATTTTTTCTTTGAGACAGGGTCTTGCTCTGTGCCCAGGCTGGAGTGCAGCAGTGTGGTTTCAGCTCACTGCAACCTCCGCCTCTCAGGTTCAAGCAGTTCTCCTGCCTCAACCTCCACAGTAACTGAGAGTACAAGCGCCCATCACCATACCCAGCTAATTTTTAGTAGAGATGGGGTTTCACCCTGTTGACCAGGCTGGTCTTGAACTCCTGATCTCAAATGATCTGCCCACCTCAGCCTCCCAAAGTGCTGGGATTACAGGCGTGAGCCACTGCATTGCCCACCTAGCTAATTTTTAAATAATTTTTTCAGTTTTTAATTAATTTTTTTTTTACATTTTTGAATTAACTTTTTAAAAAAGTTTTAAACTAAGTAAACATAAAAAAATCTTCTTTCATTTTCCAACAAATTCCATTAATTTATATTTCAAGTTTCCACTTCTTAGATGAAAAAATAATCTAGTCAAACTTTGGGATTTCTCAGGCACCTCAGGTTTGAAAGTCACCTTCTGTGTTACCCACCTCTCCCCTTGCCTTCCATCCTGAGCTCCAGGGCTACAATGAGAATAGTGGATCCTTCTCACTGCTGGTTGGGGCCTGCTCTGTCATGACCACGGATCCTGGGTCCATGCTGTCCTTGGCAGGAAGTGCCAAGGGAGGGACCCTCTCAGCTGCTGGAGTCAATCTGTGGCACTCTGTGAGGCTGGACACGAGGCACCCCTGCTGGCTCACTCTCTGAGCTGCTTACTAAAGCTGTCAAGCAGGAAGTCTGGAGATGCTGGCTACATATTTTGAGAAGCCCTGTGCAAAATACAAATGCAGAAGCCCTCGGTGAGAAAAGCAGTGGGAAAAGTTCAGTTATACATACTCGACTATAAATATTTTTCTTGTAAAATATGTTATTATTTATAAAACATAATAGTACTGATAGGGCCGGGCACGGTGGCTCACGCCTGTAATCCCAGTACTTTGGGAGGCCGAGGCAGGCGGATCACCTGAGGTCAGGAGTTTGAGACCAGCCTGGCCAACATGGTGAAACCCCGTCTCTACTAAAAATATAAAAATTAGCTGCGCGTGGTGGCAGGCACCTGTCATCTTCTTCTCAGACACCCAACTGCCGGCTCCCGAGCCGGGGCAGCTCCCCGTCAACTTTTCACCGCCCCCCACCCAGCCCCAAATCCCTGATCTAACCCCAATCCGCGATCCAGCCCCCAATCCGCGATCCAGCCCAGTCCACCACAGCCTTCAGCAGCCTCCGACCTCTCAGACCCAGGGAGCCTCGCAAAGCCATTAGGCGCGCGCCTGCACCGCGGGGCCGCCCGGCTCCCAGAAGCCGCTCCCAGGAGGTGCGCGCCGGCAGGTGGGGCTGCAGCCCGGGGCAGGCGCCGCTGGGCTCGCGGGTTCTCCTGCGCTCCTCCGGGCAGCCCGAGGACCACAGGCGCAGGATCGCAGGCGCGCAGCCCGCCCGGCCTCAGGAGGACGGCCTGTCTGGCCGTGCGGCCCCACTTAATCTTAACAGCAAATAAAACTCAACAGTGTGCTGTGGTATATTCTACAATGATTCTACACAATTGTAGATTGCATTAGAATAAAACTTTTAAAAATTATTTTCTTGGCAACAAATGGACACTCGAAATTTTATTTAATTATTATTATACTTTTTAAACAGAGTTTCACTCTTGTTACCCAGGCTGGAGTGCGATGGCGCGATTTCGGGTCACTGCAACTTCCGCCTCCCAGGTACAAGTGATTCCCCCTGTCTCAGGCTCCCAAGTAGTTCGGATTACAGGCATGCGCCACCACACCCGGATGTATATATATATATACACATTTTTTTTTTTTGTATTTAGTAGAGACAGGGTTTCATCATGTTAGGCTAGTCGCATACTCCTGACCTCAGGTGATCCACCCGCCTTGGCCTCCCAAAATGCTGGGATTACAAGCGTGAGCCACTGCGCCCGAGGAAAATTTTATTTTTTAATAATGCCAAGTGATTTCATTTTAAATTAAACTGCACCATAAATTGGATTATTGTCCTGCACGTAGTACCTTGCTCTTCAAACAAAAACATTTTTTAAAGACCAAATATATTGCATACTTTTTTTAAAAAAGCTCTGGCTGGGTCATTGGCTTAGGCCTGTAATCCCAACACTTTGGGGAAGCTGAGGGAGGAGGATTGTTTGAACCCAGCAGTTTGAGACTGGCGTGGGAAACACAGTGAGACCCTGGCTCTACAATAACCTTTCTGTAAAAGTTAGCCAGGTGTGGTGGTGCACAGCCGTAGTCCCAGACACTTGGGAGGCTGAGGCGGGAGGATAGCTTGAGCCTGGGAGGTTGAGGCTGCAGTGAGCTATGACTGCTCTCCAGCCTGGGTAACAGCAAGAACCTGTCTCAAAAAAAATGTTCTTACTGTTTAAGAAATTATGAATGACATTTATTTTATGTTAAACCAGTGTATTTTATCTACAAAAGGAGTAAGAGATAATAATAGAAAAATTGGCACATAAAGGAACAAAAATGCTAAAAAAATTAAAATTTACCAATAATCCTATCACCTAAATTTATAATTCTTAATAGAATTAAATGTAGGATTTTAAAATAAATTGCTTTCAATTTACTTAAACATACAGATTATTTTTAGACCCTCTTCAGGCATCCCTCGTTGAGTAAGTTCCATGATTTACAGGCCTACTCTCTCTATTGTTAAATATTTTATTGCTTCCAATGAATAACTTTTTTTTTGAGACGGAGTCTCACTTTGTCGCCCAGGCTGGAGTGCAGTGGCGAAATCTCTGCTCACTGCAAGCTCCGCCTCCTGGGTTCACGCCATTTTCCTGCCTCAGCCTCCCGAGTAGCTGGGACTACAGGCGCCTGCTACCATGTCCAGCTAATTTTTTGTATTTTTAGTAGAGACGGGGTTTCACCGTGTTAGCTAGGATGGTCTCCATCTCCTGACCTCGTGATCTGCCCGCCCCGGCCTCCCAAAGTGCTGGGATTATAGGCGTGAGCCACCACGCCTGGTCAAATAACATTTTTTATAAACATTTTCACAGAAACATAATTTGGGCACATTGAGACATGTTTTCTTTTCAAAAAGTCCTACCACTTTAATTACTGTATAAAAAGATATTAGTGAATTTTCACACATATTGACTAACGTCCTACAAAATGTTGAATCAATTTATATTTTCAGTACCAATCAGCAAATTAATGTCCATTATGCTTTCCCTTCACCAAAACTGACACTTATATTTTATTTTGCTAGACAAAAATACATACTATTTTAATTTGCATAAGTGTAATAAAAAGATTAAATTTTTTTCAGATGTATCATAGGGCATCATTTTTTCTTGAGTCTGGTGGGTGCTTAGTTCCTTTAAAGCACTAATCACGTATACATTAATTTTATGTGCGAAACAGTCATTAAATACAATTGGAAATATGGAAAAATAAATAGCTATATTAAGAAAAAAACAAATAGAGCTTCTGGAATTGCAAAATTCACTAACAGAATTTCAAACCACAGTTGGAATCTTTAACAATAAACTAGACCAAGCAGAAGAAATAATTTTAGAGTTTGAAAACTGGTCTTTCAAAGTAACCCAGTCAGACAAAAATAAAAGAAAAAAGAACTGAAAAACAAAGCCCTTAAGAAATATGGGATTATGTAAAGTCACCAAACTTACAACTTATTGGCATTCCTACAACAGAAGAATAAAAAGTAACCAACTAGGAAAGTATATTTAAGGGAATAATTTAGGAAAAGTTCTCTAGTCTTGCTAGAAAGGTTGACATTCAGATATAAGAAATTCAGAGAACACCTGTGGGATAGTAAACAAGAAGCCCATTCCTAAGGCATACACAGTCATTAGAATAGCCTTGGTCAATGCAAAAGAAAATATATTAAAGGCAGCTCAAATAAAGGGCCAAATTACCTATAAAGTAAATTAGATTAACAATGGACTTCTCAGCAGAACCCCTGCAATCTAGAAAAGATTGGGGCCTAGCTTTAGCCTTCTTTTTTCTTTTTTTTTTTTGAGACGGAGTCTCACTCTGTCGCCCGGGCTGGAGTACAGTGGCCGGATCTCAGCTCACTGCAAGCTCCGCCTCCCGGGTTTACGTCATTCTTCTGCCTCAGCCTCCCGAGTAGCTGGGACTACAGGCGCCCGCCACCTCGCCCGGCTAGTTTTTTTGTATTTTTAGTAGAGACGGGGTTTCACCATGTTAGCCAGGATGGTCTCGATCTCCTGACCTCGTGATCCGCCCGTCTCGGCCTCCCAAAGTGCTGGGATTACAGGCTTGAGCCACCGCGCCCGGCCGCTTTAGCCTTCTTAAAGAAAAAAACAATGCCATCCAATAATTTCTTTTTTTTTTTTTGAGACAGAGTCTCACTTTGTTGTGGGGAAAAGACAGAGAGCTCAGCCTGTTACTGTGTCTATATAGAAAGAAGTAGACATAAGAGACTCCATTTTGTTCTGTATTTGAGATGCTGTTAATCTGTGACCCTACCGCCAACCTTGTCCTTGCAAGAGACATGTGCTGTGGTGACTCAAGGTGTAATGGATTTTGGGCTGTGCAGGATGTGCTTTGTTAAACAAGTGCCTGAAGGCAGTATGCTGGTTAAAAGTCATCACCAGTCTCTTAATCTCAAGTACCCAGGGACACGTACACTGCCAAAGGTCGCAGGGACCTCTGCCTAGGAAAGCTAGGTATTGTCCAAGGTTTCTCCCCATGTGATAGTCTGAAATATGGCCTCGTGGGAAGGGAAAGACCTGATCGTCCCCCAGCCTGACACCCGTGAAGGGTCTGTGCTGAGGAGGACTAGTGTAAGAGGAAAGAAGCCTCTTGGCAGTTGAGATAGAGAGAAAAGCATCTGTCTCCTGCCCGTCCCTGGGCAATGGAACATCTTGGTGTAAAACCCGATTGTATGTTGTTTACTGAGAAAGGAGAAAACCACCTTAGGGCGAAAGGTGGGACTTGCTAGCACAGTGCTGCTCTTTATGCACTAAAAAGGTTTATGAAGATGTTTGCATATGCATATCAAGGCACAGCACTTTTCCTTAAACTTGTGTCACAGAGATCTTTATTCATGTGTCTTACTGCTGACCTCCCTACGATGATCCTATTGTCCTGTCACTTCCCTTTTTCTAAGATGGTAAAGATAATTATCAATAAATACTAAGGGAACTCAGAGACTGGTGCACCGTGGGTTCTCTGTATGCTGAGCACCGGTCCCCTGGGCCCACTCTTTCTTTCTCTATACTTTGTCTCTGTGTCTCATTTCTTTTCTCAAGTCTCTCATTCCACCTAACGAGAAACGCCCACAGGTGTGGAGGGGCAGGCCACCCCTTCACTTTGTCACCCAGGCTGGAGTGCAGTGGCATGATCTCAGCTCACTGCAACCTCCACTTCCTGGTTCAAGCAATTTTCTTGCCTCAGCCTCCCCAGTAGCTGGGATTATAGGCACCCGCCACCAGGCCTGGCAAATTTTGGTATTTTTAATAGAGATGGAGTTTCTCCATGTTGGCCAGGCTGGTCTCGAACTCCTGACCTCAGGTGATTTGCCTGCCTCAGCCTCCCAAAGTGCTAGGATTACAGGCATGAGCCAATGCACCCAGCCATGCAAGAATTTCATAACCTGCCAGACTGAGCTTCATAAACAAAGGAAAATAAAGTATTTCCAGACAAGAAAATACTAAGGGAAGTCATTACCACCAGACTGACTCTAAAAGAAATGTTTAAAGGAGTTCCACTAGTGAAAATAAAAGAATGATACTTGCTACCATAAAAACATACATGAATACAAAAGGTACAGAACCTATAAAGTAATTAAACAATTGAGACTACAATGCAACAAGGCTATAAAAGGAAGAAAACCTAACATATCAATATTTAGCTTGAATGTAAATGGCTGAAATGCTCCACTTAAAAGACACAGAGTGGCAAACTGGATTAAAAAAACAAGACATTTCTGCTGCCTTTGAGATCCATCTCATGTGTAATGACACCAATAGGCTCAAAGTAAATGGATGGAAAAAGATTCATCACATAAATGAAAAACAAAAAAGAGGTATTGCTATTCTTGTATCAAATAAAGCAGACATTAAACCAACAACAGTAAAAATAAGAATACAAAGAAGGGCATTATATAATGATAAATGTTCAATTCAACAAGAAGACTTAACTGTCTTAAATATATATGCAGCTAACATTGGAACACCCAGATTTTTAAAATAAGTATTACTAGACCTAAGAAAAAGAGATACACAGCTGTACACTAACAGTGGAGGACTTCAACACCCCACTGACAGCATTAAGCAGATTATTAGTTGGGCAGATCATTAGGCAGAAAACTAACAATGAAACTGTGGACTCAAATTGGACTCTTGACCAAACAGTACTAATAGACATCTACAGAATACTCCACCCAGAAACCATAAAATATACATTTTTCTCTTTTGCACATGGAACATTCTCTAAAACTGACCACATGCTCAGTCATAAAATAAGCCTCAATAAATGTTTTAAAATCACAACTATATTATCTTTTCAGACCATTGTGGAATAAAATTAGAAGTCAATATCAAGAACTCTCAGAACCACAGAGGTACATGGAAACTAAACAATCTGCTCCTGAATGACTTTTGTGTAAATAACAGAATTAAGGCAGAAATTTAAAAAAAATTCCTGAAACAAATGAAAATGGAAACACAACATACCAAAATGTCTGGGATACACAAAAACAATGTTAAGAGGAGAGTTTTATAACACTAAATGCCTACATAAAAAAGACAGAAAGATCTCAAATTAACAAGCTAAAATAGCCAAACACACTAGAAAAGAACAAACCAAACCCAAATCTAGACGAAGAAAGGAAGTAACAAAGGTTAGAGAAGAAGTTAATGAAATTGGGACCAAAAAAACCGTACAAGGAATCAGCAAAATTAAAAAGTCGGTTCTTTGCAAGGATACATAAAATTGATAGATTGCTAGTTAGATTATGCAAGAAAAAAGAAGATTCAAATAAGCACAATCAAAAACGACAAATGAGACATTACAAAGGATACCACCAACCTAAAAAAAGATCCCCAGAGACTGCTATGAATATCTGTGTGTGCATAAACTAGAAAACCTAGAGAAAATGGATAAATCCTGGAAACACACAAACTTCCAAGACTGAATCAGAAAGAAACCAAAAGTCCACTAGGGCAGTGCCAACAGGAAATGTGGGATTGAAGCCTCCACAGAGTCCCCACTGGGGCACTACCTACTGGAGCTGTGGGAATGGGGCTGCCAGCTCCAGATCCCTGAATGGCAGAGCTATGGGAATCTTCCATCCTGAACCTAGAAATACACAGGCACTCAACTCTGACCCAAGAGAGCAGCCATGGTGACTGCACACTGCAAAGCCAGAGGCAGAGCCGCGTAAGGTCTTGGGAACCCACCCCTTGCACGAGTGTGCCCTGGATGTGGGACATGAAGTCAACAATTATTTTGGGGCTTTAAGGTTTAATGTCTGCCCTACTGGGTTTCAGATTCGCCTGAGACCTGTTGCCCCTTTCTTTTGCCCAACTTCTCCATTTGGGAATGGGAATATTTACCCAACACCTGTACTGCATTGAATATTGGAAGCAAATAACTTGGTTTTGATCTTATAGGCTCATAGGTGGAGGAACCTACCTTGAAGCTCAGATGAGATTTCAGACTTTTGAGTTGATGCTGAAACAACTTGAGATTTTTGGGGACTATTGGGGGAGGGTAATTATATTTTGCAATATGAGAAGAACATGAGATTTGGGGGTCATGGGGTGAAATGACACTGTTTGGACGTGTTTACCCTCCAAATCTCTTGTTGAATGTGATCTCAAATGTTGGTGGTGGGCCTAGTGGAAGGTGTTGAATCATGGGGGTGGATCCTTCATAAGTTGCTTAGCTCCATCCCCTTGGTGATGAGCAAGTCCTTGCTCTGTTGTTTCACATGAAAGCTGGTTGTTTAAAACAACCTGCCATGTTCCCCTTCTTGCTCTTGATTTCTCTCCTGACGTATGATACAGTGGCCCTCCCTTTGCCTTCCTCCGTGATTGGATGCTTTCTGAGGTCTCATCCAAAGCTGAGCAGGTGCTGGTCCCATGCTTCTACTGCCTGCACAACTATAAACCAAATAATTTTTCTCTATAAATTAAAAAAAATCTGAACAGATCAGTAGTTAATTATGAAATTGAATTTGTAACACAAATATTTATCAAGCAGAAGCCCAGGACTAGATGAATTCACAGCTGAATTTTACCAAACATACAAAAAAAATAGATGGTATCAATCTTACAGCAACTATTCTAAAACATTGAGGAGAAGGGATTCCTCTCTAACTCCTTCTACAAAACCAGTATCATCCTGACACTAAAATCTAGCAAGGAAACAACAGCAACAACAAAAACTACAGGCCAATATCTGATGAACATAGATGCAAATATCCTCAGCGAAATGCTAGCAAACCAAATCCATCAGCATATCAAAAATATAATTCATCATGATTACATAGGTTTTATTCCTGGGATGCAAGGACTATTTACCATATGCGAATCAATAAATGTGATTTACCACATAAACAGAATTTAAAACAAAAATCATATGATCATCTCAATAGATGCAGAAAAAACATTCAATAAAACTCAACATCCTTGCCAGGTGCGGTGGCTTACACCTGTAATCCCAGCACTTTGGAAGGCAGAGGTGGGAGAATCAACAGAGGTCAGGACCAGCCTGACCAACATGGAGAAACCCCATTTCCACTAAAAATGCAAAATTAGCAGGGCATCATGGTATATGCCTGTAATCCCAGCTACTCAGGAGGCTGAGGCAAAAGAATGGCTTGAACCCGGGAGGTGGAGGTTGCAGTGAGCCCAGATCACACCACTGCACTCCAGCCTGGGCAACAGAGCAAGACTCCATCTAAAAAACGAAACAAAACAAAACAAAACACAGCAAAACAAAATCTGAAATCATATCAACTATTTTTTTCTGACCAAAGTGAAAGAGTATTAAAAAATCAGTACAGGAGGAATTTTTTTCCTGACTGCCTTTGGCTCCCTCCCTCTCTCTGTCACCACCTTTTTCTTCCTCCATCTACCCCAAAACTTTTTCCCCACCATTTTTTCCCCATTGTCTTTTTGCAAAGCCTTCTATACTCTCCCGCTCACTACCGTTTTCCTGACCCATCTACCCAAAAACTTCTCCCCACGGTCTTTTCTCCCTCGCCCTGGCCACTTTTTCCCCCCTCCTGCTCTCATCACCCTCTTTTGCTCCTCCACCTTCCCAAAATCATTTCCCCCATCTTTTCCCAAAGCCTTCTCCCCACTCCTGCTGTTCGCCACCCTTTCCCCCTCCATCTACCCAAAAACTGTTTCCCCATCGTCTTTTTTTCCCTTCCTCCTTGTCACCCTCTTTCCCTTCTCCATCTACCCAAAAACATTTCCCCGCCGTCTTTTCACAAAGTCTCCTCCCTACTCCTGCTCACCACCCTCTTTTACCCATCTACCTCCCCAATTTTTGCCCACTGTCTTTTCACAAAGCCTTCCCTGCTTCCCGCTCGCCCTCTTCTTTCCTCTACCTTGCTTGCCATCCTCTTTTTGCCCTCCATCTACCCCAAACTATTTTCCCCATCGCCTTTTTTCCAACCCTCTTTCCCCACTCCCTCTGGCCACTCTCTATTCTCCTCCCATTTGCCACCCTCTTTCCCCCTTCTATCTACCTAAACACTTCTTACCCACTATCTTTTCTTTCTGCACTTTCTTTTCTGCCCATTGTCTTCTTGCAAAACCTTTTCTCCTTCCCGCTCGCCACCCTCTTTATCCTTCTGCTGTCCATTCTCTTCCTCCTCCATCTACCTAAAAGCTTCTCTCTTTCTTTTCACAGAACCTTCTCTCCCTCCCTCTCTGCACCCTCTTTTCTCTTCCCACTTGTCAACCTTTTCCCCCCTCCATCTACTCAAAATATTTTTACCCACTGTCTTTTTTCCCTTTCTTTTCTCCCAACCGTATTTTTGCAAACCTTCTCTTTCTCCTGCTCACCCCTGTTCCCTCATCACCACCCTTTCTTTCCCCCTTCCATCTACCCAAAAACTTTTTCCCCACTCTTTCCGTGAAACCTCTCTCCCTCCTGTCACCACCTTATTTTTCCCCCTCCATCTACCCCCCAATTTTTTTTCCCACCATCTTTTCCTCACCATCTTTAAGCAATGCCTTCTCCTGCTTCCCTCTACCCCTCCATCTATCCGAAAACTATTTTCCCCTTCCTACCGCTCCAGCCACACTGCAGTCTCTGTCGCCACCAACCACAGCAAGGCGAGCCGCGGTGCCGCAGACTACAGTCTCCAGCATGTGGCAGGGGATAGCCCTCGTCCTGGTCCTCTAAGCCGGGCATGAAGCAGCTCGGTGAGCAGACACAGAAGAGCCTGGAATGGCCTGACTCCTCTTCAGCACCATTTATATACTGAAGTTACGCATATGAGGTTTCTGGACTACACATTCCAGGATTGGATAAGAGAAAGCCCGGAGGCCTACCGGGATTGCACTTTATTATCATGTTCTGATTGGATAGAGCAAGTCTTAGGACAACCAATCAGAGTATGAAAATAAAGTCCAGCCCAGCGCGGTGGCTCAAGCCTGTAATCCCAGCACTTTGGGAGGCCAAGGCGGGGGGATCACGAGGTCAGGAGATAGAGACCATCCTGGCTAACACGGTGAAACCCCGTCTCTACTAAAAATACAAAAAAAAGAAATTAGCCAGGCGTGGTGGTGGTCGCCTGTAGTCCCAGCTACTCCGGAGGCTGAGGTGGGAGAATGGCCTGAACCTGGGAAACGGAGCTTGCAGTGAGCCGAGATCCCGCCACTGGGGGCGACAGAGCAAGACTCCGTCTCAAAAAAAAAAAAAAAAAGTCCAATCAGAGAAGACCTAGAGGTTTCTCTCACCCCATCAGAACACGTAGCCCAGAAGCCCTGCGCATAACCCCACGTGCATGCTCAGGGGGCCTCCCGCCAGTTTAGCCTCTCCTGTATCTCCCGCCGAGCTGCTGTGTTCCCGGCTTAGAGGACCAGGAGGAGGGGGAGCTGGAGGCTGGAGTCTGCAACACCGCCGCTCGTCTTGCTCGGGATGGTGGTGGCAACAGAGATGGCAGCGTGGCTGGAGCGTTAGGAGGGCGGCCAGAGTGTTAGCGCGGCCTGAGCAGTAGGAGGAGGGCCAGAGCGGTAGGAGGGGGCCGGAGCAGTAAGATGGCAGCCGGAGCAGCAGGAGGGGCCGGAGCTTTTTGATGGCGGCGAGGGGTAGGAGCGGGGCGGAGGGGTTTGATGGCGGCCGGAGCAGCAGGAGGGGGCCCGGAGCGGTTTGATGGCGGCCTGAGGGGTAGGAGGGGCCCGGAGCTTTTTGATGGCGGCCTGAGGTGCAGGAGGCGGCGGAGCGGTTTGATGGCGGCCCGAGGGGTAGGAGGGGGCCGGAGCGGTTTGATGGCGGCCCGAGGGGTAGGAGGCGGCGGAGCGGTTTGATGGCGGCCCGAGGGGCACGAGGGGGCGGAGCGGTTTGATGGCGGCCCGAGGGGCACGAGGGGGCGGAGCGGTTTGATGGCGGCCCGAGGGGTAGGAGGGGCCGGAGCGGTTTGATGGCGGCCCGAGGGGTAGGAGGGGGCGGAGGGGTTTGATGGCGGCCCGAGGGGTAGGAGGGGGCGGAGGCGTTTGATGGCGGCCCGAGGGGTAGGAGGGGGCGGAGGCGTTTGATGGCGGCCCGAGGGGTAGGAGGGGGCGGAGGCGTTTGATGGCGGCCTGAGGTGCAGGAGGCTGTGGAGGGGTTTGATGGCGGCCTGAGGGGTAGGAGGCGGCGGAGGGGTTTGATGGCGGCCTGAGGGGTAGGAGGCGGCGGAGGCGTTTGATGGCGGCCTGAGGGGTTTGATGGTGGCCTGAAGGGTAGTAGGGGGCGGAGTGGTTTGATGGCAGCTGGAGCAGCAGGAGGGGGCGGAGCGGTTTGATGGCGGCCGGAGCAGCAGGAGGGGGCGAGGGGTTTGATGGCGGCCTGAGGGGCAGGAGGGGTCCCGAAGCTGTTTGATGGCGGCCTGAGGGGCAGGAGGGGTCCCGAAGCTGTTTGATGGCGGCCTGAGGGGCAGGAGGGGTCCCGAAGCTGTTTGATGGCGGTCGAAGGGGTCGGAGGGGGCGGAGCGGTTTGACGGCGGCCTGATGGGTAGGAGCGCGGCCTGAGCTTCAGGAGGAGGTCCAGAGCCATAGTGAGGGGCCGGAGCAGTAGGAGGGTGGCTGGCAGCGGGAGCTGCTGTTGATCCGCTAGAGGTTTAGGAGAAGGTGGGGCCCGTGCCCGATGCTGGCGGCTGAAGCCTTGGCCACTGCGGCTCGCCTGGCTGCGGTTGGTGGTGGCGACCGAGACAGCAGCCCTGTTAGCGTGGTAGAAAGGCGCAGGGTAGGTGCGCTCTTTGCTGCTGCACTGCCCGCTTGCGGGGTGGTGGGGAGCAGGTTTGGTGTGCTTTTGGGGCTGCACTGCCTGCTGTGGGGGGCTGGTGGGTGGCGCTATCAGGCGTTGCATCAGGCTGGCGGTGGGGCAGGTTGGCTGTGCTTAGGGTCTACATTGCCTGAGGTGGGGGGGTTGGAGGCAGGTTGTGTCCACTGCCAGCGGCTCGGGGCGCGGGTTAGGGCATTATTAGCTGCTGCACTGGCTGATGCAGGGGGCGGGTTGGGTGAGCTATCCTGGGCTACAATGCCAGCAGCCATGCCGACTGGCAGGCAGTTGGGGGTGCTTTAGGGGAACTGTCAAATGCTGCACTGCTCCTGGGGGAAAGGGGAAAGTGGGGTGAGGGGTTGGTTGCGTGCACTAACCCGGGCGTTGACTGCCCGCGACAGGAGCAGGCTGGGGTGCTATCTGGGACTGTGTTGCTTGTGGTCGGGGCGTGGGGCGGGTTTGGTGGGGCTCTATTTGGTGCTGCAACGCCGGTGGCAGGGATGGGTTGTGGACACTATCAAGTGTTACACTGCCGGGTTCAGAAGAGTGGTTTGGGGGCGCTCTCAGGGTTACGCTGCCTGCAGCAGTCTCTGGGTGTGTTGTGGGCACAATGTGGGGGCTACGCTTGTTGGGCGGGGCAGGTTAGGGGTACTATCAGGGGGGCTGCTCTGCTGCTGCCAGCCGCGGGTTGTGGAGGTGGCCACGACAGTGGTGGCCTCTGAGGAAGGGCCCGGGCCGTTCTCCTCTTCCCGGACTCAAGGCTCTAGAGGGTGAACTTCTGCTCATGTTGGAGCGCAGAGGGCACACAGAGTTTTCGCAGCAATGCCCTGAACACTGCAGGGCCCACACACCCACCATGATTCCCCGACCCTTGCCCTCTTGCTCCGTGTTGTGGAGACCATTTGGGAGCCCCAGTCATGGGGTAGTAGGCACCACGGGGTCTCAGGGCCCTGTGGGTGGAGGAGTCAGGAATGGGAACTGGTACTTTGTTGGGCAGGACTGGCTGGGTCTGAGTTTCCGCTATTTTTGCTCCCCAAGGAGCCCCGGGCACTGTGGTGTCTCCAGTCCCCACCCCAGGTCAGGCGGCCAGCTTGGTCCAGGAGGAGAGGCTGGACTTTGGAGGGTGGGTGTGAGTGCCTTCGCTGAGACTGGCCCCTGCCACCCAGTGGCCAGCATGACAACGTGAGGCTCTGACACTGCCACTTTCTGCATCCCGTTGTAGATTTTTCTGGCTTTGCCTGCCCAGCTGCTCCAAGCCAGGCTGGTGAAGGAGGAGTCTCCTGTGGCGAGCTGGAGGTTGGAGCCTGAAGATGGCACAGCTCTGCAATTCATCTGTGGTTGTGGCGGTGACGGTGATGGAGACTGCAGCTCAACAGGAGCAGGAGGAGGATACCCATGGAGGCCAGGTGGTAGGAACCTTGGAGGGTGGACGGGTGCATAGAGCGTGACAGCAGAGCTGATTCCGTTGGCATTGGCGCTAATGGTGGCAACAGCAGCAAGTCTAGGGGCCAGGAAGGGGGAGTAGGAGAACTTTGGGGCCCAGCCTGGCCTGGAGTGGGTAAGAAGCTGCCGGTTCTGTACCCCAGGCCTCAGTGACAGTGGTGGAGGTGCAGCCAGGGCAAGGAGTCCTTCCCCTTCTCCTGCGGTCTGTGGAGGGTGCCCTCCTGCTGGTCTGAGCCAGGTGTGAGTGCCAGCATTGTCTCATTCTTAACAGAATTTAGGGGGCGACTATTTGTGTATTTTTTTGTTTTTTGTTGTGATAACCCTTAAGGGACAAAAGGCTGCTTTGGCTGGGTTTCGGTGTGGTGGGATCCCCCATGTCAGACAAAGGGTGCTTTCCTGGCAAGGTGTGTGTTGGAGGGAGTTCCCCAAAGGGAAGAAAGGGAACCTTCCAGGAGGGTGGCTGCTGTGGCAGATTCCCTGCTTCTGGGCACCCTTTGGGTCACCTGGTTTTCCCTGTGGAAGAGGCGAGGCTTAGACCGGCATCACTTGTACGGTCCAAGAGGCACCGTGGCTGGGCCAGTTGATTTGACCTTGCTGCTGCTTCAGCCCACCTGCCCGTGGTGTCACCTTGGGAAAGTGGAACCTCAGGCCACAGGGGCAGAGGCTTCTCTGGCAGGCTGATTGCTGTAGTGGATTCTGTTCTGCCTGCTGCTCAGAAGGGCTTCTATGGCCAGGAACTGATGCTGGGACTCTCCTGTTGGTGTCCTGCTACCTCCGTGTTGTCTCTGGGTTCTCAGGGACTCTCAGATCTGTGAGGACAAAAAGGTTTCCTGGCTAGTTTGCGTGGTGTGGTTGGGATCCCTTTTGCTACATGCCCCTCAAACACCCTAGTGCCTCTGGGGGAAAAGGGAATTTTAGATTTAATGGAGAATGTGTCTATGTTGGCTGCTTATTGTTAGCAAACTTCTGAACAATTCTAAGGTCATGGCAGAATGGTCGCCTCTTGTTGAGTAGACTCCAGCTCCATTGGAGAAGAGACGAGCTTACCTGGGCTGTGTTTTCTTGCTAGCTTGAGGGTTGGAAACACTAGGTTTTTGTCTCCTTTTCCAGTTGAGTTAGGGAAGTGCCATGCATTATCACGAAACAATTCCTTCAGTTCTGAAGTCCTTAGACTGTCATCTTATTAGCACTGTCCAGCATTCTCCTTTCAGTGAGATAATAAGGGAAGGTTCCTACTCTAAAGGGAAACGGAATGGTATTTTTATATTGTATGACAAGAAATACATAATAATTCTGAAAAATTTAGTCATTCTTCTTTTAAATTTAGAAACCCCTTGTTTATATTTATAATATTTAAAACTATTAAAAATTAAGATGTCATAATTAAGATAATCTTTTAATGTTTTATATGAATTAGCATTTAGCAGACGACCATAACAAATTATTTGAATTATGTGACATTAATTGCCAATTCAGATTTCTTTCTGATTATTACAAATCTGTTTGTAAAATTTTATTTTGTCATTTATTAAATTTTTGTATAATTAGTTGCTACATTGCAGGTATAGGAACTTCTAATATTAAGCGTGATTACAAATACTTCAGTTTTCATGTCTTTTTATTAATAGTCTAAACTTATGAAATGCTTTGTGCATTAGTATTGGTAACTTTTTTTAGTATGAATTATCATTTGAAAAATGTTAACAACATAGCTTTCCCATGTTATTTATCTTTTTGAGGTAGAGTCTCACTCTGTCGCCCAGGCTGGAGTACAGTGGCATGACCTCGGCTCACGGCAACCTCTGCCTCCTGGGTTCAAGTGATTTCTCCTTCCTCAGCCTCCTGAGTAGCTGGGATTACAGGCATGGGGCACCACAACTGTCTAATTTTTGTGTTTTTGGTAAAGAAGCGGTTTCACCACATTGGTCATGCTGTTCTCGAAGTCCTGACCTCAGGTGATCCACTTGCCTTGGCCTCCCAAAGTGCTGGGATTGCAGGCGTGAGCCACCACGCCCAGCCTATTTTAGATACAGGGTCTTCCTCTGTTGACCAGGTTGAAGTGCAGTGGTGTAGTCATAGCTCACTGCAGGCTCAAACGATCCTCTTGCCATGGCCTCCCAAAATGCTGGGATTATAGGCATGGGCCACTGCGCCTGGCCTGAATTGTAATAATTTTACAGTTTGCCTCAAACGAGGGCTGACATCTGGGCAAGGTCTGCCGGGGGCCTCCCCCATGCAGGCAGTCTCTGTGCTGTGCCCTCCACCAGCGCTGAGGGCCACTTGTCCACAGGCACCCCTCTCCTTTCCCCTGTGGGGAAGGCCAGAAGTGACTTTTGAGGTGACCTGAGGGACTTTGTCTGGAAAAGGGTGTGAAGCTGAAGCTGATGGCCTCAGTGCCCAAAGGGGAACACTTCACACTGGCGTTTGGAAGCCACAGGCCTGACAGTGGGTCCTGGTCTTGGGGGTCTCAGTCACCTGGCCACCCATTCCCCCCTCACCTAGCAGGCTGCCCACACCCCCTTCTATCTGTCTGTGCTCAGCCAATCAGGCAAGCCAAGGTTATAGCCCTCCCTGCCCTGGGCCCTGGCTCCATGAAGCACCATGGGCCTTGGAAGACCTCCCCAATTCATCCTGTCTCCCCAGTATCTTCCGCCAAGGCAGAAGTTTCCCTGGGCGCCTGCTCTGGCCGCTTCCTTGGCACAGTTTATAGCTGTGCCTGACACAGCCCACCTACCTGGCTTCTGTCCGAAACCTGCAGCCAGGCCATGTGACAGCCGCTGCCTGTGCCCAAACATTCATCCAGCCCCACCCAGGAGAGCCAGACAGGCACTCACACACCCTCACCCACACATCCTCACCTGCCTGGCCCTGCCGCGCCCCCACCCCACCCTCCCTCTAAACCTACTGGGGCAGCAGCTTCCCCTACATTCCTCTTGCTCCACCTCCTAGAGCTGGTTCACACACAGATTCCCATGCCCTTGGCAGGTTGGTCATGGCCCTGGCAGTTCTGAGGACAGGATGGGTACAGGACTGTGTGCACCATAGAAAGGTCAGGGAGTGCAGCCTCCTACTCTATGCCAGCTGCCAACCCCTGGAGCTTTCTAGGCTGATGGGGACAAAGAATGCACCAGAGGGGATAGTGACCATTGTCCCCGGGTTAGTCCACCATGGGACTGATGGGAGGTTCACAGATGTACTGAGTGCCCTGTTGCATTGGTCCTCAGGGGCAGGTGCTGAGATGGAGTTAGGAGAGCAAAGGAAGGGAGCTGGGCATGGTGCCTCATGCCTGTAAATCCTAGCACTTGGGGAGGCCCAGGTGGGAGGATTTCTTGAGGCCAAGAGTTTGAGACCAACCTGGGCAACACAGCAAGACCCTGTCTCTACAAAAAAAATTAAAAATTAGCCAGGCGTGGTGGCTCTATTCCCAGCTACTCGGGAGGCTGAGGTAGGAGGAACAGTTGAGCCTAGGAGTTGTCAATAGAAATCAAGTGTTGGGATATTGAGAATAGCATTATAATGAGGGTCCAGAGTATGTTATTAATACTAATGGTATAATTTTGAGCTTCTGATATATACACAAGCATATGTATAGCTACACCAGGGATTGTGCTCAAGATTTGACTTATATTAGCTTGTTTAAGCCTCTTCCACACACTGTTTGAGGCAGGTACTATTATTACTGTTTTATGGATGACAAAACTGAGAAGCAGAAAATTTAGGAAACTTGCCCAAGATCACACAGCAAAGAAGCAGACACCAGAACCAGAGCCCTCGGCTCACAGACTTCATTGCCTTCGCTCCTAGGCTCTCTGTTACTCTGACCATCTCTCAGCCAGGAAGTCACTCCCTATGGTTAAATATTTCTATTCTCAAAACATGTGAGAGAGGGAGCCTTGAGATTTGTTACCTAAGCCCTAAGGGTTTCTCCTGCCATTTCAGAGAGAGAGAAGCTTTTCTTTGCCCCTGAACTGTGACAAAGAAAACAGGAGGAAACAGCCATCAGAAGAGTAAAAATCTCTTATCTTCGCAAATAATAATTCACTCTAACTGAGCTCTTTTGCGTACAGCACTGGGAAAAGACCTTGTTTTTTATTCTATCAACTTCCCCATTTAACAATTTATTGAGAACCTGTTGTGTACCCGATGCACTGCTGGCGTTGGGCATGTAAAAATCAGTGTAGCGTGGTCTTTTCTCCAAGCAACTCAATCTACTGCTTGGTTCTCTTTTCTGGATCATTTTAATTATGCTTCTCCTTTAAGCAAAGGACAGAGAAGTAGCACTGAGTCAGATTTTTGCCACTAGTCTTATACAGGTGACCTATTTTTCTTAATGCTCCCCACACATGGGATCTGAGCCAGCTGAGCCCAGAAACCTCCCAGGTGGAGAACGTAGTGTGGCACTTCAGCACATGAGACTGTGCAGGAGTCGATAAAACTGGCATGTTAGCCACAGAAACCCTGCCAAGCGTTTGGGAATAGAAGGGGTGGACAGCAGCCCACCTGCTTTTCCTAATCTCATGGATATCAGGCACCAGGCAGCCTTGCGCCTGGAATGGAGACATCTCAGGTAGGGGTTGTCACTGTTCCAAGCTCCCCTTTGATGCCATTTTGATCCTGGGTGTAGAGTTGCCACATGGAGAGCGAAACCACCAGAATATGTAAGTGAGAAAGGAATGGAAAGATGGACAGATGCCTAGATAGATACATAGATACTTTGCTGAAGTCTGGGACAGTGGAATGTAGGAAGAGAACCTCAGATAGGGAGAGAACAGTAGGTTGATTGTGGTAAAGGGAAGGCTTCACTGTGTTATTCAATATACTTGTTGAATTGTTTAAACAATATGTATATCTTTATAATTAAAAGAGAATTTGGGGCCGGGCATGGTGGCTCACACCTGTAATCTCAGCACTTTGGGAGGCCGAGGTGGGCGGATCACAAGGTCAGAAGTTTGAGACCAGCCTGGCCAACATGGTGAAACACCATCTCTACTAAAAATACAAAAAATGGGCCAGGTGCGGTGGCTCAAGCCTGTAATCCCAGCACTTTCGGAGGCCGAGACGGGCAGATCACAAGGTCAGGAGATCGAGACCATCCTGGCTAACACGGTGAAACCCCGTCTCTACTTAAAAAATACAAAAAACTAGCCAGGCGTGGTGGTGGGCACCTGTAATCCCAGCTACCCGGGAGGCTGAGGCAGGAGAATGGCATGAACCCGGGAGGCAGAGCTTGCAGTGAGCTGCGATCGCGCCACTGCACTCCAGCCTGGGCGACAGAGCGAGACTCCATCTCAAAAACAAAATAAAACAAACAAACAAAAAACTAAAAAAGAGAGTTTGGGCTTTAGAATAAGACTGGAGTGTGAAGCCTAGCTTCCGCTATTTCTGAGAGCTATGTGACTGTGGGCAGATTGTTTCGGATCTCTAAACCCTCAATTCCCTTGTTTATGAAATGGAGGTCATGGGGATTGAATGAGATTAAGTCCTGTATAAAATGCTGAAGGAGCTGTCAATAACATCAGCTCTTTGTTATTATTAATAGCATTAGGCGAGGCTGAGAGTCAGCTACAGAGGAGACCTCTGTGGGCAGAAGAGAACCACAGAGGAGGTAGCTAGTAGCAGTAGAGCCGAGCAAGGAATGGGTTCCATTTAATGCGGTGTCAAGTGCCCCCTTGTTAGGGAGATGCACCTCCCTCCCTTCTCCACCTGCCAGCACTTGTTTTCTCCTCGGGAAACACCCAGGATGGCAAGCTTTGTATATGGTAAGGTGGCTAAGAGCATGAGCCCTGGCTTCATTAGTTTTCCATTCTAGCTGTGCCACTTACTTGCTCTTAGGTTCCTCACCTGTAGTATGGGAATGGTAATTGTATCTACCTCAAGAGTTGTTTCACCAATTAAGTGAGTTAATACATGGGAAAGGCTCAGAAGAGCCTGGCACAGAGCAAGTGATTTATAAATATGAGTTTATATTGTATACTCTGATTCTAGAGTAATCCTAAGACTTTCGAAGACCCTGAACACTTCCTTTTGGAGATTTCACCCAACATTTTATCAAACATACTGAAAGTCACCCACATTTCATGTTAATTATTATTATTATTTGCTGTAGTATGTTTAAAAGAGGTTTTAATGATTTTGCTTGTGGAAGTGGTTGACTGTGACTAACTCATAGCTATGAGGCCTTAGCAATCGCTGGACATGTTTGAAATCCCTTTCAAAGTGAGTAATTCTAAGGAACAAATTGTTTTTAAGTGTAATACAATTTTTATGAACATCAAACTTAACAATTAATGATGTTTACATAACTTTCCATTATGTAGACATTTAATTAAACTTTTTTTTTTTTTTTTTTTTTTGAGACGGAGTCTTGCTCTGTCGCCCAGGCTGGAGTGCAGTGGCTGGATCTCAGCTCACTGCAAGCTCCGCCTCCTGGGTTCACGCCATTCTCCTGCCTCAGCCTCCCGAGTAGCTGGGACTGCAGGCGCCCGCCACCTCGCCCGGCCAGTTTTTTGTATTTTTTTAGTAGAGACGGGGTTTCACCGTGTTAGCCAGGATGGTCTCGATCTCCTGACCTCGTGATCCACCCACCTCAGCCTCCCAAAGTGCTGGAATTACAGGCGTGAGCCACTGCGCCCGGCTTAATTAAACTTTTATCTATTTCGATTTTTCAGTTTTCTCTTTTTGTATTTTGAAGCCAAAAAAAAAAAAAAATGTGTTTCAGACGTCAGGTAAGGGAATAGATGAAAGCGGTCAGCCAGGGACCAGAAAGCCCTCTCAGCCAGCCTCCTGAAGCTGTGGTTCGGCAGAACCAGGCAGCACCTGGGTGCAGAAGGGACCTGTAACCTTATCCACCCCTGTTCTTCAATCTTATGAATGGAATAACTCATGTCCAAGAAGGGGAGTGACTTGCCCAGAAGATAGTGTAATTTGATTCTGAAATGCAGAGTCCTGAGCCCTTTCATACTTGTTGTCGTTTGTTTGTTTTACATGTTCCAAGATGATATTCAAGGAGTGGCTCTCAAAGCCCAGGGCAGTGACCTCATGAGAGATGAAGGTAGCTGATGTGGGAAGGCTCGTACAGGTCCCCCTGGGCTGCACGTCTGTGTAACTCAATGACCAAATCGACAGTGACTTGAACCCGCAGCCAGGGGCGTGTGGGTGAAGTACGAGCAGACATTTCCACCAGCTGTTAAAACCTAGCAGGGGCATTAGGAATCAATCGCAGACTGTGCCTCCTGTGACTTGGCAAACCTCCATGAGGAAGGTTCAAGGGAGGGGAAGAGCAGTCACAGGTCTCCACCAGCCAAGAGCAAATCCGAGCAGAGAGCTAAGCACTTTTGTGCCCTCTGGAGCAAGGCAACCCCATAACCTTGCAGAGATTTGGGAATGATGGAAGCTGAGGAGCTACATGGCCATGTCAGGAGGATGAAGAGATCGCCAGGCAGCTGCCATCAAGTTAGGATTCAGAGTGGTCCTGGAGGAGAAGGGGAGATGCCTCTGCCCAGGACCACACAGGACAGAAGGGTGTCTGGACAGTGCCAGGCCATGTTCAGAAAGTGAAGGGCCTTTCCAATAGGAAGGTTATGGGCCCAAACACTGAGTGCCTCTGTGTGGCTGGCATATTCAGTAAGTGTTAAAGGGAGGGAGAGAGAAACTGCGAGGGAAGAAAGGAGGAGTAGGAGCACTTGGACAGCACGTGCCGTCGCTCTGAGGCTCCTCCATGTCTACAGTTGGTGGCTTCTACCTTACATCTTTATACCTTTGAATTGGACGAAATGTATTTTCTCTTGGTCATTAGGGCACTGATGCACAATTTCAGTATGACCTTGTTGGTTCGTTCCACCTGGTCATTAAGGTTCTGGGGACTGTGTATGAAGCAGTATCATATAGGAGAAGAAGGCAGGCAAACCTGGTTTCGAATTTCAGCCTAGCTGCTGTATAGTGTGGAACCGCAGAGACATTCTTTAACCTCTCTGAAAGTGAGTTCCTTCATCTGGGCAATGGGCACTAAGAATTTCTGCTTCCTAGGGCTCTAGCAATGTGCTAACACAGTCCCTGCTACATCATAGCAGAGGCCCATTAGAGTTCCTTCTCATGTCTCATCAAGGTGGTCTTGCCTGAAACTAAGACATAGCTCATTGTACTGTTCAAGTCAGAGCAAGCCAAGTGTGCTTTGGGCAACTAGTGTGCCTAAGCCTGAGTCGTGAGAGTCCTAAAAAGGAACAAGGCGTGGCTCTGGACCTCAGGGAAACAGAGTCAGATGTGGGGGAGACATAGAAAAAAAAAAAAAAAGAGCACCAGGCTTGAGTTCTGGAGTCTAGGTTATCTTCCTGGCTTTGCCACTAATTTGCTAAGTGTCCTTGATGAAGTCACAGTAGTTCTCTGAATCTCAGTTTCCTCTTCTCTCCTGCAAGGGCAAAACTTGATGGTCTCTAAGATTCATCCTGGTTAAGCAAGTGCTAAGCTGCATGGCACAAATTTCAGATGCTTCTTTAAGTGTGTCCAAGAAGAAAATTCTCAGAGACATTTGGAGTGCCTGGGAGCAGCTAGAAAAAGTTAGGGAAATGATGCCAAGATTTAGCCACAAGTGATACTGCTAACTTAAGAGTCTGCCCCTGATCTCATGGGGTCTTAAATTCTTCCCTCCAGTCCTTCTCTCTTGGGTTGTATTAGAAAGATCACTGAAGTGACCTTAAGCACAACAGGTTGGATTCAGGTTAGATTTAAGGAGGGACTTCCAAACAAATGCTTTTGAAGGATGAGCTTGTAAGTGAACAGAGAGAAGGGCATCGTCTACTTTTTAGAAGCCTTAAGATGCTGGGTACAAGTATATTTTGCATTCCTGAAAAGCTGTGTGCTAAGAAAATACATTGAATCAGTCCTGCCTAAAATGCACCGGAGTGTTCACTATTTAGAGGCATGGGGCTGCCCTTAAATTCACCTGTTTATAAATACAGCTTTGTTTAGCCCGGTTTTTAAGGTGAAGGTTCCCTAGCTGGATCTCTCTCACAAAAAGTTTAAATGTGATCTTTCTCAGAGGCTGAGAAATAAATTCAGTTCATTCTCAAGGTTGCTTTCCGATCTATGGGTCCAGGAATGCATCAAATATAAGGAAAATGTTTATGATGTTTCTGTATTGGCCAACATTCCTGGTTTCTGTCCCTGGAGGACCTGCAGAACCAGCCGTCTCTTCCTTGCGTATGTCTCAGTCGTGAGCACCAGGCCAAACCACAGGAGCAGTGCCCCTGCTCTGGAGAGTTTCGTCTGGGGCCTACTGGGTGTTGAGTAGAAGTTGGAATCTGATTTGACTTCTATTTACTCTGTACCTTGTACTTTGCAGTAACAAGACTGTCAGTACCATGAGGGCAGGGACTGTGTGATTTGCTTCTCATTGCTTGGCACGGAACGGGTACACAATAAGTGATGATGTATGAATGAATGAATGAAAATGGACACATCAATTCTAGTTGACTTTCTGGCCTTTGGCCGGGTACTTAACTGCTCTGAGCCCCAGTTTCTGCATCTGTAGCATGGGGGATAGTAAGAGTTCCTGCATCGCAGGATTGTCATCAGGATTCAATGAGACAAAATATACGAAGTACTTAGCGCATTGTTTAGAGCGTAATAGGCACTCAACCAGTGTTAGCTTAGTATTACTTTTTCTATGTAAGATTATGTTGTCCTTTCCACAGCCCGGTAAGGGGAAGTATACCATCCCCACTGAACAGATGAGAAAACCGAGGCTCAGAGGTGTCAGTGACTGCCCGAGGTCACAGGTGGGACTGGGACTCCTCAGTCTGTCCTCTTTCTACTGCTCAACAGTCTGGTGAAACTACAGAAGGACTCATTCCTGCTAATGGGGCACTAAAGGCAATGCACGAGGAACTCTGAGGAGTATGTGGAAATTCTCCCGGGTTTTCCAGCTCCCGAGAGTACCCTGGCTTTATGGGGTGAAGTCCTTTGATTGTCTCAGGTTCCTGATCTGTTCATGACCCTGTTAGCCCAAAAGCTGGCAGAGCTGCATGTGGTGCTACTGTTCTTTTTGTCTCCTTGACTCTCCCCTGCTCCCCACCTGCATCGCCTTACGCATTTATGATTTCCTTAAACATGCCTATTTGCAGAGACACACGGAGCTAAGCAGCAAGAGTGGAGGTGTCCAGTGGGAAGTCCACTGTGAGGGAATAGGGTGTCAGGAGAGGTCCTACCAGCTCATCCTGACCAAGATGCTCGTATGCTGTGCTTTGGAAAACACAAGCAGCGCAAGAACATTTAAAATTCACTCAGTGGGTATTCTCCCTTTGTGGAACCGAGCAGACATGAGTGCAGCTGTGGAACGTGACGTCCATATGGACATAGAAGGACAAAACACAGTCTTTGTCAACTTGATTATCTGCCTGTGGTGAGACGTGAGGCCTGGCTGAATGGAGCATATCTGCCTGTGGTGAGACATGAGGCCTGGCTGAATGGAGCATATCTGCCCTGTGGTGAGACGTGAGGCCTGGCTGAATGGAACATATCTGCCTGTGGTGAGACGTGAGGCCTGGCTGAATGGAGCATATCTGCCTGTGGTGAGACATGAGGCCTGGCTGAATGGAGCATATCTGCCCTGTGGTGAGACGTGAGGCCTGGCTGGGAACATATCTGCCTGTGGTGAGACATGAGGCCTGGCTGAATGGAGCATATCTGCCCTGTGGTGAGACGTGAGGCCTGGCTGGGAACATATCTGCCCTGTGGTGAGACGTGAGGCCTGGCTGAATGGAACATATCTGCCTGTGGTGAGACGTGAGGCCTGGCTGAATGGAACATATCTGCCCTGTGGTGAGATGTGAGGCCTGGCTGAATGGAGCATATCTGCCTGTGGTGAGACATGAGGCCTGGCTGAATGGAACATATCTGCCTGTGGTGAGACATGAGGCCTGGCTGAATGGAACATATCTGCCCTGTGGTGAGACATGAGGCCTGGCTGAATGGAGCATATCTGCCTGTGGTGAGACGTGAGGCCTGGCTGAATGGAACATATCTGCCTGTGGTGAGACGTGAGGCCTGGCTGAATGGAACATATCTGCCCTGTGGTGAGACGTGAGGCCTGGCTGAATGGAGCATATCTGCCTGTGGTGAGACATGAGGCCTGGCTGAATGGAACATATCTGCCTGTGGTGAGACATGAGGCCTGGCTGAATGGAACATATCTGCCCTGTGGTGAGACATGAGGCCTGGCTGAATGGAGCATATCTGCCTGTGGTGAGACATGAGGCCTGGCTGAATGGAGCATATCTGCCTGTGGTGAGACATGAGGCCTGGCTGAATGGAACATATCTGCCCTGTGGTGAGACATGAGGCCTGGCTGAATGGAGCATATCTGCCTGTGGTGAGACATGAGGCCTGGCTGAATGGAGCATATCTGCCTGTGGTGAGACGTGAGGCCTGGCTGGGAACACATCTGCCCTGTGGTGAGACGTGAGGCCTGGCTGGGAACACAGGGAACCTGGAAACTGCTTTGCGAAAAGAGGCATCTACCCCATTGACACTTTACTGCACTGCTAATAGCAAGGAGCTTATGAAGCTATTAGATACGGTCTTTGCTGCCTTTCGTGATTCTAAGCTTGGATTTCTGGGGACAGTGAAAAGCCCCAAAGGTGGGAAGAGCAAGAGGAGGGCAAACAAAGTCTGCAAATTCCATCATCCGAATAACAGGGCCGATGGTTTAGAGTGCTCTGCTTGAAAAGCTTGTGTGCGTATTTAAATTACAGCTTTCCACACACAGGGCAGCTGTGCCCTTTAGCCCAGCCCCCTTTCCCTCTTATTAAAATAGGGCAAAGGGGTGCTTATTTTTCCTGGGTTTCTTTTTTGGTATGAATTTACAAAATGTGGTTTAAATACTGATTTTATAGGAACAATGTCACATTTTAAGATTCAGTGTTAGGCATGGAGCTCTCTTAAAGATTGTTAAGAAAGAATTAGTGCCAGGAAAGAAGCTGGTGTGCAGCAGTGTCCAGCAGTAGAGGCCCTTCAGACAGGAGAGGCTGTCATTCATCGGCTGCCCGGTCACCCTCATAATTGGTTGAGGGCAAAGGGGTCTCACCTTTTCATGCTTCTCTGTTTTGCCAAAAATACTTAAGATAATGGGGGAAAAATCTAGTATGCTTTGTTCTCTGAAAGATAATGTTTTATTAGCCTTAGCAACTCATGGTTGGTTAAGGAATGAGGCAGATTCCTAGAATCCAAATCAAACAGCTCCCATTAGTAAATTACTGACTTATAAAATATTTAGGCCTAGGACTGGGCAGAAACAATATATGAAAATGTAGGTAGCATGGCAGAATATTCTGATGAATAGAAATCATGTATAAAAAGCCCAAACTGACCGGGTGCGGTGGCTCGTGCCTGTAATCCCAGCACTTTGGGAGGCTGAGGCGGGCAGATCATGAGGTCAGGAGATCGAGACCATCCTGGCTAACATGGTGAAACCCCTGTCTCTACTAAAAATAGAAAAAATTAGCCAGGCATGGTGGCGGGTGCCTGTAGTCCCAGCTACTTGGGAGGCTGAGGCAGGAAAATTGCTTGAACCCAAGATCGCGCCACTGCACTCCAGCCTGGGTGACAGAGAGAGACTCCATCTCAAAAAAAAAAAAAAAAAAAAAAAAAAAAAGCACGTACTATTCCAAACAACTCTGGGGGAATCAGAAGATCCAAACAACTTTAGGGGAATCAGAAGATCATTCTGCAGAAGCAGAACTAGTGCGATGGCTTAATGTTACTAAAAACAAGTTTATGGATCAACATAAGGAAGAACCTTCCAACAATTCTGATAATCCACAGGGTGAGGGAATTTCTGATTAGATAGAGATTTCTCCCTCTCTGGAATCTTGCAAGCAGAGGTCACTGGATCTTTTATTGGGAATACATCAGAGAGGATCATGCATAAGGGTGAGTGTTAGACTAAAGGACCTTAGAGAGTCTGTCCAGTTCTGAGGCCCCCGACTGTATGTTACTTGGCCTTGACTAGATACTTTACTAACAGGTGCCATCCTAGTTATTCCACATCCTTAGAGTAATTGTAGATACAGAAAGATCTGGAAGTAGTTCTGTGGAGACCAGGTAGAATGCTCAGAGGGCAAAATAGGAAATACAGTAGGATGGAAAAGTTTGGCCAGGAAAAGAGGACACAAGCATTTTAGAGAGCTGAGCCTGCAATAGTTGGAAGGAGTGCAAACAGCTTGTTTGGTCTCTGCTGAGGTCCAGATAAGAGTAAATAGGTTAAATGAAATTTAACCAATGTAAAGCTAGATCATCAGAGACAGAGTATCAGATCTCAGGCTATCAGTCCCTCAAAGAATTGTCTTTATCGAAGGTAGATGAGGGAAGGGTCAGGTTGAGCAGCATTTTATGCGTTTGTGAAACTGATTAGGGCAAGGTCTGCCCTGCTTTTCTTAAGTTCTTTTATAAGGACCCATGATAAATTTCCACCAGTGCGTAGTTCCAGAGAAGAAAATAATGTGGTTCCTACAGAAAACTATGTATGCCTTCCATGTCAAAAGGTAAAAACTGTGTACATTGGTACCTTTTATTTTCTTACGTGTTAGAGAATTCAGAAACAGATCCTTGGGTATTTATATCTGCTCAGTTATGGTGCCTGAAAGGTGCTGTTTCTGCTGCTTGTAGCAGATGAACTCTTTCCAGGCCATTGATAATATTAATATGTCTTGTTTTTCAGCCTGTCATTCATCTCACATCTTTTGGGAAGTGAGTCAGCTCAAATCTCATATACTCAAGATGATATGGAATAAAAAAACTTATTGATTGGAAAGAAACATGAGGTTCTAGGATAGGTTTTCAAGGTGGATTAGAGGATTTCTGTCACTTAAAATGATCAATAATGGAGGGCCAGTCATCTGACTCCACATTCTTGGCCTTCATTAGTCACCGCTACTGGTGTTGTGCTGTATTTGAGCCTCTACATTGTTGTCCATTCCTCGCACAATCCGTGGGTTTAGTTTCCATGGTTTGTTACTTGCAGTCAATTGTAGTCCAAAAATATTAAATGGAAAACCCACAGATAAATAATTCATAAGTTGTAAATTGTGCACTGTTCCGAGTCATGTGCTAAAATCCTACTCTCTCCACCTGGGATGTGAATCACCCCTTTGTCCAGTATATTCACACTGTACAGGAATGCATGTATAGGAAATATCATGGTATATAGAGGGTTCAGTATAGGCTATGAACTGAATATATGTACTAAGGTCCATAGTCTATATGGATTCACTCTCCATGGATTCGGGCATCAACTGGGAGTCTTGGAACATATCCCTGAGGACTAAGAAAGGTGACTGTAACTGTCAAGGTAAACACCCCAGTATATTACATGAGTGAGTGATGGCAGTGAGACACTGTTTATGTCAACCTGGTGCCCATTTGCAATTTCATGCATGTAGGCAGATCAGTCATATGTCCTATAGTTGTCATTGGCCATAGATGAGGGGGCATAAATGAGTAGCCCCCCAAGGGCAATTAACAGATCATCATCATCTCTGATGTTTCCACACCTAGGATAAAGGCTGTCAGAGTTCTGGTATCTGTGAAGGTTTGTGGAATTAAAAGGAATGGAATATAATTGAAGTGACTTGAACTGCACTGAAAATAATTAAATTGAATTGCCTAGTCTTGCCTTGCATCAAGGGAATGTCTTACCTTTGCTGGCTCATCAACTCTAACAACAGAGCAAGAATAAGCATAGCATGCTAGAGTGCAGTGGCGCGATCTTGGCTCACTGCAAGCTCCGCCTCCCAGGTTCAAGCCATTCTCCTGCCTCACCTCCCGAGTAGCTGGTACTACAGGCGCCCGCCACCACGCCCGGCTAATTTTTTGTATTTTTAATAGAGACGGGGTTTCACCGTGTTAGCCAGGATGGTCTCGATCTCCTGACCTCGTGATCCGCCCGCCTCGGCCTCCCAAAGTGCTGGGATTACCGGCGTGAGCCGCTGCACCCGGCCTAAATGTGTTCGTTTTAAAAGTATTGACTGTGCACCTTTTACATCCAGGCACTGTTTTATGCTGGGAAAATGTGATGGACTAAGCAGACATTTCTCTGCCTCGAGGAGCTCCACCTAAGGAAAGGACACAAGCACTAAACAAGTCTTGCATAAATAAATATCTAATTAAAATTGTGACAAGTGCTAAGAAGGAAACTTTAAATAAAGTTTTGTAAGAATAGAAGCAAGGCCAGGCGCAGTGGCTCACGCCTTTATAATCCCAGCACTTTGGGAGGCCGAGGCGGGCAGATCACTTGCGGTCAGGAGTTCAAGACCAGCCTGGCCAACATGGTGAAACCCTGTCTGTACTAAAAAATAAAAAACATTAGCTGGGTGTGGTGGCGGGCACCTGTGATCCCAGCTTCTCAGGAGGCTGAAGCAGGAGAATTGCTTGAACCTGAGAGGTGGAGCTTGTGGTGAGTGGAGATTGCACCACTGCACTCTAGCCTGAGTGAAAAAGCAAGACTGAAGAATAGAAGCCAGAACCTACTAGAACAAACCAGTTTGTCCACCTTGGAGAAGGCCGGTGTGTCGGAGTGGAGTGGTGGCTGATGAACCTGAGCTAAGAGCTTCACGCTTTATTGTGGCTGAGTAGAGATGTGAGTGATAGGACTGGGTTTTTAGAAAGTCTACTCTGGTTGCTCCCTGGAGGGGAGGGAGCAAGATTGGAAATGGAGGACAGTTAGGAGGCTATTGCTGTAGGGTAAGGGAGACATGATGGTGGACTGACCTGGGGTGGAGAGAAAAGGAGAGAGTCTGGCCATGTTATAGGTGCAGTCAGAAAGAACTTGGTCAAGAGTTGGATGTGGCCAGAGAAAGTGGTAAAGATGTCAAAGGTTTCCATAGAGGCAGCTGGAAAGTAGGGGAGGATGGAGGTTCCATTTCCCAAGAGCAAGAAGAGAACCAGGTTTGGGGTGAGTGAAGACGTGAAGGTGAAGAACTCCAGCCGAGCATCTTGAGTTTGAGATGCCTGCGGACATGCCACCTGGAGTTGTCAGACAGGTAGTTGTGTCTGTCACTCCATCTGCAAGAATGTGCTGAAAGCCTGATATGTGTCAGGCCCTGTGGTGGGTGTGAGATGAAGAGGTTAGACAAGATTCCTAACCTCTAGGAACATAACTGTCTATTGTTTGAAATGACCTGTTGGAAATACGGAGACAAAAAGTAGGGAATGATAAAAACCATGAGAGAGAGAGGAGGAAATAACTCCTACCATAGGAGTTGAAAGGGGAAGGAAAGCTCTTTGTTTCGAGATGGCAGATGTCAAGGTAGACATCAAAATGAGAAAGCATATTGAGGCCAGACTGGGGATGAGGCAGAATTCTCCTTGCCCAGAACAGAGAAAGCCTTAGCTCCCCTGTTCCTGCCTGGCTGTATTCTGCAAATACCCCTAGGCCAGGTGTGGATGGGAAGTGGAAGGGTGAAGGTGAAAGCTCTAGCTGGGCCAAGGCCAAGGGTGGGAGAATTGACATTTTGATACTTAAGTGGGGCTTTGGGACTGTCTTTACAGTTACAGCTCCCATCCCTGAAATATCCACTGGGTTCCCCTGGAATATGTGTATCAGGAAACAACGCCTTCCGCTCCTCTGCTCTGTGTTCGTTAGGTGCTGTCACCGAGAGAGTCTGGGAGGGCCTGAGGATGCTCTTCGTAATGGTGCCTCTTTAAAAGGTCCAGCTGGGCTGGGTATAAGTTTATGTCCATGAACTGATGAGATGGATGATGACAGATCCCTTATTTTCTCTAAATCAAATTAAATCCAACCCACAGCAGCCCTGACCTGACTTGGCTGGCATTGACAGGAACTCAGACTCACCTTCGATTAGGCCTCCGTCTGTCCGTCCCTGCTCCCTCCTGATCCAGAGAGTCATACAAAAGTCCCTGGGGACCTATGCTTAGCAGTGCGTTCATGGTGACTCCTCTGGTCCTAGGCACATTGTGGTCACTGCTGATATTCTCCTTGTAAAATTGTGCATGTCCCTTAGAGCTGGAGGCTTTGCTGGTTTGGTAGTGCTGGGCCCAGGGGCCAGCCATCGTAGGGGCACTTACACAGCCATTCCCCTCTGGGGCACATCAAGGCAGGAGTTACTGATCTTTGCTACCCAGAATCTTAACCCACCCCCTCACCCAGTCTTGGGAGTCTCTTTTCACCCTTTCTTTGCTTCAGTTTCTGCCTCTTCCTCCCTACCAGCAGCATTTGTTCCTCTTCCTTCACCCTAGCATCATTCACTCACTAGAGATGCTCTCTAAGGCCCTGGCGCTTACCTTTGAGCACCCAGCAGAGTCCTGGGAAGGCTGGTTAAACACAGACTGCTGGGTCTGCCCCCAGATGCTCCGATTCAGTGGGTGTGGGGTGGAGCCTGAGAATGTGCATTTCAAACAAGCTGCCTGCTGCTGCTGCTGCTCCAGGGCCCACAGAGAGAACCACTGCTCCAAGGGGCAGGAACAAAAGTCCGACCCCCGTGGAAGTGGCAGGATAAGATGGGGGAGAAGGGGAGGAGAATTACAGGAAGGTTGAGCTACAAATCAATATTTCCACCAGCTTCCCTGCCATCCACCACCATGTGTCGAATGATGAAAGTCTGCTGACCACAACATGATTCAGATGCAGATTTGGGGGAATTCGTCTGTGTGCAGAGGGAGACCCGGGGGAATTATGTTTTGTGCTTTATCCCCGGTGACCATATGCCTTTTCTTAGCCTGGAGTACAGGACTTCCGATTTGGGACTTCCAGACTGTCCCACATCTGGCAGTTTCCAGAAAATGGCTCCACCCCCATCCCCAAGCTCAGACTATAGATTTCTTTTCTGTTGCTCCGGCCTGTCACTGAGAAGACTCGAATCTGCAGAATGTATGTGCAAGTAAAATGTTGAAGCAGCAGGGGAGAGGCCTGGGAGGGGACAGGTAGACGCGGTGAACTGTGTCAGACAGGTGGCCCACAGGAGCTGGCAGCCCTCTGACCAGCTCTTCTGCTGGGAATAGAAACCCAGCATCTCTGCCTGCAGGGCTTCCTTTTGTCTCTTGTCTCAGTCCCCAGAGACAGGGCCACCCTTGAAGGGCCGGTGGTCAAAGATGGTAAGCCAGAAGTCAGCCCTTCTGCCTCATCTCCCAGTAGCCAGTACTACTGTGTGGTCAGGCTGGAGCTGTCCTGACTTTAGATCTTATGGTGCCATGTACTAGCTGAGTGTGGTATTAGATGAGCTGCTTCTCCCCTCTGAGCCAAAGTGTTCTCATTTGTAAAAGGTGGATAATAATGGCATGTACTTTGCAATGTTGCTTGGAGGATTCAAAGGGGAGCTGCTTGTGAATTGCTTAGCTAGTATCTGGCACATAGCACATGCGCAAATAAAGGTGCGTCTCCATCACTCATGACTGTTATTCTGTTCTGGATGTTGGCATTCGTATCTTAGTTTTCCTCATGGACCAGGAGCTCCTTGAGAGGAGGAGCCAGGTTTGATTCCCTTTTGAATCAAGCCATTCCATCACCAAACACCTGTTGAGGTCCTACTGTGTGCCACTTACTGTGCTCGGGGCCCATCATCCACTGCTGCGCATAGTGTGTGTGACTTGATGGTTAATGAGTGAAGGGGAGGATTGTGGAGAAGGCTAACAGAAGATAGATTTTATTGAATACCTACTGCGTGCTAAGACAGTACTTCTTAAACTTCCATGGGCCTACTACCCACCTGGAGATCTTAGAATCAGATTCTGATTCTTAGATGTGGGCTGGGGCTTGCGACTCTCCAGTTCTAAGAAGCTCCCAGGTGATGCTAATGCTGCTGGTCTACAGGCCACACATTGAGTAGCAAGATAGAGACTGCCATGCATTATGTTACTTATTGCTTGCCGAACCTTACGAGATGAGCTTAGAAATGAGAGTTTATAGAGATTAAATAGCTTAAGATCACACAGCTGGCTAGTGTTGGAGTCAGGTCAGCGTGCCTCATTTTTGTCTACTGAGCTCACTCACCCTTAAGAGCAGTGGTTCCCAGTGTTGCCACGTATTAAGATCACCCAGGGAGCATTCAACATCCCGATGTCAGGAGAGCTGGGTGGCAGATAATTCTAATGTGTGGCAGAGTTTTAGAACCAAGGCCTCAGCGCCCAACCTCATCTGAGGAACAAGAAAGGAAAGGAAATTAATTTTGACATCCATCGAATTTCAGGTACCAATTATAGACTTCCAGAATTTGGAGGTCTGGGTCTTTTTATGATGTTACAGATGAGGAAACTGAGGCCTATGGTGGTTAAAAGGTGCACCCAAAATCACTTAACTCATTGATGGCAAAGTTAGGACTAGAACTCAGGCCTCTGGGCTTTCACTTTTGACGTGGTTCCTCTGCTGGAGGAGGAATCCAGGGACAGAGTATCCATTGGAAAGGCATCTCCATGCTTCTCCACCAGCTGGGACCTCGGAGACTCAGAGGAGACCTAGGATGAAACCGGGAAACATTCACTGACCTCAGAAGAGCAGGAAGGTTTCCTTCGCAATATTCCGCCAATCTTGAAATGGCAGTATGCAACAGAACATACCTTGAAGTTCTAAGGCCTTTAAAATTCCAAGATGAAACATATAATCCCATTTTGGTAGTAGCATAATTGGTGGCTTGATTGAGTGCAATAAGGATTTACTGTTTAATCATAACATAATGTACATTGGTTGTGTTGGGGGATCAGACCCAACATGAGGTCATGGGGGTGACGAAGTCCGGTGGAGTCAAAGGACTGAGAAAAAGACAGTTTGAGAGACAGTGGGACCAGGGGGCCATCGCGGATGTGGAGGCTGTGAAGATCTGGAGCTCAGGAACCCCAGACTATTTATTGGTGATCAAACAGAGAAACAGGTGGTGAGAATGTGGGGGTTGAAAGGGCAGGTGCAGGATCTACAGCTGTGGCAGTTGCCCATTTATACGGAACATGTTCTGCTACTTGAGATAATGGGAATACAATTGATCTAGGAGCTTAGGAGGGCAAGAAGCAAGGAGCCAGCAAGTCCACACACGTTCCAAAGGCCACGAGGGGTTTTGTGCCCTGAGCCCGGGAGTCTTATGTGCAGGCCTACCTCAGCTTCTCCCAGTACTCACCAGCTTTCCCCACAGGTGGGTTGCTTCATTACAAAGATAGAATGGGCTACAAATGTGCACAAAAAGGTTTTTTTTTTTGTGGGGGGGGGTCAAGGGAAAGGCATGACTCAGAGTTAAACAGCCCCAAATCTTAGCTATGCCTGTGTAGCTTTACCATATAACCCATTGATAACTTAGTCCTATGGTGAGCTGGTATGCTTCAGTGTAACCATTTGTTGAGCACTTATTCTGTGAGCAGAGTGGCATTATCCACTTAAGGAATGTAATCACATTTAATCTATATACGATCCCCATGAAGTCAGCATTACTTACAGAGGCCTGCACAGTAGTAATTGGAGGAGCTGGGATGCAAATTCAGCTGTGGGTGAATTCACATCACCACACTCAGCATAGGAGCTGGTTCCATACCCTTATATTACAGGTGAGGACCAGACAGGAAAAGCAACCCATCCTGGGACACAGGGACAGCAGGTGGCAGGACGGAGCTGAGACTGTGGTCTCCTCACTCTGGGACCAGTGTTGTTTCCTACTACGTCCGTGGAAAATACGGCAAGAAAGAATGGCCAGTACTCCACATGCTGTTCCCCTTTCTGCTCAGGCTCAAGCCATCATGCAGTGAGGAAGTTACTTTCCATACAGACCAGGCTTGTCTAATTTTTTTTGAGGAACCTATTCGATTAAAGAGAGCCCTTCACCAATCCATGTCCCATCAAATTGGACTTAAATGAACACATGCTACGTAGATACACTTTCCCAGTCTATGTCCCACTGAATCTTCCATCTGAGATCATACTATATATCCATTTATTGAGCAAGCAATGGTGAAGTAACTCCTATGTGCCAGGCACTGTGCAGGTGCTGGGGATAAAGAGATAAGGAGAAAGTAGGACACTGAGCCAGTCTCTGCCTTCCCAGTCTTGAGGTCGACAGATAAGGTGAGTTCCTGAAAACTGCCATCATTGCCATGAAAGTGATATGCACAGGGACACGAGAGCTCAGAGGAGGGCCCCCATTCCTGCTAGGAATGGAGGAAATCCCAGAAGCTTTTCCAGATGAAGTGATTTCAAATACGGGCCCTGAAGTTCAGTAGAGGTGACTAGGTCAATCGTTAAAAGGTAGGTAGATGTGTGTGTTGGCTCAGATGGAGAACAATGCTTCTGGTAAAGGGAACAGCATGTGGTCAGGCTGTCAGTGGTGATCAGAATATGATTTGGATATGCAGATTGGAGGGGAATTAGTACAAGTTCTGTGTGGCCGGATGGTAAAGTTTAAAGGGAAGAGTAGGAAGAGTGGAGGAAATGAGGCTGAAAAGGGAAGAGGGGCCAGGTCATGCAGGGAACTGAACACCATGCTAAGAGGTTTGAATTTTGACTCTCTGAGTAAGTGGGATCCATTTAAGTAGGAGTGAGACTTAGTCTCATTTCCATTATAGAGAGCTCACACTGACTGCAACAGGGAGCATCGATTAGAGGAACCAGAGTGGGAGGCAGGGGGTGCATTTAGGAGGCTGCTGCAATCATCCAGGTAGTCATGACAGTAGCGTCAATCAGTGCAGTAGGAGTGTGGGGAGAGAAATGAACAAATTCAAGATAATTTTTTTTTTTTAAATTTCAAGACAAATTTCTAAATCCCCAGGGCTTGGTGATTTATTGAGAGTGGGAGGAGCAAAAGAAAGGGTGGAACAAAGGACTATGGCTGGATTACTGCCCTGGCCAAAGTGGCTGGGTGTGAGAAGGAGCACGAGAATGAGGAAGAAAGGTCTGAGGGGAAGGATCATGTTGACATGTTAATACGAGCCGCCCGTGGGGTGGAAATGTCCAGGAGGAAGTTGATGCTGGATGCGTACGTCTGAAGATTGAAGGAGAGAAAACCTTCCTAGAATCCTCTTTACTTACCAGAAAAGACCCCAACGCTGACAACAGTTTGTAATCTCATGATCAATGGCTGAAAGAATTAGAGCTTGACCCCAGTTGTAGACTGGTTGTTTCAGCTTGTCATACGGCTCAGGGCACTCGGCTAAGCTTCAGTGTCCCTGTGAGCACTGGGACAGCTGAGAAGATCTTTGTCCTTTAAAACCACAGCAAATAAGGCAGTCCTCTAACCTCTTTGATGGGAGTCCAGCACTCCCTCCTTGGTATATTTTTACTGAGTGCTTTCTATGTTGCAGGCATCGAGGATACAGGATTGGGAAGAAGGTTGCTGCCCTTGAGTATCTCCAGGGCCACTGGGGCAGACACATCAGCGTAGGATTAAGATACCACGTTACAGGCAGAAGAAACTGGGGGTCAGTGTTCAGCGGGTCCAGGTGTTCTTCGACTTCGGCGTGGTAAATACCACTGTGGAGTTGGTGCAGAGAATTGTGGGATGGTTTTCGTTTTTCACTTTGGTGAATGACGTGCAAAGCTCCCAACTGCAGAGAGACTGAGACTTCAACTCAGCTTCGAAATCTTCACAGTTTTCAATTTTATCACAATTTTGACTCCCTCTAGTTATTGGGAAGGGTGCTCCCTGGGTCAGCTCACTTGATGCTGTGTTAATGGTGATGAGCAAAGTAAAAGGAAGAATTGAGTATGTTTAGAACACAGACAGACTGCCCTGTTCTACCTGGTACCGGGAGAATAGCGAAGGCTTCCCAGGGGAAGAAATGGCACTTGTGTGGGTCCTTAAAAATGAATTCTGCACTTTAGGAGGCCGAGGCAGGAGAGTCACTTGAGTCCAGGAGTTTGAGACTACCCTAGATAACAGCGAGACCGTGTCTTTACAAAACATTAAAAAAATAGTTTGATCTGGTGGCATGTGCCTGTGGTCCCAGCTTCTCTGGAGGCTGAGGTGAGAGGATTGCATGAGCCCAACAAGTCAGGGCTACAGTGAGCCATGATCACGCCACTGCACTCACCCTGGGTATCAGAGCGAGGCTCTGTTTCAGAAAAGAAAAATGGCCAGGAGACGGTGGCTCAAGCCTGTAATTGCAGGACTTTGGGAGGGTGAGGCAGGTGGATCACTTGAGGTCAGGAGCTCAAGACCAGCCCGGCCAACATGATGAAACGTCATGTCTACTAAAAATACAAAATTAACTGGACGTGGTGTTGGGCTTGTAATACCAGCTACTTGGGAGGCTGAGGCAGGAGAGTCTCTTGAACCCAGAAGGTGGAGGTTGCAGTGAGCTGAGATCGCGCCACTGCACTCCAGCCTGGGTGACAGAGTAAGACTCCATCTCAAAAAAAAAAAAAAAAAAAAAAAAGAATTGGACTTCATTTGTGTCAGCATCCATGGCTTTTACAAATGCCAAGGAGTGAAGAGAAGTTGAGAGTAGGTGGTATGTAGGAGAGTGGGGAGAATTCTCAGAGCGGACAGCTTTGCATGTTGTTCTGCAGAGGCATTCCCCAGAGGGGAGTGGCGGAGGCTGTAGGGAAGAGGTCACACGTGCAGTGTCCCCAGGTTCCAGGCAGATAACATCAGTGAGAGAACTAGGTGGGGTGACCAACTGTCCTGGTACCTAGGACTGAGGGGTTTCCCAGGAAACGTCCCCCAGCCGACCAAGATGAGTTGGTCACCTTGGAATGAGGCCAGGCCTTGCCTGCCTAGAAAGGGCCTGCTCTCTCCATGGGCAGCTCCTTGGAAAGGCTGGGATTGCTGGATCTTCCAAATGTCCAAGAGAAACTGAATATCCAAAATTTAATGCAAGTTCTTCTGGTTTTTAAATGTTGACAGCAAATTCAAATGTTTTAGAAACATGATGCTGGCCAAACCAAACATTTCTGTGGGCTGCGTGAGGCCTGCAGTCTGTCCTTTTGAAGATCTCTGGCTACAGTGATGAAAGTGAAGCCTCGCATGTCCCACCCTGTTCCTGCCCTGAGGCTCCTTAAAGCCACATCCAGACGATTTTCATTATGCAGAGTGATTTCAGTGATCAGTCATTTGGTTTTTAATTTGATGTTCCTAACCAGATTTGGATGCTGTGCACAGAATGTGATGGACAAAGCGGCAATGGATAGTGGTAATGGGGACATGCATTCCATTTGTTTTGAAAGATAAAATAATTGCTGAATGGCTTGTTCTGCCCCAAATCTGGAAACCTATTTGGTCAGAAAAATAAGAATGTATTTTTCGAATATCAGCCTTAAGGTTCATGTATCTCGGGCACCTGGACAACCCTCTGGCAAAATCAGGCTGGGAGAGAACAATCCCTTTGTGGGAAACTTGGAGGTTCAGGGAACTGCTGTTTGAAGGTGGTGGAGGGTGATAAAGTCAACTCGACACGGTGATCGCATGCCTGGGTTGTAATGTGACTGTGGGGAAACCCCCTAACCCCTGTGGTCCGGGGTTTCCCCATCTGTGTGGCAAGGAGGCTGGCTTGCAGGATTGTTCCCAAGAAGCATCCACCCCGTCAGCTCTCTAACTCTGAGCTTTAACTTTGATGAGACTTGCTGGGATTTCTCTGGCCCTGCCAGGGCGACAGAGTCAGGGGAGATTTTGAGGAACAAATCAGTCTAAACAACTTTGACATCTTTTTTTTCTAGGTGGAATTAGTAGATATGGGGCTTTAATAAGTTGATCTGATGTCTGGGCTCCACCAGGCCAGCTCTCTGAATGGCATTTTTCACTGTGTCACTTGACTTTTCTTTGAGTGTGGCTCAGAATATAGATACGGGAGCTGGGTGCAGGAAGAAACCTTCAAAGGCAGGGGTTTTGCAGTCAGGGAACTATACGCTCCAAGAGATGGGGGGTAGGGCATGTCGGGGAGGACCTGTATTCATGCCAAGCCGCAGTGTCACCTTTATTAATGATGACAGGGAGAGGGAGTCTGGGGACTGCAGAGGATGGTCATCGGCAGGTGTTACTACTTTTCCAAAGGACAGGGAAGTGGGACAAACAGGACTTTTAAGAGGTGAGAGGTGAACAGAGGGAGATAAAGGCAAAAAAAAAAAAAAAAAAAAAAGAAAAAAGAAAAAAAGTTGAGTATGATGTCATCTGGAAAATGGCAAACAGATGAATCCATGAAGTGTCATTCCCAGAGCAGGGAGGAAGCTTCCAGAGGGGAGCCAGCCTGCTGGGGAGCTGAGGCCTGAAAAGTGTCATTCCCAGAGCAGGGAGGAAGCTTCCAGAGAGGGGGCCAGCCTGCCGGGGAGCTGAGGCCTGAAAAGTGTCATTCCCAGAGCAGGGAGGAAGCTTCCAGAGGGGAGCCAGCCTGCTGGGGAGCTGAGGCCTGAAAAGTGTCATTCCCAGAGCAGGGAGGAAGCTTCCAGAGAGGGGGCCAGCCTGCCGGGGAGCTGAGGCCTGAAAAGTGTCATTCCCAGAGCAGGGAGGAAGCTTCCAGAGGGGGCCAGCCTGCCGGGGAGCTGAGGCCTGAAAAGTGTCATTCCCAGAGCAGGGAGGAAGCTTCCAGAGAGGGGGCCAGCCTGCCGGGGAGCTGAGGCCTGAAAAGTGTCATTCCCAGAGCAGGGAGGAAGCTTCCAGAGGGGGCCAGCCTGCCGGGGAGCTGAGGCCTGAAAAGTGTCATTCCCAGAGCAGGGAGGAAGCTTCCAGAGGGGGCCAGCCTGCCGGGGAGCTGAGGCCTGAAAAGTGTCATTCCCAGAGCAGGGAGGAAGCTTCCAGAGGGGGCCAGCCTGCCGGGGAGCTGAGGCCTGAAAAGTGTCATTCCCAGAGCAGGGAGGAAGCTTCCAGAGAGGGGGCCAGCCTGCCGGGGAGCTGAGGCCTGAAAAGTGTCATTCCCAGAGCAGGGAGGAAGCTTCCAGAGGGGAGCCAGCCTGCCGGGGAGCTGAGGCCTGAAAAGTGTCATTCCCAGAGCAGGGAGGAAGCTTCCAGAGGGGGCCAGCCTGCCGGGGAGCTGAGGCCTGAAAAGTGTCGTTCCCAGAGCAGGGAGGAAGCTTCCAGAGGGGGCCAGCCTGCCGGGGAGCTGAGGCCTGAAAGGAAGCACAGGCTGGGTTGGCTTTGCAGTGCCCTAGCCAGGGGTCAGCCACAGCTGGCACGTGAGCCCGGGCGTGGACTTCCACTTTCTTCTGGCCCTTTCTGCCCAGAGCCCCCTTTTGTTTTTTCATGAAAGACATCAGATGGAATGCTCTATCTAGAAGGCTCTTTACAAGAGCTCGTTTATGTGAACCATTGGAGTCAGCTTTTTAAACAGTTATCTCTGAGTTCAGCTTCGTAGGATTTTTCTCCTCATGGGGATCAGCTTCATAAAAGCCAGAGCATGATGATTCTGCCAGTTTTTGCTGTGAGCAGATGAAATAGTACTCCCTTTATGAAAATGAAGTGCAGTGACTTCGGGTAGCTTTGTTTCCAGGCATTCACGGCCGTCCTCATCGTGATCCGTTTCCGTGTGCTGTCCTCTTGTGGCCAGCCTGGTTGGTCACTGCTGCTTCCACTGGGTTTTCCCAGCCCAGGTTTTCCCAGCTTCCCTCACTGGGACCAATGCAGGTGTTCACAGCTTTGCACATTGGGCCCAGGCCATGGGTTCATAGCCGTCTTCATCAGAGAAATCCAAGGTGTTCACAACTGTCCTTTCCGGGTGCAGCTGAAGTCGCCCTCACTTGGACCCAGCCCAGGTGTTAATAGTCGTCCTCAGTGGCGTTAGCCCAGTTGTTCACAGCATCTTTCTCGGGGTGGGTTTAGGTGTCGAGAGCCATTCGTCTTGGGCCCAGCCAGCTGTTCATAGGCATCCTCATGGGGGCAGGCTCAGTCGCTCGCAGTGGCTCTCACTGAAACCAGGGCAGGTGTTTTTGGCTGTCTTTACTGGGCCCAGACTAGACATTCATAGCTGTGCTCATGCGACCAGCCACAGTGTTTACAGCTGTCTACATGGCAATCGTCCCTGGTGCCACAGCTGTCCTTACTGGCTTAGCCCAAGTGTTCTCAGCTGTTCTCTTTGGACCCAGGCGAGGTGTTCACAGCTGTCCTCGCTGGCCCTGCCCAGGTTTTCATGGCAACTCTCACTGGGCCCAGCTCAGGAGTTCACAGCTATTTACTTAGGGCCGAGCCCAAACACTCCCAAGTTGTCCTCGTAGAGCCCAGCCAAGGCGTTCACAGCGGTCCTCCTCGGTATCTAGCCCAGGTGTTAGTACTTGTCCTCACTGGGCCCAGGCTACGTGTTCACAGTCATCCCCATCCAGGTCAGCCCAGGTGTTCACAGCCTCCCTCGTTTGTGTGAGCTCAGCTCTTTATAGCAACAGTTTTTTATAGCTATCAGTATCAAGGCAAGCCCAGGAGTTCACGCTTCCTCTCAATGACATGAAGCCCAGGGTAAGAACCATTTTCATTGGCCTGAGGCCACCTGTTCATTGCCATCTTCATTATGTCCAGCCCAGGGTTTCCCAGCTGTCTTCATCCAGGCCTGAACCGGTGTTCACAGTGGTCCTCATCTAAACCAGCCACGGAGTTCTCTGTCCTTCACATGACAGCCAGCCCAGATGTTCACAGCCGTCCTGATCGGGCCAGCTAGTTTGTTCACATATGTGCTAATTGGTTCCAGCCACCCTCATAGAGGCCATCCCAGGTAATGACAGCCATCCATACTGGGCCCAGCCCTGGTGTTCATTGCTTTCCTCACAGGACTTCTCCCAGTTGGTTCCAGCAGTTTCCATGGTCCCAGGCCAGGGCTTCCCAGATGTCCCCCATGGGGACAGCCCATCCGTTCACCATCGTCTTAATTAGGCGCGGTGCAGATGTTCACAGCTGTCCTCATTCGGCTCAGCCAAAATGAACAGAACTGTCCTCCTGAGCACACACCAGATGTTTCTAGCTGTCCACGTTGGGGTCAGCCCAGGTGTTGATAGCCATGTGTTCTGGGCCCATCCCAGTTATTCCAGGCTGTCCCCTTGGGCCCAGCCCAGGTGTTCACAGCCATCCTCATTGGTCCGGGCACAGGTGTTCACAGCTATCCTCCTTCGCCCCAGGCCAGATATTCACATTCAATCTCACTGGGCCCAGCCCAGGTCTGCAATGCTTTAATTACTGGGAGTAGCTCGTGCTTTCACACCCTTCCTCACTGGTGCCTACTAAATTTGTCAAAGCTGTCATTGGCCGCTGCCAGGGGTTCCTTCAGAACCTCATCCCCCAGGAGCTTGCTACAAGTGCCAGAAATCTGGCCACTGGGCCAAGGAATGCCCGCAGCCCGGGATTCCTCCTAAGCCGTGTCCCATCTGTGCGGGACCCCACTGGAAATCGGACTGTCCAACTTGCCCGGCACCCCCTCCCAGAGCCCCTGGACTCTGGCCCAAGGCTCTCTGACTGACTCCTTCCCACACCTTCTCCGCTTAGTGGCTGAAGACTGATGCTGCCCCATCGCCTTGGAAGCCTCCTGGACCATCACAGACGCTTTGGATAACTCTTACAGTGGAGGGTAAGTCCGTCCCCTTCTTAATCAATACGGAGGCTAGCCACTCCATATTACCTTCTTTTCAAGGACCTGTTTCCTTTGCCTCCCTAACTGTTGTGGGTATTGACGGCCAGGCTTCTAAACCCCTTAAAACTCCCCAACTCTGGTGCCAACTTGGACAATACTCTTTTAAGCACTCCTTTTTAGTTATCCCACCTGCCCAGCTCCCTTATTAGGTCGAGGCATTTTAACTAAATTATCTGCTTCCCTGACTATTCCTGGGCTACAGCCACACCTCATTGCTGCCTTTTCCCCCAGTTCAAAGCCTTCTTCGCATCCTCCACTTGTATCTCCCCACCTTAACCCACAGGTATGGGACACCTCTACTCCCTCCTTGGTGACCAATCATGCACCCCTTACTATCTCATTAAAACCGAATTACCCTTAGCCCGCTGGATGCCAATATCCCATCCCACAACACGCTTTAAAAGGATTAAAGCTTGTTATCACTTGCCTGTTACAGCATGGCCTTCTAAAACCTATAAACTCTCCTTACAATTCTCCCATTTTACCTGTCTAAAAACCAGGCAAGTCTTACAGGTTAGTTAAGGATCTGCGCCTTTTCAACCAAATTGTTTTGCTCATCCACCCTGTAGTGCCCAACCCGTACACTCTTTCGTCCTCAGTACCTTCCTCCACAACTCACTATTCAGTTCTTGATCTTAAAGATGCTTTTTTCACTATCCCCCTGCACCCCTTGTCCCAGCCTCTCTGCTTTTACCCCAGACTGACCCTGACACCCATCAGTCCCAGCAGCTTACCTGGGCTGTGCTGCTGCAAGGCTTCAGGGACAGCCCTCATTACTTCAGCCTCCAAGCTCTTTCCCATGATTTACTTTCTTTCCACCCCTCTGCTTCTCACCTTATTCAATATATTGATGACTTTGTAGTCAAAGACTTTGTACTTTGTAGCTCCTCCTTTGAATCTTCTCAACAAGACACCCTCCTGCTCCTTCAACATTTATTCTCCAAGGGATATTGGAGCCCTCCAAAGCTCAAATTTCTTCTCCATCCATCACCTACCTTGGCATAATTCTACATAAAAACACCGTGCTCTCCCTGCCGATCATGTCTGACCAATCTCTTAAACCCCAACACCCTTTTTCTACAAAACAACTCCCTTTCTTCCTAGGCATGGTTGGATACTTTCGCCTTTGGATACCTGGTTTTGCTGTCCTAACAAAACCATTATATAGACTCACAAAAGGAAACCTAGCTGGCCCCATTGATCCTAAATCCTTTCCTCACTCCTCTTTCCATTTCTTTTTTTTTTTTTTTTTTTTTTTTTTTTTTGAGACGGAGTCTCGCTCTGTCGCCCAGGCTGGAGTGCAGTGGCGCGATCTCGGCTCACTGCAAGCTCCGCCTCCCGGGTTCACGCCATTCTCCTGCCTCAGCCTCCCGAGTAGCTGGGACTACAGGCGCCCACAACCGCGCCCGGCTAATTTTTTGTAGTTTTAGTAGAGACGGGGTTTCACCGTGGTCTCGATCTCCTGACCTTGTGATCCGCCCGCCTCGGCCTCCCAAAGTGCTGGGATTACAGGCGTGAGCCACCGCGCCCGGCCCCTTTCCATTTCTTAAAAACAGCCCTAGAAGCTGCCCCCACACTAGCTCTCCCTAACTCATCCCAACCCGTTTCCATCACACACAGCCGAAGCTGCAGGGCTGTGTGGTCAGAATTGTTACACAAGAGCCGGGACTGTGCCCTGTAGCCTTTCTGTCCAAACAACTTGACCTTGCTGTTTTAGGCTGGCCCCCACATTATTCCTGATACCACACCTGACCTCCTTGACTGTATCTGTCTGATCCACCTGGCATTCACTCTGTTTCCCCATGTTTCCTTCTTTCCTGTTCCTCACCCTGATCACAATTGGTTTATTGATGGCAGTTCCACCAGGCCTAATCGCCACTCACCAGCAAAGGCAGGCTATGCTACAGTATCTTCCACATCTATCATTGAGGCCACTGCTCTGCCCCCTCCACTACCTCTCAGCAAGCCGAACTCATTGCCTTAACTGGAGCCCTCACTCTTGAAAAAGGACTACGTGTCAATATTTATACTGACTACGCCTTCCATATCCTGCACCACCCTGCTGTTATATAGGCAGAAAGAAGTTTCCTTACTATACAAGAGTCCTTCATCATTAATGCCTCTTTAATAAAAACTCTTTTCAAGGCCGCTTCATTTCCAAGGAAAGCTCGAGTCATTCATTGCAAAGGCCATCAAAAGGCATCAGATCCCATCACTCAGGCATCAGATCCCATCACTCCCATCACTCAGGATCTTATCTTATGCTGATAAGATAGCAAAAACAGCAGCTAGCTTTCCAACTTCTGTCCCTCAGGGCAGTTTTTCTCCTTCTCACTTGGCCACTCCCACCTACTCCCTCACTGAAACTCCACCTATCTCTTCCTGCACAAGGCAAATAGTTCTTGGACCAAAGAAAATATCTTCTTCCAGTCTCACAAGGCCATTCTGTCGTCATTTCATAACCTCTTCCATGTAGGTTACAAGCCGCTGGACTACCTCTTAGAACCTCTCATTTCCTTTCCATCGTGGAAATCTGTCCTCAAGGAAATAACTTCTCAGTGTTCCATCTGCTATTCTTCTACTTCTCAAGAATTACTCAGGCCCCCTCCCTTCCCTACACATCAAGCTCGGGGATTTGTCCCTGCCCAGTACTGGCAAATTGACTTTACTCACATGCCTCCAGTCAGGAAGCTAAAATACCTCTTGGTGTGGGTAGACACTTTCACTGAATGGGTAGAGGCCTTTCCCACAGGGTCTGAGAAGGCCACCGCGGTCGTTTCTTCCCTTCTGTCAGACATAATTCCTCAGTTTGGCCGTCCCACCTCTATACAGTGCAATAACAGACTGGCCTTTATTAGTCAAATCACCCAAGCAGTTTCTCAGGCTCTTGGTATTTAGTGGCTCCTGGTTTTACCTCAATCTGCCACCCTTAAGTCTCTCTTGAAGTGGATAGATCTTCAGTGGTAAGGTACCCTCCGATACTTTCACCCTGATGAAGTCCTATTCTTTACTTTTATACTTACTCTTATTCTGGTTCCCGTTCCTATGCCACCCTCTACCTTTCCCCAGCCATCTCCACCACACTATCAAACTTACTCTTTCCTAGGCGTTTCTAATCCTTCTTTAACAAAAAAATGCTGGCTTTTCATTTCTCTTTCCTCCAAAATTGCTGAGGCCTCGACTTACTGCTGAAAAAAGAGGACTCCGTATATTTTTAAATGAAGAGTGTTGTTTTTATCTAAATCATTCTGGCCTGTTACATGACAACATAAAACTCAAGGATAGAGCCCAAAAACTCACCAGTCAAGCAAACAATAACGTTGAACCCCCTTGGACACTCTCTAATTGGATGTCCTGCGTACTCCCAATTCTTAGTCCTTTAATACCTATATTTCTCCTCCTCTTACTTTATTCGGAACTTGTGTCTTTCATTTAGTTTCTCAGTTCATACAAAACCGCATCCAGGCCATCACCAGTAATTCTATACGACAAATGCTCCTTCTAACAACCCCACAATATTGCCCCTTACCCCAAAATCTTTCTTCAGTTGAATCTCTCGCACTGTAGGTTCCTGTGCTACCCCTAATCCTGCTCGAAGCAGCCCTGAGAAACATCGCACATTATCTCTCCATACCACCCCCCAAAATTTTCGCTGCCCCAACACTTTACCGCTATTTTGTTTTATTTTTCTTATTAATATGAGAAGACAGGAATGTCAGTCCTCTGATCCCAAGCTAAGCCATCATATCCCCTGTGACCTGCACGTATACATCCAGATGGCCTGAAGCAACTGAAGATCCACAAAAGAAGTGAAAATAGCCTTAACTGATGACATTTCACTGTTGTGATTTATTTCTGCCCCACCTAACTGATCAATGTACTTTGCAATTTCTGCCACCTTTAAGAAGGTTCTTTATGATCTTCCCCACTCTTAAGAAGGTTCTTTGTAATTCTCCCCACACTTGAGAATGTACTTTGTGAGATCCACCCCCTGCCCCCAAAACATTGCTTTTAACTCCACTGCCTGTCCCAAAACCTATAAGAACTAATGATAATCCCACCACCCTTTGCTGACTCCTTTTTTCGGACTCAGCCCGCCTGCACCCAGGTGAAATAAACAGCCTTGTTGTTCACACACACACACACACACACACACACACACACACACACACACCTGTCGTTGGCCAGACCCCATTGTACACAGTCATCCCCATTGAGCACAGCACAGGTGTTCACAACTATCCTCATCGGACTGAGCCCAGTTGTTTGTTGCAATCATTACTTGGGGAAGTCCAGGTTTTCTCATATGTCCTAATTGGGGACCAGCCCAGAAGTTAATAACTCTTTTCATCTGGGCCAGCCCGCCCAGGTATTCACAGCTATCCTTGTCCTGATCAGTCCATCTGTTCAAAGCTGCCTCCTGGGCCCAGCCTAGCAGCAGTTTTCAGTGGGCCCAGGCCATGTGTTCATAGCCGTCCTCTTCTGAGAACACCCAAGTTTTCATAGACATCCTCATTGTGTCCAGCTGATGTTGTTCCCGGGGCGGGGGGGGGGGGGGGGTCAGCCCAGGTGTTAATCATCTTCAGTGGGATTAGCCCAGTTATTCCCATTGATCTTCACTGGGATGAGTCCAGATGTCTGTCAAGAGTCATCCATATTGGGGTCGTTGAGGTGTGTGTTCATAGCCATCCTCCCAGCACAGGTCCATGACTTCCCCTTGTTAGAGGTGAATGTGATCCTGGGCATCATTTCTTTGGGGGAAAAATTGGCCTCTCTGGGGCTCCTGCTGCTGGCTCTCCTAGGCTTCCAGTAGCACATCGCACTTCTCCTGTGTAGAGGGGGCAAGGGCACCCCCTTCACACTTTCCCCATGAAGCTGAAAGTAGCCAAATTCTCCCTTAGAAGAAGTTTACTGCTTCTTTGAGTAAACATAGAAATAGATCCTTCCAGTCTCAAAGAAAGTTCCATTTGTTTCACTGGAGTTGGTTTCTCCACCCAGGCCGAGTGGAGTGTGGAGTGGCCCACACCCATGTCAACCAGTGGCTCTGAGTTGTTGATGGGCAACACCACTAAGGTGCTCACGGTCACTCTGTGTCCTCCTAGTTCCTGCTGAGGATCCCCTGGAAGGCCTCGCCAGTGAGCTCAGATGAGGATGCCCATGGCATTTGAAGGTCAGGCCACCTGGTTTTATCTGAGAGAAAGTTATTTTCTTATTAAGATGTGATCATATGTATCATAGGTGACTTGTATGGTGTCGTTGGTGGGGGAAGTTCTGAATGAGCGTCTGTTCCCCACTGAGGCTTGACTTAAGGCAGCAGGAGAAAATGACAGCATCAGCCACACACTGAGTGGCCGTGAGCTTTTCCCTTAGCAGCTTGATTCTCCCCTTGGGGCAAAATCACTTCACTGCCAAGCAACATGTCCTTGAGAGGAAACATCCTCCAGGAAAAACTTTAGCATGAGCCGGTTCGTTCTATTCTTCTGTGTTCCTTTGAACACGATTTCCCATCTGGTTTTCTAATGTCACCAAGTGAAGAAAAGACGTGTGCACACAGGACACAGGATGGTCTGAAGCTAACAGTGTCTTTCTTTCTGTAAATGCAGGCCGACAAACGCGCCAAAGAAAAAGGTGTGTGTTCTAGAAGCACGGATTTCTAAGGAGAGATCTTTAGTGTTGCCAAAGGTAGCACCTCCTAGCCTGCTTTTGCTGGAGAGCCACTTCAGTTTGAGCTTCCTGACAGAAGTGAGGTTTGGACAGTTCGGTGTGAAAAACACTGAGTCCAATAAAGAACTGTGACCATCCATTGGAGTCTAGGGAGGCAGGATTGTCAAGTAGATGGAATAGTGTGTGCACAAGGTGGGGAGGGAGGCAGGATTGTCAAGTAGATGGAATAGTGTGGTGTGCATCGGGGTGGGGAGGAGTGATTGGGAATGTCTTGGGAGTGCATGTGCATTTCCCCAGAAAGCATGTTTCCCCGTGCAGAGCACAACCCAGGGAGCACTTTTCTTAAAAAATTGCATCACCACTGCACACTTCACATAATTAACCCATTGATCCTCCACCACAGCTGTCTCTGAAGGTAAATTTTACATCCACACTGCTCAGAGGTGGTACAGAGATGAGTTTCCCAGGCGCTCGATCTCGTAAATGGAAGAGGCGAATGTGAACTCAGGAATGGATGGAGGATTGATGCAATGGGCTACTGTTGTGCACTCACCAGCCAGCCCTGGTGTAACTCGTCATGCCAGGGAATTCCGGCATCTGTCTGTGTGTGGAAGGATGAGAGCCTAGACAGGCCCCAAACACTGTCGGTGTAGGGAGGTCTCAAAGGTTCCCTAACCCAGGGTAGGAATAGTTACATTTTCCACTGGACTTTGGTGTGATCATTAATGTGAAACACACATAGAGAGCTCACAGGCTGTCAGCAGCAGTGGTGGGGTCATTTCTCAGTTCGTGGTCAAAAGCAGAGAATAATCAGGGACCTGCTCTATTGTGTTTAATAACAGGATCATCACAAGCCTCAGAAATGCTCCAGTTGGCCAGGTGGGTGGCTCACGCCTGTAATACTAGCATTTTGGGAGGCTGAGGCAAGAGGATGGCTTGAGTCCAGGAGGTGGAGATCAGCCTAGGCAACATGGTGAGACCCCGTATCTATTTAGAAAAAAAAAAAATTAGCTGTATGTGGTGGTGCACCTATAGTCCCAGCTACCTCGGAGGCTGAGTGGGGAGAATCACTTGAGCCCAGAAGGCACAGGTTCCAATGAGCAGAGATCATGTTACTACAGTCCAGCTTGGGTGACAGAGACCATCTATCAAAAAAATAATAAAGAGGAAAAATAAATGCTTTAGTTGAGGAGTAAACACAGTGAAGACCCAGCACCGAATATGGTTTCAAGGAACAACTTGGGTGTTAGCCTACCACCCATCTCCCCTGCACGGCTGGGTTGGGGAGGGTCCGCACCCTCACCTGCTGCCCCCATGATGGACTGTCCCAGTGTCAAAGCCCCTGTGAGTGTGAGCAGCAACGGACTCCCGACCCACACACACACATTGCATTGAGAAGGCTGAGTGCCAGGACAGATAGCACTTGCTAAGTAGGAATTATCTTTAAATGAGAAGATAACTTCATATTTTCAAAGCTTTGTTTTATTATCTTTAAAACAAAAGATTAGTGAATATATAGAATATTTTGGCTAGAATGAAATGTTCTCTTAAACAACAGTTTCTTTTTACCAAGTATAAAATATTCTGGAATGACAGATACACACAGAAGCACCACAGGTGGATTCTAGGGAGGAAATGACCTTGGAAGGATGCAGGAAGGGAGGGCAAGTGAGCTTGGGTCCGATTAGGAGGCAGGAGCCCTGAGAGGCTGCAGGGACGCCCAGCCTGCCCTGGGTGCTGTGCCCTGTTCAAGATGTGCTGTTTTACCTGATGAGGCGGCCTGGGGCTAGAAAGCTGTTTTTCCTGCTCCTCCCTGCACCTGCTGATGGTCACACTTTGTCTTCCTAGATTCCACCGAGGACCCAATGGAGGAACACCTCAGGGAGAAGAAAAAGGAGGCCCCATGGAAACTGAAGGTCAAACCCCTGCATTTGTCTGAGGAATACAGTTGCTTTCCTAGCTTTATCTTTCTGAATGAGCCTACGAGATGAGAATCTGACCGTATGTATTATAGGCGACTTACACTGTGTCCTTGGTCGGGTGAATTCTGAGTAAGAGCCTGTTCCCCAGTGAGGCTTGCTTTTGAATAGCAGGATAAAATGACAGCGTCAGCCACGCACTGTGTGGAGTGAGCTTTTTCCTTAGCAGCTTGATTCTCTCCTTGGAACAAAATTACTTAATTGCCAAGCCACATGGACTTAGAGGAAACATAATTCAAGGAAATTGTGTCTGTAGCGTGAGGCGGTTTGTCCTGTTCTTTTGTGTTCCTTAGACTTTAACACAGTTTTTTATCTGGTTTTCTAATGTCACCAAGTGAAGAAAAGACCTGCGCACACAGGACACAGCACAGCCTGATGCTCACAGCAATATGTTTTCTGTTATTACAGGAAGTTTCAGGAGTCAAGGAGAACGGTGTATGTGGGGCAGTCCCTCCCGTGTGGACGAAGAATCCAGGTGATGAGGAATGTGCCGCTGTGTCGCTGGCTTTCCTGCACACAGGCAGCCGGAGTGGAGCTTCCTGTTGTGATGAGGACCCGGGCTGTGGCGGGAGAAGTGGTTGCTCCAGGTAAGGAGAGACGGGCACATTCTGCAGTCCCTGGGAGCCGCCGCGTTCTCTCTACGTGGGGTGGCGCTGTGTGCATGGGGCTGGTGTGTGTTGGCCAGAATCCTATTTAACTGGAGGGAGCCTCACAGCTCCTGGCCAGGGCAGCTGCTTCACACTGGTTGCAGCAGAGGTGGGAGAGGATCCAGTTCCAGTGTAGGATGAGCTAAGCAAAGGGAGGGGCTGCCCCAGAGGCCAGTTGTTCCTTGCAAATCTCCCTTGTGACCCATAAGATGTCACTTTGCTTGTTTCTCTGAGATAGGCTTGGACTCATCAGTGCCAAAGTCTGTGACCTGCCACCCATGGGTGGAGGGATCCTGGCCATGGCTGGTCACTGTGAGGGTAGGGGTCGTGTCCTCCTTGTTCCTTCTCATCCCAGAGCTCAGCCCCGGGCAGCCCATCTTGGGGCCCCAGTGATGTTCTGATGCACACAGCCGAGTGCTGAGATAGACCAGAAGTGTGAAAAGGCTTCCTGCTCACCCTCCGCAGTCTGCTGAGCCCCACACATTTCCAGGTTCCTGTGTGGATTCTGATTCAGGGTCAGGGAGAAGTGCCTGGGCTCCCCTCTCTGTCTGCTGTTATGGTCCTGTCTGCTCCTGGATCGTGAAATTAAGGATTAAAATAGTAAATATTGTGTGTAGCTCACCATATTTTAAAGTCCATTAAAATAACTGCAGTAGGAGCATAGGTATTTTTAGGAAAGTTAGATGACGTAGTAACATTTTTACAAAAAAGAGGATATTTACCAGGCCTCTTTCTGTGAGGAGACCCTGTCCTGGAGTGATGTCCTGCATTTGTGTGCTGCCTGTGTGAACACACTGCCTACTTCACAGTGATGAGTGTGGCTTAGCCAGAGACCCAAGGCTGTGTCTCCCAGGGCTCTCCTGATGGTCTCCTCTGCCTCCTTCACCACCAGGGAGGGTGGCCCAGCAGCAGCTCGGTTTGTGCTCTCACCCACCTCCTCCACACATGCCAGCCCTGTTCCTCAGCACCCAAGGCTGCCAGAGGTCCTTCAGCAGCTCCCATGGCTGACAGTGACTCTATGTTTCCTAGCGACGGTGGCCAGTGAGATGTTTCCAGAAATGACCCTAGCTCTTTGCCAGGTAAAGTCTTCTTTCTTTGTCTAAGATGGGAATTTTATTTCTCTTGGCTTCTTTCCATTTTATTTGCATTATGATACGCAAATCTCACCATGGAAATTATAGATGAATTGCAGAATTTCTTGGTGAGCAAATATAAGAGTCCATTACCAACTAAGCCCTGATTCAAGATGGCACCCGCAGGTGACAGCTTCAGGGACGGACTGCATGGCAGAGAGCATTTTCCTCATGAGAAACGCTGGCTTTTAAAAAGAATGTAGAATTTGCAACCAAAAGACGTTGGTCTAGATAGAAGCAGCTGGACCCCACAGTGTGGCATGTGTTCGTTTGAACATTCTACGGTGACCTGCCACGGAGGTCGTCTGAAGATAGAGCCCTTGTCTACGGCCGTAGCACCCTGAGTGCACCCGCTGTCATCTCATGGTGAAGGTCCTGCCTCCGTCCCAGCTGCCACTCTGTGAACTGCCGTTTCACACTGTGCAGAGCCAAGAGACCAGTGATCACGACGGGAGGCGACCTTTGCTGCTGTTCTCAAGATGTGCTCATTTCCCTCTTCTTACTGCAGTTTCTTCAGATCAGCCACTTGTACTTAAAATGTCTCCCTGATTTTTTTTTATTTCCCCAACTCTAGTTTGTCTATAGATGTTCAAATTTTAGAGTTTTACGACTCAATTTGTGTTCTTGATTTTTCTATCAAGATTTTTGCCTTAAACATTTTCCTCTATTTAGGAAAATGTCCTGTTTCCCGTGCCAAGTTTATGCAGGCTTTTCGCTAGAATAGATCCAGAAGGAACACAGCAACACTGCCTTCACCAGATCCGGAGAATCTTGATACCAAGTGCGGTATGAGACAGCCCATGAGAGGGAGATTACAGGCCAGTCTTCTGAATAGAGACATCCAAAGCTGAAACCAAATATTAGAGCAGGCTAAATGCAGAGACTGCTACAAACAATGATGAGTTATTTCATGATTTGAAACAATATTGCCTCGTTTAAAAGTTTTGGGGATTGTTTTAAAGAAAAATTTAAAAGATAAATACAACTGAATGAATGTAAACAGTTATAAAACAGAAAAAGTTATGGGGTGGTAAAAGGCTTATGAAACAAATGTTTTATAACCTCATAATTTCTAATCCCAATCAAAACTGGGATAGATTTGTTTATAAGGTCTTATTAAAATTAGCTACAATTTTAAACATATGCTAATATCAAACTAGAATTTTGGTTGAAAAGTAAGCTGTTCTTAAGATACAAATTTGTTCTCAATGAGAATACAAGAGGTAACAATTTTTCATTCTGAAATCTATTTCTTCTTAAAACTTCTCAGACTGATGCCTCAGAAGTTCGACCTTTACTGTGTTCTTTACATGTAATTTACAGGTCACACATCATTGTCTTCTATTTCTTTTTTCTGGGAAAAGTTGCATCTTTATACTTGGCTGGGATGAGAACTCTCCTTTTCTTTCTTTTTTTTTTTTTCTGTTTGTTTGTTTTTTGAGACGGGGTCTCCCCCTGTCGCCCGGGCTGGAGTGCAGTGGCACAATCTCGGCTCACTGCAACCTCCGCCTTCAAATTTTCATCAGCTCTGTCACCTTCCCCCAGGTTCTAATTCTGTCACTGTAACACCAACACGCTTGCCTTCAAGGTCTAAAAAGCTGACATTGGTCTGAGCTGTCACATGGTTTTGTGCTCTTGGCTTTTGGTCTATCTGGGTTGTCTCCTGTAAGCAGGCGGAGGCACTCGCTTTCCTGCTCACGGTCCTCCTTTCTCTTTTTCCTCTCCTTTCTCTGGCCAGAAGCTTCACCAGGTTTACCTTGGCCCATTTCACAAGTGAGGGAACTGAGGCATCCATGGTCAATGAACTCTGGTGCTGAGGGAAAGGACGCAGGAGCTCACCAGCCTGGGTCCTCTGGTTTGCTCCAGCCCCTTCTCTGGGCCAGTGGTGAGGGTCCAGGGGTGGGGCTGAGGAGGGCTCCCAGACGAGGGAGGTGGCCCCAAGCCTGCCCATTCACAGGTAAGGCATCTGCCTCAGGCTCCAGTGCCCTGGGGACAGCCTGGCCCAGATACAGGAGTGACACGTGGAACTGTGCTCAGAGGCTGAAATAGGAGCCCCGGGGTCTCAGCTGCTTTCTCAGGTAGAACCCTTGCTTTAGCTGATGTCAAGGAGTGTGGTGGGTCTGGGGACCAGACGAGGCATGGCCACATCAGAGGAGGCCTGAGGGAGGGGTGGGAAGACATCTGTGCCAGGGGTGGTACAGGTGTGTGGCGAGGAAGTCAGGCTATGGCCCTTGCAGCCCGTGTTTGCCTGCCTGGAGATCTGGCATCTGATGGAAGCTGCTGTGCTGGGGACAGGGTGGAGGGTGCAGGGTGGAGGCTGTGCGGCAGGGGGCAAGGGGTCAACTGTGTTTCCTTGTCCAGAACAGGGCTCCTTCCCACGTCCCAGCTCACCCTGGGAGAAGGAACAGGGGCAGAGTGGAGCACAGCCCAGCCCTCACCTTGACGCTTCTCTCCATCCTTTTGGAGTGGAGGGGGCTGCGTGTCTATTGTGACAGCTCCTTCCAGGGGGTGCCGGGAGACCATTTCCTGGTGCTAGAGCTGTGCCCCCAGCCCCCACCCTGGTTGTGCCCTCTGTCCACCCCACCTCCCGCCTCTCCACAGCTTTTTCCTTGTGAGCGACTTAGGAGAATCTACGGCAGCACCTGTGGGCAGCCCAGGAGCACTCCTGGGGTAGCCTCAGCTCCTGCCGGTCTGTGCTCACCCTGGGGAGACAGCAGCAGAGACCTCACAAGCTGTCACCTGGCAGGGAGAGGCAGCAGTCAGGGCCCTGTGCGGTGACTTCTTCCACACGCCTGTGTGGTGAGGTGCAGGAGATTGAGAGCTGGCTACCGGACAAGGAGCGTAACGTGGCCACAGGGGACTACAGCAATGGGGCTGTCTCTCCCTGACCATCTGTGCCTGGGCCTGCCAGTGCCATCCTCTGTGCTCTGTGGGGTGGGGTCTTTGGCCCCTGGGAGGCCGTGGGTCAGTGTGACTCAGAAAGGTCAAGCTCACAGGTCCCCTGGGGTCTCTCACCCAGGCACTGTGCCCCTGGGGGCTGGGAGGGGTGAGAAAGTCCCAGGCCTCCCAGAGCCCACCTGGCTCCCCCACCAGAGTGGCAGCCTGGCCCAGGCTTGGGGCTGAAGGAGGTGATGCTGTGCCCCCTGAGGCGGGCTCCACCTCCCCCAGGAGACCTTGGAGGACAGGCCCTCTCCTGACCCAGGCGCCAGGACACTTGGCAGTGCCTGAAGTCCTGCCTTTCCTCCCCACTTTGGTCTTACCTCCCTATGGTGAGGCCCAGGCACATGGATGACTCTGAGCAGACCTGGACCTCCATGGAGCCCCAGCCTCATAGGTGTATGATCTTGGGGGCCTCAGGGACCCCGTTCTCCCCTTCCCCAGAGCCTGGAGGCTGTGAATCCTGTGGATCCCTGAGCTGTCCTCTCTGAGACCCCAGGCGAGGAGGGAATGCGTGAGAGCGGGCAGCAAGGTCTGTGTTCCCGCAGCTCCTCTGTGCTTGGCTTCTGCGTCCTAGAGAGCCGGCGGCAGGGAGATGGCACAGGCAGGACCTTGAGGGCGGCAGTTCAGGTGGCAGCACAAAGTACAGCGGCCCAGGCACCACCTCAGAAAGGTCACCTGTGCCCCTGGACAGGTGTGCGCCCACCTGGCGGGATGGTGGATGCATGCTTTTCTCCCTCATACTGGGGATACCCGGAAGGCCTGGGGCCAGCTCAGGGAGATGTCTGTGGCGTGCAGGACTAGGTCCCAGGGCCCTGGAGCTGCCTCTCAGATTCAGCTGCTGGCTGTGGCACTTCCATTCCTGGCTCTGGGCTCTTCTATGCCCTGGGCTGCTGACGTCTGTGCCCTGTAGAAGCCCAGGGTTCCAGGGAAGTGGCTGAGGGTCAATGTGGTCCCGGGCAGGAGGCAGGACAAGGGCCATCCAGGTTGCTTCCAGTTCCCTCCTGTGCCTCTGTGACTCCAGGAAATTCTCTCCCTTGTGTTTCAGAAAGAGAAAAAGAAACCATGTTATTTCCTAGAATTTAATGAATGAGCTGGGAGATGCTGGGGCAGGTGAGCACACCAGGTGCCAGGACCCAAGGGTGAGTGAGCTGGGGGTGCAGCAGGACCTGGGGTGGGCGTCCAGTGGAGGGAGAGGGCTCACTGGGTTTCTTGCCACTAAAACCAGTACAGACTCAGCAGCCAGGGGCTGGTCCTGGGAGGGTTGGGGGCTTCCTGGTCTGCTCTCCTTCCTGCTGCTCCACTATTGCCTGTGGGGCATCTGCAGTGCCCAGGGAAACCTGAGCCCCCTTCCAGTCACTTAGCTGAGGCAGGGCTCTGGGTATGGCCCTCCTCACCTGGGGAAGCAGGGTTCACAGGCACTCAGACATGGGCATGATGCTCTGCCATCGTGAGGGGTCAGCCTGGCTGTGTGACCCAGCACCAGTGGGCAGCCCACAGGTGATCTCTGCAGGAGACTCCTGGCAGGTCACAAACAGGACGCCCCACAGAGCCTTGGAACATCGTGACTGAGGAAGGGCTCACATCATGTTTACTCCCCAGCCTCCCCACCACCTGCATCTGCAAGGGTAGGTGAGACCGAACTGGGTGGCAGAAACGCTCCCGGTCTCAGGGGCTTAGCGCTGTCCACTGTGTCCTGCTTGACGCAATGGCACAGCCTGGCATGTCTTCCAGGCCCTGGGGTTGGTGGCCACACCTTCCAGCTCGTGTGACCAGCCATTTGCGCAGAAGGGGACAGAATTTGAGGAGGCTGAGGCTTGAGGAGCTTTGAGGCCTGGAAGGGGGGCCACCATCACTTTGTCTGTGTTTCACGGGGTCCTGTGTTTCACGGGGTCCTGTCACATGGCCCTTCTCACTGCCAGGGAGGCTTGGAGTACAAAGGACACAGGGGTGGGCCGTGGGGGAGGGGTTCGCCTGCACACGCTCCTGCCCGTGGGCTCTTCTGTCCTTGTCCTCATGTGAACAGCAGGAGCTGGCGATGGGCCCAGCAGCTGGGGTGCAGAGAGGGAGAAAAAGTGTGTCAAATAATTATGGGTTCTTTTTTTATTTAGATGAAATTCACATAATGTAAAACTAACTTTTTAAAAAATTTGGTGGCATTTAGCCCTTTCTCAGCCTTGCACAGCCATCACCTCTACATAGTTCCAAGACATTTCCATAACCCCAAGAGGAAACCCCATGCCCATTAAACAGTGGCTGGCCACTCCCCTCCCCTGGACCCTGATAACCCCCAGTCTGCAGTTCCGTCTCTGTGGCTTGGCCTCTTGACATTTCATCTGCATGGGCTTTTGTCTGGCTTCTGTCACTCAGCATAAGATCTTTAGGGTTCCTCCCTGCTGTGGCCTGTGTCAGGCCCCCTTTCTGTTGGGGTGAATTGTCCATCACGGGATGGACACCTGGGTGCTTCCCACCCTTTGGTGGTCATGAAAAATGCTGCTGGGCACACTCTTGTTAGAAATATCCAGGTCCCTGCTTTCAGTGCTTTGGGGTCACAGGTATGAAATTGGCTGCCAAACTGTTTTCCACGGTGGTTGAATGACGTTCCATTTCCAGCAGAGGTGCAGAGGGTCTTCCTTTATCGGGTCCTCAGCACCATGTGTTATTCTCTGGTGTGCCTCACCTGGCCGTCCAGTGGGTGCGCAGTGCTATCTCTTTGTGGCTTTGATTTGCCTTTCCCTGGTGACAGTGTGGCTGGGCATCTTCTCCTGTGCTTGCCGGCCAGTGGCCTCTCTCTTTGGAGAAGCTTCCTTCCGAGCCCGCGATCCGGCTGTCTCGGGTCTCCTGTCGTGTGGCTGACTTCACGTCACATCTGCGCCCAGGGCTGCTGAGCAGCGGTTTCATCTCAGGCGGCCGTCCCGCAGTGGAGCTGACTTCGCTGTCGCAGCGGCACCCGGGTTTCTCAGAAGCAGCTTCATCCAGGGGCATCCCCGTCAGTACCTGAGCCCCAGGTCCCTGGTGGGAAGGACGTGGGTATATCTGTGTCCTAATGTGGGCATTGAGTCACCACACCCTCAGGTACCCTGAGGACGTTGTCAGAAGACCTGACCCCGAGGACACGTTGAGTGCAAACATCCTGGAAGCAATGATGTTACCACTCCTGTGTGAGAAGGGGCTGCTCAGGAACCCCCTTGGAAAGGATGGGGGTTGGGGAAGGTGCCAGGGACCAACGCCATGATGAGGCAGGGCTCAGCTGCGTGGGAAAGCAGGGCTGCCTTCTCTTGCTCCCCCTCTGTCCAGACTCTGACAATAACCGGGCAGATCCGGTGTGAGTTGGTTGCTGTAACTGCTGTGGTGAGATGACATGCCGCCAGCCCTGAGCCACTTTCCTGGGAGAGTGGTGCTTGCACCCAGGCAGCTCTGGAGGCCAGCACAGGGGTGGGTTCCCACAAATCTGATGGCTGGGGTGGGAGAACTGGCATCCATAGGCAGACACTCTGTGCTCCCGGGGAGGAGCTCCTGTCCCCATTCACAGCTGGGAACAGGGGCAGGCCTTGTGTCCAGCTGTGGCATACAACAAAGGGGTACAGAGGCACGGGATGGGCTGCTCTGCCTTGCTTGTCTGCTCCTTCCTGTCACTGAAATCGCTCCTTTGGACTAGGCTCACATCTTCTTGCCTCGTGGTCAGTGGCCTAGGAGGACACTTGTGGTTCTGGCCCTATTTTCGCCCCTTGTCCCTCACCCCCAGGGGGCCACCTAGGCCAGGACCCATCCTGATTTCTATCATGCCCACAGGCTCCTTGGACCCTGGTCAGAAGTTCCTTTGGTGAATGATCCTGCAGACATCACACGGGCTCAAAGGGCATCAGAACCCCAGCTGAGAGGAGCCTCAGCATCAGGTACAAACCTCTCATTTTACACATGGGGAAACTGAGGCCCAGAGGGAGGCATGAGTTGTCACACATGGGGGCAGCATCATTGGAAACTTGGTACTACCACCCTTCCTGGCACAGCCACCCCACCTTGGGCTTGGATTCCTTTTTGCTCTTGAAGTTGAGGTTCTGAGGTTGGATAGCAGTGTCCAGATGCGGGTGACTTGTGCCCCAGCACTGGACTGCCTGGCTGTGCCCTGGGCTTGTCTGAACCCCAGTCTGTGCTGGGCTGGAACCTGCTCTAGAGGTTCCCAGCTCTCTTCCCTTCACCCTCCACCCTAGCAGACCCTCAGGCCTTTTTTGTGCTCACCCCCCAAGCTCCCCTTGGATTCTGCTCTGGAGTCCAAGGCAGCTCCACCTGGGACCTGGGCTGCCACTTCACCCCCATTGCTCCTCTTAGTCTGTGATGAGGATATGTCCAGACCCCTCCCTTCCCCAGAGCTGCAGTGGGTCTCAGAGGAGCCCAGCTCTGCCCCATGGGCTACCCTGGGGAGGTGGAGACCCATCTGATACTGTCACTGCAGGGGTTGCCCCATGTGGCAGCTGCTCGGCCAGGGCTGCCCTGACCCATCCCCAGCTGTAAGTCCCGTGTCACGTCACTGGTGTGCACAGGCACTAAGCTCCAGGGACCCCTGGAAGCTCAGTTAATTCTCTATGTCCAGCAAGGACGGGTGTGGGGCCTTGAGCGCTGAGCGTCGGGGAAACCACCTGAGGTGTTCCTCCCAAGCAGGCGCCCATGGCGGTGCTGTCCCTGCTGGTGGGCACTGCCTGAGCTAAATCCCCGTCTCACCTTCCCGGACCTTCACCTGGCTTCAGGGCTCCTCAGCCACCCGCATGCCACTGAAACGTCAAAGAGCTTGTGAGGAAGCTTCTGGGGCACCTGCCTTCTAGAGGAGGCTGAGGGCAGCTGTGGACAGTTATTTATGGGGATGTTTTTGGCCTGGGCCGCAAGCCAGGGTGGGTAAGTGGCCCAGGGATGGCAGCTCAAGGTGCCCTGGCTTCTCTGCATGCCTGTCACTGAGTGGAGGAGCGTGGACCTGCCACTAGGCTCTGTCCTAGCTTATTCTCTGTGTGTCCTCAGGTGGGGTACCCACCCTGTCTCTGCCTCAGTTTCCTCCTCTGGGAGACGGGGATCCTAACAGGTCCCCCCTCTGACAGTGGTTTTGATGAAGTGCATGATGTGGGTGAAGCACCCAGAGTGCGCCCACTCTCGAAGAACGCACCACAGACTCTCAAGGTTCATGTTGAAAGGGGGCTGGGGCGGGGCAAAAGTGGGCAGGCCATTTCAGCTCCAGGCACCTGGGCTGACAGATTGGGTTAAATTAGCATGTGCCTTGCTGAGTGCACAGGGGACAGTTGCCCAGGCCAGAGGCACCAGGTCAAAGCTGGTGATGCCTTGGCCTCGTCACCCTGGCAAGGGCCAGTGCATGATGTAGTCGGCCAGGGGTGGGCTCGAGCCTTGCAGCTGAGGGGGCCTGGTGACCCTCACAAGGTCGTTCACAGGCCACTGGGGTGGCCTGTTCTTTTCCAGCCAGGCCTCACTCTAGGAAAAAAAAACGGATGGTTACCTCGTTGGCAGTTTCCTTTGCGTGGAAGTGGGAAGTCACTGCTAGCGAGGCTGGTGATGAACTCCGCAAAAGCTGGGAAATGTGGTTTGAGCAGGAGCGCCTGTTATCTTGGCCAAGCTGCTGCAGCTGGGCTGGCGGGTGTGGAAGTGTGGGTGGTGCCGTGGCACTGCTCGGGGCCAGGCCCCTCAGAGCAGAAGACCGGGCCTGTGTGCACCTTGGGGTGCTGGCTCCCCCAGTGCCCAGTTGCTGATGAAACCTCAGCCATGCCCCGACCCCTTCCCACCCGTGGCAGAGGGCTGTGTGTCTTCTAAGGGTGTCAGGAGGCCCAGGTCCTGGTCACAGTTCCAACATGAGTGTGAGAGGCAAATTCGGGGCCTCAGTGTCTCAGCACAGAGTGCGGGGAGAGATGTCTGTGTTCTCCAGTGGGTGGCTCAGGCGAAATCTTGGAGGAAGAAGCTCCAGGAAGATAGGACGATGCAGAGATGGTGGCACCTTCAGGGCCAGGGCCAGCTCCCGTCTCTGCTCCTCCTCTCGCGGCTCCTCCAGGCCACCCCTCTCCCGGCTGGGGGCCCAGGAGGAGAGGAGTCTGCAGGGGCCCTGCACCCCACCCTGGGTCCCCTGCTCTACATTTTGGGAAGAAGGAATTGAAGTCTGGGACTCAGGCTGCACTGCCATGATCATGACAGTCGTCCTCATTGGACACCAGGGAGGTAGCTGCCCTTGGCATTTATTGAGTGCCCAGTGTATGCACTAGGCTGTCCATGCATCTCCAGAGACCAGTGTTTTCTTGACAACTTGACAGAGAGATGCTTAAACTGAGGGCACTAGGAACGGGACAGGCTGTCGGAGTTTCCAGATGGAGGGACTGACTCGTAAGTGAGTGCAGCTGGGCTGTGGGGCCATGAACTGAGGCAGTTGGCTCCCAAAATGAGGCTCCTGTGGACCACTCAGTCCAGCCTGCTCCAGGCCTTTCCTCCTCACCGCTCAGTGCCGGGCATTGGGCCATGACGGGCTGGGCGATTTGATGCCATGTTATGCCCCTTCCTTTTATGTTTAGACGCAGCCGCCCAGCCTGCCTGCTGCAGTAGAGATCGTACGACTGACAGAACGGAAGCTTTGTGACACCGAGGTACCAAATTACAAACAGCACCTAAGGCCATGCCAGGCAAGGGTGGAGTCACACACGCCTCGACTTAAGGAATAAACTGTTCTGATTGCCACAGGGCTTTCTTTTTCTCTAGCAGCTAAATAAGCACTGTTAAAACCATGGTAGCTCAGCACCAGGCACTGACTGACTGGCCCCCAACCCCTGTTCTAGCAGCCGTAACTACAGCTCTGGTGGGACAGGAGATTGTTTTTAGTAACTTTCTTTTATTAAGAGCCCACCCACCATGGACTGATTGTGGCCGGTTTACAGAGGCTGTGCACTTGTGTGCCTGTGTGTCCTGAAAAGACCTTTTGAGGTAAAGAGCCTAATTGTAACACATTTACATATTGTCTTCACCCCAAAGTGAACATGGGTCGTGTGTTACACACATGTTTGGTCGGTACACGTGCATCAGGACCACTGTCATGAATATTCCTGGCTCCTCCTGTAACCTGTTGAAAGTTTGTTTAGCCAGCTTGTCCAGAGTAAAGCTCCTGCCCCAACTCTTCCTCCTTCCACATGCCAGGCTCTTACCTCGGTGGGAGGCACACTTCCCAGCCTGCGGGATGGCCACTTTGTGGGCTGTGTGCAACCTTTTATGAGAAATAAGGTCTCTTTGCTGAGCAGACGCTCTTAGGTCCAATACCAAGCCTCAGCAACACGCGGTTTCCCCATGTAACAAGCCTGCACACGTACCCCTGAATCTAAAGTGGAGGAAGAAAGTCTCCTCTCCATTTCCAAATGCATAGATGTTGTGAACAGAGTGGATGAAATGGTTTCTTCGTAGAGCAGCATAGCAGGTCTACATCACCTTTCGTTACCTGTTTCCCTGTAACGCGCTTTGGTTAGTTTCCCTGAATGTTTGTATTCACTTGTCAATCAACTCACAGTGGCTAATGCGTAAGTGAAACCCACACTTAGCTTACCCTTGGCCGGTGCCAAAGAGTGACAGGCCCTGTCTCACATATCTGAGAGGTATCTCTGCACTGGAGATTTTTAAGCTGGAATATGCACGTGGCTTTTAACACGTTTGCAGTTTCTTTGCTATTCTCCTTTTGAGAGGTGGCGTCTCTGCCCACCCTCACTGGTTAATCAGACTTGACACTAGTGCTTGCTTTTCACTGGCAGATGATGTGGAAGTGATGTTGTGTAACTTCCACAATTATGTTAGAAACGCCATGAGTGTCTGCCTGCTTCACTCGGGACACTCACCAGTGAAGCCCGTGGCCACCAATTCAAAGCTCTTGAGTGTCCTGAGACTGCCTGCTGCTTGGAAGCCCAGGGAAGTCCTGTGTGTTCTCCAGCCAAGCCCAAGTTCCTCTGCAGACCTGTGCATGACGGCACATCCAGAAGATTCCAACCCCCTGCTGTGAATTTAATCCCACTCCATAAGACTTCTCTGCAGTCCCCAGACATCAACAAGCACCAGTAAGCTCTCTGTTCTGTGTCCTGCCTGAATTCTTGTCCCTGTGAAGCATTAGCAGATTGAAGTGTTTGCTTTCTACCAGCATTTGGGGGTTTAATTTTTTGGGGATAACATGCTAGTAGAACATTTACAAGGCACAGAAGACTGCACACTGACATCTGGACTTGTCTTTCCCTCTTCTGCGGCCTGCCAGCGTCTGCCTCTGGAAGTAACAACTGTTAAGTTTCTGCATATCTTACCAGATTTATTAATTGAACAATCATATAGCAGTGACACCACCACAAAGCTTTTTAAAAGGGCTTTGGCTACCAGGGTAAAAGGCTCATTTATTTTCATTTACTGTGAACACTTAGGTGACACCAGGAAGGAAAGCCTTAGGCTCATTCCTTTTTATTGTTCCTAATATATTCTGTTTTTAAAAATGCCTGTCCCAATTTAGCATTAAGAGATATAAATCTGTGGTCTAGTGTTTTTTAACTAAGTTTTCTCTCTCTCATATGTATGTGTATCTTTATATGTGCACACCTGCACAATTTTCAGTTGTTGAGAATTAAAATTCTCCATTTACACAGGTAATATGTGTTCCTTCCCAAATCCTGCTAACCACTCCGTCAATTAGATAATCCCTGAAAAAATTGCAACATCTATATTAATGCAGTTTTTATTCCTCATCAATGACCCATTTGATTTAATAGTTCTTAAAACTTGTGACGAATCAACAGTGATGGAAATTTGTACTGAATCATTTTGTATCTTTTTTTATTACTATGAATTCTTAGAGATTGGCTTTAAAATTGAACTTACACTAATGCATTTTAAATTGAATTTGGAACTAGTTTAGAATTGTTGAAGCTAGGACTCTCTAGTGACTCAGGAATAGTAGAAATGGGTGGGGAAGGCATTTCACATCTAGCCTGGAATCTGCCTTTATTCTCAATGTATTAGCTTTTCTTATCTTCACCCTGAAATGTTCACTATGAAATATATTGGAGAGGCAGATCTTTTTCCTCTTTTAATGTTTGTTTCATTCACATAGAATAATACGGTATGTCTGGGATTCAGATTTTGAAACAAAACATGGAGTCTAAGTGACCCCTTGTCAAAGTGACCATGGACTGGTCTAGGTCACAGCAGTTGGGCCCCATATTGTGACACGTATGCTTGCAAAAATTCTACTGTGACCTGTCGCTGAGGTGACCTGACGATGTAGATCTTGCCTTCATTTTCGCTGCCATTCTCGCAGCTGAACGTTGGCAGTTAAAGCAGCTTAGTTGTCTCAGGCCTCACGATGGGGAATAGTTCCAGTGGCTGCCTCAGGGGTATGTATGTTCATTTCTATCTTCTGACTGCGGTTTCTTCAGATGGGCCAGTTTTCCTGTATGTTAAATGTCATTCTGATTTTTTAAAAAATTTCCCCAGCTCTTATTTGTCCACATGTTTATAAATATGTTTTAGAATTTTATTACTCAATTTGTATCTTTTATTCTTCTATCGAGGTTTTTGCCTTAAATATTTTTCTCTAAAAAAATTTGTTTCCCATGCCAATTTTTTTTGTTTGTTTTTTTGAGAGTCTTGCTCTGTTGCCCAGGCTGGAGTGCAGTGGCATGATCGCGGCTCACAGCAACCTCCGCCCTCCTGGGTTTAAGCGATTCTCCTGCCTCAGCCTCCTGAGTAACTGGAATTACAGGCATCCACCACCACGCCCGGCTAAGTTTTGTATTTTTAATAGAGACAGGGTTTCATCATGTTGACGAGGCAGGTCTTGAACTCCTGGCCTCCTGATCTACCTGACTTGGCCTCCCAAATTGCTGGGATTACAGGCATGAGCCACTGCACCTGGCCTAAGTGCTTCTTTTTTCTTCATGTATCAATGAATAGCCAGTCTTCGATATATACATTGTCAGAGAAATCCCTCAGTAAACTCAGAGATTCAGAAATTAGTAAGTATACAAAGTTAGTTGCTTACAGAGAAAAACTAGGTGTAGTATACATAACTGATGGGAGATTTTTAGAATTAGTATGAATTATATTCTTAGCGTTTGGCTTGAAAATTGAACTTACACTACTGCATTTTAAATTTAATTTGGAAATACTTTAAAATTGTTGAACCTAGGACTGTCTGGTGACTCAGGAGTAATAGAAATGGGTAGGGATGGCACTTCAGGTCAAGCATAGACTCTCCCTTTACTCTCAATGTTTTAGCTTTTCCCCTCTTCACCCTGAAATTTTCGCTATGAAATATATTGGAGAGGCAGATCTTTTTCTTCTTTTAATGTTTGTTTCATTCACATAGAATAATACGGTATGTCTGGGATTCAGATTTTGAAACAAAACATGGAGTCTAAGTGACCCCTTGTCAAAGTGACCATGGACTGGTCTAGGTCACAGCAGTTGGGCCCCATATTGTGACACGTATGCTTGCAAAAATTCTACTGTGACCTGTCGCTGAGGTGACCTGACGATGTAGGTCTTGCCTTCAATTTTGCTGCCATTCTCGCAGCTGAACGTTGGCAGTTAAAGCAGCTTAGTTGTCTCAGGCCTCACGATGGGGAATAGTTCCAGTGGCTGCCTCAGGGGTATGTATGTTCATTTCTATCTTCTGACTGCGGTTTCTTCAGATGGGCCAGTTTTCCTGTATGTTAAATGTCATTCTGATTTTTTAAAAAATTTCCCCAGCTCTTATTTGTCCACATGTTTATAAATATGTTTTAGAGTTTTATTACTTAATTTGTATTTTTTATTCTTCTATCGAGGTTTTTGCCTTAAATATTTTTCTCTAAAAAAATTTGTTTCCCATGCCAATTTTTTTTGTTTGTTTTTTTGAGAGTCTTGCTCTGTTGCCCAGGTTGGAGTGCAGTGGCATGATCGCGGCTCACAGCAACCTCCGCCCTCCTGGGTTTAAGCGATTCTCCTGCCTCAGCCTCCTGAGTAACTGGAATTACAGGCATCCACCACCACGCCCGGCTAAGTTTTGTATTTTTTTTTTTTTTTTGAGACGGAGTCTTTGCTCTGTCACCTAGGCTGGAGTGCAGTGGCGCGAACTCGGCTCACTACAAGCTCCGCCTCCTGGGTTTACGCCATTCTCCTGCCTCAGCTTCCCAAGTAGCTGGGACTACAGGCGCCCGCCACCTCGCCCGGCTAGTTTTTTTTTTGTACTTTTAGTAGAGATGGGGTTTCACCGTGTTAGCCAGGATGGTCTCGATCTCCTGACATTGTGATCCACCCGTCTCGGCCTCCCAAAGTGCTGGGATTACAGGCGTGAGCCACCGCGCCCGGCCAAGTTTTGTATTTTTAATAGAGACAGGGTTTCATCATGTTGGCGAGGCAGGTCTTGAACTCCTGACCTCCTAATCTACCTGCCTTGGCCTCCCAAATTGCTGGGATTACAGGCATGGGCCACTGCACCTGGCCTAAGTGCTTCTTTTTTCTTCGTGTATCAATGAATAGCCAGTCTTCGATATATACATTGTCAGAGAAATCCCTCAGTAAACTCAGAGATTCAGAAATTAGTAAGTATACAAAGTTAGTTGCTTACAGAGAAAAACTAGGTGTAGTATACATAACTGATGGGAGATTTTTAGAATTAGTATGAATTATATTCTTAGCATTTGGCTTGAAAATTGAACTTACACTACTGCATTTTAAATTTAATTTGGAAATACTTTAAAATTGTTGAACCTAGGACTGTCTGGTGACTCAGGAATAATAGAAATGGGTAGGGATGGCACTTCAGGTCAAGCATAGACTCTCCCTTTACTCTCAATGTTTTAGCTTTTCCCCTCTTCACCCTGAAATTTTCGCTATGAAATATATTGGAGAGGCAGATCTTTTTCCTCTTTTAATGTCTGTTTCATTCACATAGAATAATACGGTATGTCTGGGATTCAGGTTTTGAAACAAAACATGGAGTCTGAGTGACCCCTTGTCAAAGTGACCATGGACTGGTCTAGGTCACAGCAGTTGGGCCCCATATTGTGACACGTATGCTTGCAAAAATTCTACTGTGACCTGTCGCTGAGGTGACCTGACGATGTAGGTCTTGCCTTCATTTTCGCTGCCATTCTCGCAGCTGAACGTTGGCAGTTAAAGCAGCTTAGTTGTCTCAGGCCTCACGATGGGGAATAGTTCCAGTGGCTGCCTCAGGGGTATGTATGTTCATTTCTATCTTCTGACTGTGGTTTCTTCAGATGGGCCAGTTTTCCTGTATGTTAAATGTCATTCTGATTTTTTAAAAAATTTCCCCAGCTCCTATTTGTCCACATGTTTATAAATATGTTTTAGAGTTTTATTACTCAATTTATAATTTTTATTCTTCTATCAAGGTTTTTGCCTCAAATATTTTTCTCTAGAAAAATTTCTGTTTCCCACGCCAATTTTTTTTTTTTTTTTTGACAGAGTCTTGCTCTGTTGCCCAGGCTGGAGTGCAGTGGCATGATCGCGGCTCACAGCAACCTCCGCCCTCCTGGGTTTAAGCAATTCTTCTGCCTCAGCCTCCTGAGTAGCTGGGACTACAGGCGCCCACCACCACGCCCGGCTAATTTTTGTATTTTTAGTAGAGACAGGGTTTCATCATGTTGGTGAGGCAGGTCTTGAACTCCTGACCTCCTGATCTACCTGCCGTGGCCTCCCAAAGTGCTGGGATTACAGGCATGAGCTGCTGCGCCTGGCTTTTTATGTTATGTTATGTTATGTTATTTATTTATTTATTTATTTATTTATTTTGAGAGAGTCTCGTTCTGTCACCCAGGCTGGATTGCAGTGGCATGATCTCCGCTCTCTGCAACCTCCGTATCCCAGGTTCTTGCAATTCTCCTGCCTCAGCCTCCCAAGTAGCTGGGATTTGGGTTCCTGCCACCATGCCCAGCTAATTTTTGTATTTTTAGTAGGGACGGGGTTTTACAATATTGGCCAGGCTGGTCTTGAACTCCCGACTTTGTGATCTGCCCTCCTTGGCCTCCAGAGTGCTGGGATTGCAGGCGTGAGCCACCGCGCCCGGCCTTTGTGTTTTGTTTTGTTTGTTTTTTGTTTTAACACACTCTCCCATTGACTAGATACAGAAGAAACCACTGAAAACTCAACTGGGGTGCCACATTTTCAGTTCATTCCCACTAACTGCTTGTCGAGGGTGATTCAGTTGAAGGGAAGTTCATTCTTGGCACAGCCATCAAGGGTAGTTAGTCTGGAATGTCCTGTGTTCCGAACCAGCTTGGGGGCCAAGCAGAACTTGGTCCCTTGGTGTGGTCAGTTGGTTGTGGAGGGCTGCTCACTGCCAGACAGCTGACAATACGGGCGCTGGGTAGGATGACCAGACGTTTTCATTTGTTCCTCAGAGAGGCTTCGTTTGCAGGAAAGTGCCATATTTTAGCCCAGGTGTTAAAACCTAGAGACAGGAGTTATGTTTTGTTTAATGATTTGAGCTTTTTCTGGACTCAGCACCTCTTCCAATACCTCGACCTTCCTGAAGAGCCATTGGTGCAGGAGGATTGAGAAAGGGAGTGGAAAGAGCTCCAGGTCCAGGGTCCGGGCCATGATTTAGAGGCCTCAGGTGTTCAGGGATCTCTGTCCCCGGAAAATCAACCAAATTCCTGTCTCAGATCTATCATTGGTCAGTGTTGGGACTCTGGGCAGGTTGCTTCAAATCTCTTCATTTCACTTCCCTGAACTGTCACCTCTGAGTGGCACCCCCTGCTCTGCCCATCTCTCTGAGCTGATGTGGGCCCCACAGGAAATTCGAACAGAAACTTTTCACGAGTTCTAAAGCATAAGACACATGTCAAGAATGAAGAGAATTTTACCCTCCACTGCCCTAGAGTCCCCCAAGTGCCTTCTCTGTTAACCACTACCAAGGGCCTGACTTGTTCTTGCAGACATGAAATAATTGAATTCAACACTCTATGGCACTTAGGAAGCACCCGTCTTAAGGCTTTTGGTCTGTTTAGCTGTTTTTACCCTTTTAACATAACATGGGCTATTATCAGCATTTCCACATTCAGACTAAGGATCGGAGGCCCAGAGGGGTCTGTAGAACTCCCTCAGATTCTGGCAGCTTCTCAAAAGTCCTCGAGCTCAGATTCTCTGCACCAGACCCTACGCTCTCGGTCAGTCCAATCTGCCTTTCTGTAACGTCTCATCTCAATACAGGCATTTGCCTGCCCCGTTGTAAGTGCAACCCACAGTGCAAGTTCTTTCTGAAGCCAAACTCAGATTCAGGGGACTTTGCTCTGCAGATGATGAACAATGGGATCAAACATGTAAGCTGTGAATAAATAATGACTCATTTATCTGATCTTCTGCAGCAAGATATCAACAGCTGTCTTTATTTTAATTCACTTCCCAGCATGTTCTGTTGAAGATCCAAGAGCGGGTCCTGGGGTGCCCAGGGAGTCCTCCGTCCGCCGCCGCAGGCGTAAGAAGCGAAACCTCCGTCGCTGGTGTCCCAGCTGTGTGCGCCCTAGAGTCATACCAATGGAAGGTACCGTGGAAACTCAGTCGTTCAGTTCATTCACGATAGGATTTCTAGATTCTTCAGTGTCATATTTCAGACAATTGTAAAATTGCTACACTGTATTCTTTGTTTCACGTGTACGTGTTTAAATGTATTAAGTCAGTCACTAGTGCTGCAACTATAGCAGTAAAGGTGTATTTCCATTCCCGTTTTGGGTTTCCTTTTAATAGTAAAGAACATCTCAGTGCAAATTGTAGACATTTTGCTGATTGTTAAACATTAACTAACAAGGATCTTTTTCTGAGACAGTGTTGCCAGGTTTGTAAAGTGATGGACATCACTTCAAACTGTTTGGAAGTAACCTAAAAGTGAAGGAAGTGGTACCAAAAATTTCCATATACCCACCTTCCTCAGTTTTGTGATCCCATCTTACGTGAGTGTGATAACGCTTGTAACAATGGCTGAGCCAATAGTGACATGTTCTTATGAACGGAAGTCCGGGGTGAGCATCAAGGTTCACTCCGTGTCGTCCAGTCTATGGGTTCTGACAAACTCACAATGTCCTTTGTCACCCTGACAGAATAATTTCACATCCTAAACATGACCTGAGCTGCATCTACTAATTCCTCTCTTTTCTGAGAATTCCTGCCAACCATGGATGATTTTACTGCCTCTATAGGCTTCCTTTTCCAGAATTTCATAGAGTTGGAATCATGTCGTATGTAGCTGCTTATGACTAACTTATTTTACTTAGCAATATACATGTAAGATCTTTTGTATCTTTTTGAAGCTTAACAGCTTAATAATTCTTATCAGTGAACAATAGCCCACTGGTTTCATCGAACAGTGTTAATATATATTTTCTTTGTGATTAGCCTGGTTGGAGGTTTACCAATTCTATTGATCTTTTCTAAGAAGCAGCTTTTGGTTTTGTTGAGTTTCTTTGTTTATTTTGTTATTTCTATTACATTGATTTCTGCAAATATTATTATGTTTTGGGGGAGGGGGGGTTGTCTGGTTTACATTACACTACACTTTTTTCTCTAGTTTCTTAAGGTGGAAAGTAAGACATCTGGATTTGGATTATGTTTAACTTAACTGCACAGAAGTGTGAATGGCACTGATGACCCTGAAGTGTGCACTTGATTATTAAAATAATAAATATGATGTATTTTGGCCACATATTGATTTTAAAGCCACTAAAATGAATGATAAGTGCAGGAGGAGCATGTGTATATCCAGGAAAGATAAATGACATTATAACATTTGAACAACAAAAGGAAATTTACCAGGCCTCAAAAACACACAAGGTGTGTTGGGACACTGTCATGGAATCAGCAGTGCATCTGTGTGTCACCCTGTGTGAACACTGCCTATTTCCCAGTGGTGAGGTGGCTGAGCCAGAGAACCAGGCCCTGACTTCTGTGGCTTTCCTGATGGTCTCATTTGCCTTTCCTTATCACCAAGGAGGGTATCCCAGTGGTAGCCAAGTTTCTCCCCTTAACTCACCTCCTTTACACATGCCATCCCCCTGTCCCCAGCACCCAATGCTGCCTACGGGATTTCTTCTGTGGAACCAACATGCTGACAGCTACTCTGTGTTTTCTAGATCACGAGGACCTGGCACGGGAGCCTTCATCTGAGGATGTCCCAGGCGTTCACATGGTAAGTTCTTCTTTATGTTTCTAAGATGGAAATTTTGTTGCTCTTGGTTCTTTTTATTTTATTTGAAATGAGATATGAAAATCTTGCCGTGTACATCATATAGATGACTTACAGAATTTTTTGGTGGGAAAATGTGAGCGTTCATTACCAGGTAAGAAATGATCTCAGTTGAGCGCGGTGGCTCCAGCCTGTAATCCCAGCACTTTGGGAGGCCGAGGCGGGCAGATCACGAGGTCAGGAGATTGAGACCGTCCTGGCTAACATGGTAAAACCCCGTCTCTACTAAAAATACAAAAAATTAGCCAGGCGTGGTGGCGGCGCCTGTGATCCCAGCTACTCGGGAGGCTGAGGCAGGAGAATGGCGGGAACCCGGGAGGTGGAGCTTGCAGTGAGCGGGAATTGCGCCACTGCACTCCAGCCTGGGTGACAAGAGTGAGACTCCATCTCAAAAAAAAAAAAAAAAGAAAGAAAAATGATCTCAGATAGCATTCTTAGATGACACCTTCAGTTACGAACTATATGGTAGAAATATATTTTTTTAGGGAAAAAGCTTTCTTCTTATAACATTGTGACTATACAACCAAAACAATCTTAAATGTCTTGCATAAAAATCTTGTGCCTTTCCAGAAGTGTCTTCTAGGCTTTATTTTGGGACCCTTGCCTCAACCACTGTCTCCCATCTGCTTTTCTAATATCACCAGTAAAGACAAGACCTGTGTGGTGAAACCCCATCTCTACTAAAAATACAAAAATTAGCCAGGCATGGTGACCGGCAACTGTAATCTCAGCTACTGGGGAGGCTGAGGGAGCAGGAACAGTTGAGCCCAGGAGACGGAGGTTGCAATAAGCCAAGATCATGACACTGCACTCCAGCCTGGGTGACAGTAAGATTCCAGCAAAAAAAGAAAAGAAAAACCTGTGCACACAGGACACGGCATGGTCTGACCCTTACAGTGTTTTATTTTTCTCTAAATGCAGGTGGACAAAGCCACACAGACAAAGAGTACGTATTCTGGGATCACCCCTATGCTGAGGAAAAATTCTAGTGTTGACACAGGTGACACTTTCTTGCCCCATTTTTCTGGAGAGCCACTCTGGTGTGAACTTCCTGCCAGAAATGTGAGCCACTCTGGTGTGAACTTCCTGCCAGAAATGTGAGCCACTCTGGTGTGAACTTCCTGCCAGAAATGTGAGCCACTCTGGTGTGAACTTCCTGCCAGAAATGTGATTCAAGCACTTTTGTCTTAAGAAGTGAAGAACCCGGTCAAGAAATGTGACCATTGACTCTAGTGCCTGGAAGGCAGAGTGTCATTTGGAGAGAAGAGTGTGCTGGGCATCAGGGTTGGGAAGTATGGAGGAATGAGTCAATGTGGAGTGATTGTGAATATCTCTGCGAGTTTGTGTGCTTTTCCCCAGAAAATATGTTCCCATGTGCAAAGCACAACACAAAGATTGATACTCTGAACCCAAAATGTCATCACCACTGCACTTTCCAAAAATCAACCCATTCATTCCTCATCACAGCTGTAGTGGAAGGTTAAGTTTAATATCCCTAGTCATCACATGGAGATGATGTAGAGATAAATTTTCAGGCTTTTGGTCTCCTAAATGGAAATGGCATAGATGAACTCGGGAATGGGTGGAAGGTTGATGCTGTGGGCTACTAGTCTGAAGTTATCACGTGGCCCTGGTGTAACTTGTCACCCTGTCAGAGAGTCCTTAGCATCTGTGTATGTGGAAGTGTGTTGGCCTATAAAGATCTCAAGCACTGTGTACCACAATAGAATGGTCTCAATGGTCAGCTGACCCAGAGTTTGAGTAGGTTCATTGTACAATGGACTTTGGTGCGGTTGTTAGTATGAAACATACAGAGAGAGTTGCCAGGCATTTGGTCTTAAGTGATGGGGTATTCCTCACCTCCTGGTCAAAAGCAAGGAACATTCAGGGACATTCTATTGTATTTAATGACATCGTCACCACAAACATTAGAAATGTTCCAATTCAGTATCACACATACCTAAGACACAGGACCTAACAAAATTTCAAGGAGCCTGTTGGCTGTTATTCCGGTGCCCATCTCCTCTCCTGGAATCTTCCGCACAACTGGGTTAGAAAGGGTCAGCACCCCCGCCAGCTGCCCCCCAGGAAGTGCTGTCCCAGTCCTGGGGCCAGTGTGAGCATGAGCAGCAGCGGACCCCATGACACACACACGTTGACAGGAAGAGCAGAAGGACAAACATCACAGGCCAAGGAGGGGTCATCTGTAAATGGTAGGATAATTCAGTATTTTCATCTTGATTTAGTCTTCTTTAAAACAAAAGGTTACTGAATGCATACAACATTTTGGCTAGAATTAAATCTCTTCTTTGAAGAAATGTTGCTTTTTATCTTGTTCAAAATGTTCTGGCCGGGCATTTTGGATGGCCAAAGCAGTCGAATCACTTGAGGTCAGCAGTTCAAGACCAGCCTGACCAACATGGAGAAACCCAGTCTCTACTAAAAATACAGAATTAGCTGGACATAGTGGCGCATGCCTGTAATCCTAGCTACTCTGGAGGCTGAGGCAGGAGAATCGCTTGAACCTGGGAGGCTGATGTTGCAGTGAGCCGAGATCACACCATTACACTCCAGCCTGGTCAAGAAGAGAAAAAGTCCGTCTCAAAAAAAAAAAAAAATTGTTCTAGAAGCGATGAAAAACACAGCAACAGGACATGTGGATCCTGCGAAGAAAATGATCTCAAGGGGATCAAGAAGGGAGGGCAAATTAGCTCAGGTCAGATTAGGAAGGAGGAGCCCTATAGGGAAACACTGTGTGGTGTAACCGGTTTCAGAGGGGTTAGTTCATGTGCAAGACGTTGCCTTAGCTAGAGGACCAAGGCCCTGTCTTCTGTGGCCATCCTGATGCCGTCCTTCACCATTTGCCTTCCCTCACCACCATGGAGGATGGACCGGCAGAGGCTGAGCCTGTGCTGTGAACACACCTTTCCACACACGCCAGCCCTGGGTCCACAACTCCAAGACCACCTGAGGGATTCAGTCAGTGGAGCTCATGTGCTTATAGTGACTCTATTTCCCAGGTGACAAGGAACATCTAGAGGAGGATGTGCCAGGACAGACATCCTCGGAGGAAGCCACAGGGGTTCACATGGTAAATTCTTCTTTTTTCCTCTAAAATGGAAATTTTATTTCTCTCTGTTTCAGTTGAATTAAGATGTATACATCTTACCATGTACATTATAGGTGACTTACAGAATTTCTTGGTGGGCAAATGTCAGAGTTCATTATCACCAAAAAAAATGATTTCAGATGGCATCCACATTTGCAAACTGTATGTCAGCAGGCATTTTCCTCAAGAGAAATGCCTTCTTCTTGAGAAGTATTTGGAATTGTCAAACAAAAACATTGGAAAATCTTGCAGAAAAATCTTGTGCGTTACAATGAATGTCTTCTAGATATTGGGGCCATTGTCTCAACCACTATTTTCCATCAGTTTTTTTAGTGTCAAGTTAAGAAAAGACCTATGCATGCAAGAGTCAGCATGGTCTGACCCTCATAGTGTTTTCTTTTTCTCTAGATGCGGGTGGACCCAACCACACTGGCAAAGAGTACGTATTCTGGGGTCATCTCTTTGTTGAGGTTTGAAATCCTAGTGTTGCAAAGGTGGCACTGTTTGCCCTAGGGTGTGAGTGGCAGGGCGAGCACTTGCCTTCCTAGGAGAATGGAGGGTGACTCATGCATTACGAGGTGGGGAAAGACAAATGTGACTGTGGTACAGCAGAGGCTCCAGGATGTCCCCATTGAACCCACTGTGGACAAAGGTTGGTTGGCTGCTTGTTTCTGAAGGCTTTTGCAAAACAAGTGAATGCATTTGGTTTTGGTCAATAGGAATAGAACCTGAACAGTACAGCCTGTGTTTTTTCTTGGAGTATGCGTTTGGTGGAAACTTATGTGTATATATTGAATTTAATTGCTGTGTAGGTGTCAATACTTATCCCACATTTTAAAACAATCAGGCTGGTGTGATTTTAAAATGTCCCTCGCTAACCTCAGAAACTTATCTCTTCATAACCCAATTCTCCTAGTCATGTTTAATCTCTAGAATACAGTTTCTGTGTGGTACTCGGGGGCTTCCTGCTGAGTGATTAAAGGTAGAAATCTGTGTTACCAACATTGAGGCCCTAAGAATTCACAGGCAGCTGCCCACTGGGCTCTATGAGGGAGAGAGCAGGCTACAGCCTTGGCCTGGGTCTGCAGAGGAACATGATTTGGAGGAGCAGAAGGAAGGCATGAGGGCAGCAAAGCCATGGGGGACGCCGAGGTGCAACATCAGGAGAGTCAGTTCTACATCATCACCTGGGCGTGGGCGGAATGTTCACGCCTCATCTGAAGGAAGAGTTGAGCTCCGACTTCATGGCTGGCCTGAATATTGGCCGTCTTCCTAAGAGCCTGGTCATAGGAGCTCCTTCCTTGTTTCTAGTCTTCTCCATCTTCCTGTGTATTGAGGGCAATGGCACCACCAGAGATTAGTGAGAGACAGAGAACAGGAGTGAGTTCCTGTAATGTTCAACTTAGCCCAGAGAGGACATGATCAGCAGGGACGGATTGAGGGTCAGGCCAGACACGGATTAGTTTCCATGCTTGATCTCCCTGTGGCTGGGACAAAGAACAGCTTCTGGGAGTCTCTGGACAGCTGGTCCTTCTGTAGCTATTATTGGCCAAGAGTGGCCTGGCCCAGAGTTCCGTTTTACTGGAGGGAAGCCTCAGCTCCCAGGCTGAGCAGCTGCCCAGTGCTGGTGTCAGAGGAGGTGAGGAGACCCTGCTCTAAGGCAGGCTGAGCCCAACAAAGGGAGAGGGGCTGCCCTGGCGTTAGGTTGTCCTTTCTACTTTCCCATGTGACCCATAAGACATCAGTTTCTCTGTATCTCTGAGACAGCCTTGCAATCATCAGTCCAAAAGTCTATTGTCTCCTACTCATAGGTAGAGGAATCCTGGCCATGGCAGGTTACGGGAGGGCAGGGACTGTGTCCTCCTCATTCCTTCTCATCTCAGAGCTCAGTCCTGGGCATCCCATCTTGGGCCCCAGTGATGTTCTGATGCCAGCATTCCTGTTCTGAAATCTAGCACATGTTGTAAAGGCTTTCTGCTCTTTTTCTGTAGTCTCTGGGTTCCCACGCTTACCCAGGAGCCTGGGGTCAGGGGAGAAGAGTGTGGGCTCCTCATGCAGTGAGGTTTTCTCTTCTCTGCTCCTGCGGTTCTGCTCATGTCTTTTCCTGAAGTGGGCACGGAATGATTACAATAATAAATTTTGTATATGTTTTGCCACAATAATGTCTCAAGTTCAATAAAAGGGATGGAAAGTGAAGGAGAAGCATATGTCGACCCAGGAAAGACAAATGACATTGTCACATTTCAACAGGAAAGTGGAAATTTCCCAGGCCTCTAAATGCGTAGGGGAAGGATGAGACACTGCCACGGCATCGGCAGTGCGTGTCTGTGCTGCCAAGGCTCTGTCTTTCATGGCTTTCCTGATGGTCTCACTGACCTTTCTTCATCACCAAGGAGGATGTTCTGGCAAGAGTTCCGTTTTTGCAGTTAACCCCCCTTGTCTACATGTGCCAGCCCCGTGTTTTTAGCACCCGCGTCTCCCTGACGGGTTCCTTCAGTGCACCCAACATGCTGACAATGACTCCGTGTTTCCTAGAGCGCGACGAAGACTTGTTGTGTGAGCATCCACTCAAGATACTATCTGAGATGTTACTAGGCTCTTTTGAGGTAAAGTCTTTTTTGTTTATCTGAGGTGGGAATTTTGTTTCTCTTGGTTTCCATATAAATTGAGGTAAGATATGATAATCTTTCCACGTACAGTATGGATGACTTACAGAATTTCTTTATGGGCAGCTGAAGATGAGACTTTATTACCCAGAAGAATGAATTCAAGATAACATTTATAGGTGGCAGGTTCACCTAAAAACTCTATGGCAGTAAGCATTTTCCATGGAAGTTCTTTCTTCTTGTAAAGAATGGTGAACATGCAGTGAAAATAAACTTGAAAATCGGGCACAAAAATCTTGTGCCTTTGCACGTGTCCTCTAGGCTTTATTTGGGGACGTTGTGTTGACTGTTTTCACTATTTCCATTGGGTTTTCTAATGTCAGCAAGTGCAGTAGAGACCTGTGCACACAGGACACAGTGTGGTCTGACTCTTGTCATGTTTTTCTTTTCTCTAATTGCAGAAGAGCATTGACGTAGAGACAGAAGGTATGTAATCTGGGATAGCTTTTTTAAAAATTGTTTTTATTTTACTTGGAAGTCTGGGATGCATGTGTAGAACGGCAAGTTTGTTATATAAGAATAAATGTGTCATGGTGGTTTGCTGCACCTATCAACACGTCATCTAGGTTTACTGCTCAGCATGCATTACGTATTTATACTAATGCTCTCCCTCCCCTTGCCCCCCACGCAGCAGGAATTACTTTTTTGCTAAGGTAATATCTTAGGTGCCACTTTTTTCTGTGCATTTGTTGGAGACTTTCTCTGGAGCTTCCTAACAGAAATGAGGTTTTAGGCAGTTTGGTATGAAAAACAGTAAGACTTTGGTACAGAATTATGACCATCTTTCTGTAGTCTCTGCAGGAAGTGGTGTCCCGTACATGAAAGAGGGTGGTGTGCATCAGGTTTGGGAGGTGTGGAGGAGAGAGTCTGTGGGCAGTGAATGTGTCTTTGGGATTTTTTGGGCATGATCATAGCACAACACAAGGATTAATTTGTTTTTTTTAAGACTATTCCATCACCCTGCACACTTTACATAAATCAACCTTTTCATTCTCTACCACAGTTGTCTGAAGTTAAGTTTAATATCCCCAGTCATCAGATACTGGTTGGGCAGGGATGAATTTCTCAACGTCTGGCTTTCTCTGTAGAGGAGGGAAATGGGAAATCAGGAGTGGGTGGAAGGTTGATTCTATGGGCTACTGTCCAGTATTGATCTCACAGCCCTGGTATAACTCATCAGTCTGCAGACTTTGAGCACCTAGGTGTGCATGTGGAAGTTTTCTAGCGTATAGACATTCTAAGCACTGTCTGTCCTCATAGGATGGTCTTAATGGTTGCATAACCCAGAATTAGAGTTGGGATATTTTAGAGTGGACTTTGGTGTGGTCAGAAATGTGAAACACACATGGCGAGGTCACAGGCTTTTCGTTCAGTGGTCGTGTTATTCCTCAGATCCTGTTTAAAAGCAGAGAACAGGCTGGGTGTGGTGGCTCACGCCTGTAATCCAGCACTTTGGGAGGGCAAGGCGGGTGAATCACTTGAGGTCAGGGGTTTGAGACGAGCCTGGCTAACACTGTCTCTACTAAAAACACAAAAATTAACTGAGTGTGGTGGCAGGTGCCAGTAATCCCAGCTACCCAGGAGGCTGAGGCAGGAGAATCACTTGTACCTGGGAGACAGAGGTTGCAATGAGCCTAGATCATACCACTGCACTCTAGCCTGGGCAACAGAGTGAGATTTTGTCTTAAGAAAAACAAACGGAGGAAATTCAGGGACACAGTCTATTCTATTTAATAACACGATTGCCACAAGTGTCACATATGCCCTAATTCAGCCCACACAACCAAGACTCAGTGCAGAATAGGAACTCAAGGAAGAACTAGGGTGTTATTCTGACGTCCATCTCCCCCGGAGGAATTTCCTGCATAGCTAGTTTGGAGAGTGTTAGCGTCCCCACCTCCTGCCCCCCATGATGGGTTGTCCTGGTGTTGGAGCCAGCGTGAGCGTGAGCAGCAACTGCTTTCACAGACACATACATTGTGTTGAAAAGGAAGAGCGGAAGGGCAAATATGCTAAGTGTGTGTCATCTTTCAATGATAGGATAGTTGACTATTTTAAAATGTTGGTTTAATTCTCTTTGAATCAAAGGTTCAGAGAAGTCCTAACTTTTTTGACTAGAATTAAATTTTTTTTGAAGAAAGGTGGCTTTTTATGCAGCACAAAATGTTTCGGGTTGGAGGATGATGATCAGCAGCACCCGTGGATGCTGTGGGGGAAATGACCTCAGAAGGGATCACGAAGGGAGGGCAAGTTAGCTCAGGTCAGATTAGGAAGGAGGAACCTGACACGCTGTAGGGAGGGTCGCCTGCCCCGTGTCCTGTGCCCTCTTTGAGATCAGCTGTGTCTCATTGCTGAACTTGCCTTAGCTAGAGGACCAAGGCTCTGTTTCCCATGGCTTTCCTCATGGTCTCATTTGCCTGCCTTCACCACCAAGGAGGATGGGCCTACAGCTCCGTCTGTGGTAACCTACCTTCTTCACACATGCCAGCCTCATGTCCACACCACCCAATACAACCCGAGGAATCTTCTCAGCAGAATCCATGTGGTGACACTTACCCTATGTCTCCTAGATCCTCAAGAGGACCTCGCAGCAGAACATCCATGTGAGGCACCCGTTGAGAGGGTCCTCTCTGTTATCAACGTAAGTTCTTCTTTCTTTATCTGAAAGGGGAATTTCATTTTCCTAGGTTTCTTTCAATTTCACTTGAATAAAGATAGGAAAACCTTACTAACATGTACATTATAGATGCCTTAGAGAATTTCTTGGTGGGAAAATGTAAAATGAGAATTCTTTACCAACTAAGGACTAATTCAAGATGGCATTCTTGGATGACAGCTTCAGTTACAAACTATGTCAGCAAGCACTTTCATCAGGAGGAAAACCTCCTTGAAAATACTGAACTTACCACCAAAATTAACTTTAAAATCTTGCACAAAATCCTGGTGACTCTGTACAAGTGTTTTCTAGGCTTTATTTTTGTGGCCGTTGCCTCCACCAGAATTTCCCATCTGGCTTTCTAATAGCACTAAGTTAAGAAAAGACCTGTGTCAAGGACAGCACGATCTTACCCTCACAGAGTTTTCCTTTCTCTAAACTCAGGCGGAGGCATTCACAGAGACAAATGGTACGTATTCCGGGATCACCTATTTGGTAAGGAAAATTCTTAGTATTAAGAAAGGTGACACATTCTTGCCTGGCATTATCGGGAGAACCATTCTCCTTGGAACTTTCTATTGGAAATGAGGTTAGGGTAGAACTTACTGAGTGTACTGAAGAGGGGTGACCATCCTACGTAGTGCCTGTTAGCTGCAGTGTCGTTTTTATGACATCGAATGAGGTGCATCAGGGTGGGGGGTGTCAGGAGTCTGTGTAGAATGATCATGAGTGTCTTTGGGAGGATGTGTACATTTCTCCAGAAAGCATGTTTCCATGTGCACAGCTCAACACAAAGATGAGTGTGGTAAGTAAAAATCCCATTACCACTGCACACCGTGCGTCAATCAGCCCATTGGTCCTCCACCACGGCTGTAGCTGAAGGGCAGTTGGAGATCCCCAGCACTCAGGTGGAGATAGTGCAGAGATGAATTTGCCAAGCTCTTTATCTCCTCAGTGGAGGAGGCAGAGGTGCACTCAGGAGTGGGTGGAAGGTGATGCCATGGGCTCCTACTCGGCAGTAATCACGTGGTTCTGGTATAATTTGTCATTGTGGCACAGAGCGTGAGCACCTAGGTGTGCACATGAAATCTGGATAGCCTTCAGAATTCCCAAATACTGTCTCTCATGTAGGATTGTGTCAATGGTCACATAACTCAGTGTAGGGATAAGTACATTTTACAGTGGACTTTGGTGTGGTCACAAATGGCAAACAGACATTGAGAGGTCAGGCTTTTGGCTGCAGTGCTGTGTTAATTTTCTCATCTCCTGGTGAAAAGCAGAAAATGATCAGACATGTTATATTGTATTTAATGAGATAATCACCACAATCCTTACACGTGCTGCAGTTCAGCACACACACCCAAGACACAGCAGCAAATAAGAACGGAAGGAACAACTTGGGTATTATCCTGGTACTCATCTTCTCGCTGGAATCTTCTACAGAGCTGGGTTAGAGAGGGTCAGCGCCCCCACCTGCTGCCCCCCAGGGTGGGCTGTCCTAGGGCTGGAGCCAGTGTGAGCATGAGCAGCAGCAGGCCCCACGGCACACACACACATTGTGTTAAAAGGAAGAGCGGAAGGACAAACATCACATGCCAAGTAGGAGTCGTCTGTAAATGGTAGGATAATTGAGTATTTTCAAATCTTGGTTTGGTCTTCTTTAAAACAAAAGGTTAGTGAATATAGAGAATATTTTAGCTAGAATTGAGTCTCCTCTTTGAAGAAAGGTTGCTTTTTATCTAGTACAAAATGTTCTGTCCGGCCACGGTGTCTGACACCTGTAATCCCAGCATGGTGGGAGGCCCAGACGGGTGGGTCACCTGAGGTCGGGAGTTCGAAACCAGACTGACCAACATGGAGAAAACCCGTCTCTACTAAAAATACAAAATTAGCCTGGCGTGGTGATGCATGTCTGTAATCCCAGCGACTCAGAAGGCTGAGGCTGGAGAATCGCTTGAACCTGGGAGGCTGAGGTTGTGGTGAGTTGAGATTGTGCCATTGTACTTCAGCCTGCGCAATAAGAGCAAAACTCCATCTCAAAAAAAGGAAAAAGTTCTAGGAGGGACAAAACACACACAGTAGAACATGTGGATCCTGGGGAGGAAATGACCTCGAGGGGATCGAGAAGGCAGGACAAGTTAGCTCAGGTCAGATTAGGAAGGAGGAGCCCTGGATGCTGCAGGGAAACACTGTGTGGTGGGCCCTGTTTGAGATGGGTTATTTCATGTGCAAGAGGTTGCCTTAGCTAGAGGACCAAGGCCCTGTCTTCTGTGGCCATCCTGATGCCGTCCTTCACCATTTGCCTTCCCTCACCACCATGGAGGATGGACCGGCAGAGGCTGAGTCTATGCTGTGAACACACCTTTCCACACACGCCAGCCCCGGGTCCACAACTCCAAGACCACCTGAGGGATTCAGTCAGTGGAGCTCATGTGCTTATAGTGACTCTGTTTCGCAGGTGACCTGGACGATCTGGAGGAGGATGTGCCAGAGCAGACATCCTCGGAGGAAGCCTCAGGGGTTCACATGGTAAAGTCTTCTTTTATCCTCTGAAATGGAAATTTTATTTCTCTCGGTTTCTCTCTGTTTTAACGGAACTAAGATGTATACATCTTACCATGTACATTATAGGTGACTTAAGGAATATCTTGGTGGCAAATGTCAGAGTTCATTATCAACTAAAACATGCTTTCAGATGGCATTCACATTTACACACTGTATGTCAGCAGGCATTTTCCTCAAGAGAAATGCCTCCTTCTTGAGAAGTATTTGGAGTTGTCAAAAACAATGGAAAATCTTGTAGAAAAATCTTGTGCCTTTCCACGAATGTCTTCTAGATATCGGGGCCATTTTCCCAACCACTGTTTACCATGTGTCTTTTTAATTCAACAAGTGAAGACCTGTGCACCCAGGAGACAACATGGTCTGACCCTCATGGTGTTTTCTTTTCTCTAGATGCGGGTGGACCCAACCACACTGGCAAAGAGTACGTATTCTGGGGTCATCTCTTTGTTGAGGTTTGAAACCTCAGTGTTGCGAAGGTGGCGCTGTTTCACCTGCATTTGCTCAAGGGCTTCTCTTGTTTGAGCTTCCTTTAGAAATGAGATTTGGGAAGTTTGATTTAAAAAATACGAAGAGTCAGGCCGGGCGCAATGGCTTATGCCTGTAATCCCAGCACTTTGAGAGGCCGAGACAGGTGGATCATCTGACGTCGGCAGTTTGAGACCAGACTGACTAACATTGGGAAATCCTGTCTCTCCTAAAAATGCAAAATTAGCCGGGCATGGTGGTGCATGCCTGTAATCCCAGCTACTCAGGAGTCTGAGGCAGGAGAATCAGTGGAGCCCAAGAGGTGGAGATTGTAATGAGCCAAGATTGTGACATTGCACTCTAGCCTAGGGAACAACAGTGAAATCTGTCTCAAAAAAAAAAAAAAAAAAAAAGGACCAAAAACTAAGAGTCCAGTAAACGACTCTAACCATGGTACGGTCATTCCAGGAAGCAGCAGTGTCATGTAGGGTGAGGTGCTGCATCAGGATTTGGAGAGACAGAGGAGCGAGTCTATATGGAATGATTGTGGATGTCTGGGAGTGTGTGTGCATTTCCCCAGAAAACATACTCCCATGTTCACAGCACAACACAAGCATCAATGTTCAAGGACAATTCCATCACCACTGCACAGTTTGCATAAATCAACCCATTCATCCTCCACCACAGCTGTTCCTGAAGATAAATTTAGCATCCCCAGTCCTCAGATGGACATGGTGCAGAGACGAATTTCCCAAGCTCTTGATCTTTTAAATGGAAGAAGCACATGTGACCTCGGGAATGAGTGGAATGTTAATGCCATGGGCTACTACCTGGAATTTGTCACAAAGCCCTGGTATAATTTCTTGCTAGGCCAGGTGGTTCCAGCACTTCTGTGTGCGAGTGGGAGAATGAAAACCTATTCAGATCCCAAACACTATCATGACTGGATGGTGTCAGTGCTCAGCTCACCCAGGGTTGGTTTGAGCAGGTACATTGTACAGTGGGCTTCAGTGTGATCATTAACGTAAAACACACAGAGTCCACAGGCTTTTGGTCTACAGCAGTGAGGTCATTCCTCAGCTCCTGTTGGAAAGCAGACAATGATGAGTGGCATATTCTATTGTATTTAATGAAATTATCACTGCACGTCTTAGAAATTCAGTAGAACCCAATCCCAAGACACGGCTTCCCATAAAATCTCAAGGATCATCCTGGGTGTTAGCCTGGCACCCATTTTCCCTGCTGGAATCTCCTGCATAGCTGGGCTGGAGAGGGTCAGTGCCCGGCCCCCGGCCCCCTCGCTGCTCCCATGACAGGCTGTCCCGGTGCTGGAGTCAGTGTGAGCATGAGCAGCAGTGAACCCCACGGGGCACACACTTTGCGTTGAAAAGGAAGAGTGGAAGGACAAATCTCACAGGCTAGGTAGGGGTCATCTTTAAATGGTAGGATAATTGGGTATTTTCAAATCTCGGTTTAATTGCCTCATCACAAACAGTTAGTTAATGAAATCTTTTGGCTAGAATTAAATCTCTTTCAAGAAAGGTTGCTTCTTATTCAGTACAAAACCTTCTAGAAGGGGTGATATACAGAGCAGCAGCACATGTGCGTTCTGAGGAGGAAATGACTTTGGCAGGGATCAATAAGAGGGCACTTGAGCTCAGGTCAGATTAGGAAGGAGGAGCCCTAAGAGGCTGCCAGGGACACACGGCCTGCACTATGTGGTGTGCGCTGTTTGAGGTTGGCAATTTCACGTTTACGAGGTGGCCTGGAGCTAGAAAGCCAAAGGCCCTCATTCCCTTTCTTCCCTGCCTCTGTCCTGCTCTGCTGTCCTCCTCCCCCACCCACCTCAAGCAATGTTTCTGAATTGTTCGTGAGCAACAGCACCAAGGTGCTGACGGTCACTGTGTGTCCTCCTAGTTCCGCCGGGACATCTGCAGGCGTGGTCCAGTGACAGCGAAGACGAGGAGGACCCAGAGGATGTGGAGGTCAGGCCACCTGGATTTGTCTGAGAAAAACTGCTGCTTTCTTAGCTTTATTTTATTTGGGTGAAATTAAGATACGAGAATGTGACAACATATATCTTAGATTAGTTACACAATGTCCTTGGGAGGAGCTTTAAGTGAGAGTCTGTTCCCCACTGAGGGTTGACTTAATACAGAGGGAGAAAGTGACAGCATCCACCACACATTGTGGGGCAGTGAGCTCTTGTGCCTTTACCAACTTGGTTCTCTTTCGAACAAAATCACTTACTGGCCAACCAACATGGACTTGAGAGGAAACGTCCTCTGAGAAAAATGTGTCTTTACTGTGATTCGATTTGCTCTGTTCTTCTTTTGGGTTCCTCTGAACACCGGTGTCCATCTTGTTTTCTAATGTCACTAAGTGAAGAAAAGTCCTGTGCACACAGGACACAGCAGGGTCTGATGCTCATAGCAATTTACTTTCTGTCATTACAGAGATCCTCAGGAGTTACAGAAAAGGGTACGTATTGCGGAAGCCCTCCCATCCTGATGAGTCCCCCAGATGATGAGGAATGTGCCACGGTCTCGCTGGCCTTCCTGTGGACAGGCAGCCTGAGTGGAGCTTCCTCTCATGGATGAGGACCTAGGCTGTAATGGGAGGGAGGGATGGTTGTTGCAGATAGAGCATGATGGTCACATTCTGGAGTCCCCGGGAGCAACTGCATTCTCTGAGCATGGGGTGAGGTTGTGCGAATTGATTTGCTGCGTGTCTTTTTGAATTCATGTGGTGAGTGTCCAAAATACGTAATGTCAAGATCATGTAGAGGCCCAGCCTCTATCCCTCAGTCTAGTCTGGTTTCCGTGTTCTGTGCTCAGGAAACACAGCAACATGAAAAGGTAACCGAAGGGCTTGCCCTAGGGTGTGAGTGGCAGGGCGAGCACTTGTCTTCCTAGGAGGATGGAGGGTGACTCATGCATTACAAGGTGGGGAAAGACAAATGTGGCTGTGGGACAGCAGAGGCTCCAGGATGTCCCCATTGAACCCACCGTGGACAAAGGTTGGTTGGCTGCTTGTTTCTGAAGGCTTTTGCAAAACAAGTGAATGCATTTGGTTTTGGTCAATAGGAATAGAACCTGAACCAAGTACAGCCTGTGTTTTTTCTTGGAGTATGCGTTTGGTGGAAACTTAGGTGTATGTATTGAATTTGATTGCTGTGTAGGTGTCAATACTTACCCCACATTTTAAAACAATGAGGCTGCTGTGATTTTAAAATGTCCCTCGCTAACCTCAGAAACTATCTCTTCATAACCCAATTCTCCTAGTCATGTTTAATCTCTAGAATACAGTTTCTGTGTGGTACTCGGGGGCTTCCTGCTGAGTGATTAATGGTAGAAATCCGTGTTACCAACAATGAGGCCCTAAGAATTCACAGGCGGCTGCCCACTGGGCTCTGTGAGGGAGAGAGCAGGCTACAGCCTTGGCCTGGGCCTGCAGAGGGACATGATTTGGAGGAGCAGAAGGAAGGCATGAGGGCAGCAAAGCCATGGGGGACGCCGAGGTGCAACATCAGGAGAGTCAGTTCCACATCATCACCTGGGCGGGGGAGGAATGTTCAAGTCTCATCGGAAGGAGGAGTTGAGCTCCAACTTCATGGCTGGCCTGAACATTGGCCGTCTTCCTAAGAGCCTGGACAGAGGAGCTACTTTCTTGTTTCTAGTCTTCTCCATCTTCCTGTGTGTTGAGGGCAGTGGCACCACCAGAGATTAGTGAGAGACAGAGAACAGGAGTGAGTTCCTGAAATATTCAGCTTAGCCCAGAGAGGACATGATCAGCAGGGACGGAATGAGGGTCAGGCCAGACACAGATTAGTTTCCATGCTTGATCTCCCTGTGGCTGGGACAAAGAACAGCTTCTGGGAATCTCTGGACAGATGATCCTTGTGTAGCTATTATTATGGCCAAGAGTGGCCTGGCCCAGAGTTCCGTTTTACTGGAGGGAAGCCTCAGCTCCCAGGCTGAGCAGGTACCCAGTGCTGGTGTCAGAGGAGGTGAGGAGACCCTGCTCTAAGGCAGGCTGAGCCCAACAAAGGGAGAGGGGCTGCCCTGGCGTTAGGTGGTCCTTGCACCTTTCATGTGTGACCTATAAGACATGAATTTCTCTGTATCTCTGAGACAGCCTTGCAATCATCAGTCCAAAAGTCTGTTGTCTCCTACTCATAGGTGGGGGGGAGTCCTGGCCATGGCAGGTCTCTGGAGGGCACGGACTGTGTCCTCATTCCTTCTCATCTCAGAGCTCAGTCCTGGGCATCCCATCTTGGGCCCCAGTGATGTTCTGATGCCAGCATTCCTGTTCTGAAATCTAGCACATGTTGTAAAGGCTTTCTGCTCTTTTTCTGTAGTCTCTGGGTTCCCACGCTTACCCAGGAGCCTGCCTGGGTTCTCATCCAGGGTCAGGGGGAGAAGAGTGTGGGCTCCTCAAACAGTGAGGTTTTCTCTTCTCTGCTCCTGCGGTTCTGCTCATGTCTTTTCCTGAAGTGGGCACGGAATGATTACAATAATAAATTTTGTATATGTTTTGCCACAATAATGTCTCAAGTTCAATAAAAGGGATGGAAAGTGAAGGAGAAGCATATGTCGACCCAGGAAAGACAAATGACATTGTCACATTTCAACAGGAAAGTGGAAATTTCCCAGGCCTCTAAATGCGTAGGGGAAGGATGAGACACTGCCACGGCATCGGCAGTGCGTGTCTGTGCTGCCAAGGCTCTGTCTTTCATGGCTTTCCTGATGGTCTCACTGACCTTTCTTCATCACCAAGGAGGATGTTCTGGCAAGAGTTCCGTTTTTGCAGTTAACCCCCCTTGTCTACATGTGCCAGCCCCGTGTTTTTAGCACCCGCGTCTCCCTGACGGGTTCCTTCAGTGCACCCAACATGCTGACAATGACTCCGTGTTTCCTAGAGCGCGACGAAGACTTGTTGTGTGAGCATCCACTCAAGATACTATCTGAGATGTTACTAGGCTCTTTTGAGGTAAAGTCTTTTTTGTTTATCTGAGGTGGGAATTTTGTTTCTCTTGGTTTCCATATAAATTGAGGTAAGATATGATAATCTTTCCACGTACAGTATGGATGACTTACAGAATTTCTTTATGGGCAGCTGAAGATGAGACTTTATTACCCAGAAGAATGAATTCAAGATAACATTTATAGGTGGCAGGTTCACCTAAAAACTCTATGGCAGTAAGCATTTTCCATGGAAGTTCTTTCTTCTTGTAAAGAATGGTGAACATGCAGTGAAAATAAACTTGAAAATCGGGCACAAAAATCTTGTGCCTTTGCACGTGTCCTCTAGGCTTTATTTGGGGACGTTGTGTTGACTGTTTTCACTATTTCCATTGGGTTTTCTAATGTCAGCAAGTGCAGTAGAGACCTGTGCACACAGGACACAGTGTGGTCTGACTCTTGTCATGTTTTTCTTTTCTCTAATTGCAGAAGAGCATTGACGTAGAGACAGAAGGTATGTAATCTGGGATAGCTTTTTTAAAAATTGTTTTTATTTTACTTGGAAGTCTGGGATGCATGTGTAGAACGGCAAGTTTGTTATATAAGAATAAATGTGTCATGGTGGTTTGCTGCACCTATCAACACGTCATCTAGGTTTACTGCTCAGCATGCATTACGTATTTATACTAATGCTCTCCCTCCCCTTGCCCCCCACGCAGCAGGAATTACTTTTTTGCTAAGGTAATATCTTAGGTGCCACTTTTTTCTGTGCATTTGTTGGAGACTTTCTCTGGAGCTTCCTAACAGAAATGAGGTTTTAGGCAGTTTGGTATGAAAAACAGTAAGACTTTGGTACAGAATTATGACCATCTTTCTGTAGTCTCTGCAGGAAGTGGTGTCCCGTACATGAAAGAGGGTGGTGTGCATCAGGTTTGGGAGGTGTGGAGGAGAGAGTCTGTGGGCAGTGAATGTGTCTTTGGGATTTTTTGGGCATGATCATAGCACAACACAAGGATTAATTTGTTTTTTTTAAAGACTATTCCATCACCCTGCACACTTTACATAAATCAACCTTTTCATTCTCTACCACAGTTGTCTGAAGTTAAGTTTAATATCCCCAGTCATCAGATACTGGTTGGGCAGGGATGAATTTCTCAACGTCTGGCTTTCTCTGTAGAGGAGGGAAATGGGAAATCAGGAGTGGGTGGAAGGTTGATTCTATGGGCTACTGTCCAGTATTGATCTCACAGCCCTGGTATAACTCATCAGTCTGCAGACTTTGAGCACCTAGGTGTGCATGTGGAAGTTTTCTAGCGTATAGACATTCTAAGCACTGTCTGTCCTCATAGGATGGTCTTAATGGTTGCATAACCCAGAATTAGAGTTGGGATATTTTAGAGTGGACTTTGGTGTGGTCAGAAATGTGAAACACACATGGCGAGGTCACAGGCTTTTCGTTCAGTGGTCGTGTTATTCCTCAGATCCTGTTTAAAAGCAGAGAACAGGCTGGGTGTGGTGGCTCACGCCTGTAATCCAGCACTTTGGGAGGGCAAGGCGGGTGAATCACTTGAGGTCAGGGGTTTGAGACGAGCCTGGCTAACACTGTCTCTACTAAAAACACAAAAATTAACTGAGTGTGGTGGCAGGTGCCAGTAATCCCAGCTACCCAGGAGGCTGAGGCAGGAGAATCACTTGTACCTGGGAGACAGAGGTTGCAATGAGCCTAGATCATACCACTGCACTCTAGCCTGGGCAACAGAGTGAGATTTTGTCTTAAGAAAAACAAACGGAGGAAATTCAGGGACACAGTCTATTCTATTTAATAACACGATTGCCACAAGTGTCACATATGCCCTAATTCAGCCCACACAACCAAGACTCAGTGCAGAATAGGAACTCAAGGAAGAACTAGGGTGTTATTCTGACGTCCATCTCCCCCGGAGGAATTTCCTGCATAGCTAGTTTGGAGAGTGTTAGCGTCCCCACCTCCTGCCCCCCATGATGGGTTGTCCTGGTGTTGGAGCCAGCGTGAGCGTGAGCAGCAACTGCTTTCACAGACACATACATTGTGTTGAAAAGGAAGAGCGGAAGGGCAAATATGCTAAGTGTGTGTCATCTTTCAATGATAGGATAGTTGACTATTTTAAAATGTTGGTTTAATTCTCTTTGAATCAAAGGTTCAGAGAAGTCCTAACTTTTTTGACTAGAATTAAATTTTTTTTGAAGAAAGGTGGCTTTTTATGCAGCGCAAAATGTTTCGGGTTGGAGGATGATGATCAGCAGCACCCGTGGATGCTGTGGGGGAAATGACCTCAGAAGGGATCACGAAGGGAGGGCAAGTTAGCTCAGGTCAGATTAGGAAGGAGGAACCTGACACGCTGTAGGGAGGGTCGCCTGCCCCGTGTCCTGTGCCCTCTTTGAGATCAGCTGTGTCTCATTGCTGAACTTGCCTTAGCTAGAGGACCAAGGCTCTGTTTCCCATGGCTTTCCTCATGGTCTCATTTGCCTGCCTTCACCACCAAGGAGGATGGGCCTACAGCTCCGTCTGTGGTAACCTACCTTCTTCACACATGCCAGCCTCATGTCCACACCACCCAATACAACCCGAGGAATCTTCTCAGCAGAATCCATGTGGTGACACTTACCCTATGTCTCCTAGATCCTCAAGAGGACCTCGCAGCAGAACATCCATGTGAGGCACCCGTTGAGAGGGTCCTCTCTGTTATCAACGTAAGTTCTTCTTTCTTTATCTGAAAGGGGAATTTCATTTTCCTAGGTTTCTTTCAATTTCACTTGAATAAAGATAGGAAAACCTTACTAACATGTACATTATAGATGCCTTAGAGAATTTCTTGGTGGGAAAATGTAAAATGAGAATTCTTTACCAACTAAGGACTAATTCAAGATGGCATTCTTGGATGACAGCTTCAGTTACAAACTATGTCAGCAAGCACTTTCATCAGGAGGAAAACCTCCTTGAAAATACTGAACTTACCACCAAAATTAACTTTAAAATCTTGCACAAAATCCTGGTGACTCTGTACAAGTGTTTTCTAGGCTTTATTTTTGTGGCCGTTGCCTCCACCAGAATTTCCCATCTGGCTTTCTAATAGCACTAAGTTAAGAAAAGACCTGTGTCAAGGACAGCACGATCTTACCCTCACAGAGTTTTCCTTTCTCTAAACTCAGGCGGAGGCATTCACAGAGACAAATGGTACGTATTCCGGGATCACCTATTTGGTAAGGAAAATTCTTAGTATTAAGAAAGGTGACACATTCTTGCCTGGCATTATCGGGAGAACCATTCTCCTTGGAACTTTCTATTGGAAATGAGGTTAGGGTAGAACTTACTGAGTGTACTGAAGAGGGGTGACCATCCTACGTAGTGCCTGTTAGCTGCAGTGTCGTTTTTATGACATCGAATGAGGTGCATCAGGGTGGGGGGTGTCAGGAGTCTGTGTAGAATGATCATGAGTGTCTTTGGGAGGATGTGTACATTTCTCCAGAAAGCATGTTTCCATGTGCACAGCTCAACACAAAGATGAGTGTGGTAAGTAAAAATCCCATTACCACTGCACACCGTGCGTCAATCAGCCCATTGGTCCTCCACCACGGCTGTAGCTGAAGGGCAGTTGGAGATCCCCAGCACTCAGGTGGAGATAGTGCAGAGATGAATTTGCCAAGCTCTTTATCTCCTCAGTGGAGGAGGCAGAGGTGCACTCAGGAGTGGGTGGAAGGTGATGCCATGGGCTCCTACTCGGCAGTAATCACGTGGTTCTGGTATAATTTGTCATTGTGGCACAGAGCGTGAGCACCTAGGTGTGCACATGAAATCTGGATAGCCTTCAGAATTCCCAAATACTGTCTCTCATGTAGGATTGTGTCAATGGTCACATAACTCAGTGTAGGGATAAGTACATTTTACAGTGGACTTTGGTGTGGTCACAAATGGCAAACAGACATTGAGAGGTCAGGCTTTTGGCTGCAGTGCTGTGTTAATTTTCTCATCTCCTGGTGAAAAGCAGAAAATGATCAGACATGTTATATTGTATTTAATGAGATAATCACCACAATCCTTACACGTGCTGCAGTTCAGCACACACACCCAAGACACAGCAGCAAATAAGAACGGAAGGAACAACTTGGGTATTATCCTGGTACTCATCTTCTCGCTGGAATCTTCTACAGAGCTGGGTTAGAGAGGGTCAGCGCCCCCACCTGCTGCCCCCCAGGGTGGGCTGTCCTAGGGCTGGAGCCAGTGTGAGCATGAGCAGCAGCAGGCCCCACGGCACACACACACATTGTGTTAAAAGGAAGAGCGGAAGGACAAACATCACATGCCAAGTAGGAGTCGTCTGTAAATGGTAGGATAATTGAGTATTTTCAAATCTTGGTTTGGTCTTCTTTAAAACAAAAGGTTAGTGAATATAGAGAATATTTTAGCTAGAATTGAGTCTCCTCTTTGAAGAAAGGTTGCTTTTTATCTAGTACAAAATGTTCTGTCCGGCCACGGTGTCTGACACCTGTAATCCCAGCATGGTGGGAGGCCCAGACGGGTGGGTCACCTGAGGTCGGGAGTTCGAAACCAGACTGACCAACATGGAGAAAACCCGTCTCTACTAAAAATACAAAATTAGCCTGGCGTGGTGATGCATGTCTGTAATCCCAGCGACTCAGAAGGCTGAGGCTGGAGAATCGCTTGAACCTGGGAGGCTGAGGTTGTGGTGAGTTGAGATTGTGCCATTGTACTTCAGCCTGCGCAATAAGAGCAAAACTCCATCTCAAAAAAAGGAAAAAGTTCTAGGAGGGACAAAACACACACAGTAGAACATGTGGATCCTGGGGAGGAAATGACCTCGAGGGGATCGAGAAGGCAGGACAAGTTAGCTCAGGTCAGATTAGGAAGGAGGAGCCCTGGATGCTGCAGGGAAACACTGTGTGGTGGGCCCTGTTTGAGATGGGTTATTTCATGTGCAAGAGGTTGCCTTAGCTAGAGGACCAAGGCCCTGTCTTCTGTGGCCATCCTGATGCCGTCCTTCACCATTTGCCTTCCCTCACCACCATGGAGGATGGACCGGCAGAGGCTGAGTCTATGCTGTGAACACACCTTTCCACACACGCCAGCCCCGGGTCCACAACTCCAAGACCACCTGAGGGATTCAGTCAGTGGAGCTCATGTGCTTATAGTGACTCTGTTTCGCAGGTGACCTGGACGATCTGGAGGAGGATGTGCCAGAGCAGACATCCTCGGAGGAAGCCTCAGGGGTTCACATGGTAAAGTCTTCTTTTATCCTCTGAAATGGAAATTTTATTTCTCTCGGTTTCTCTCTGTTTTAACGGAACTAAGATGTATACATCTTACCATGTACATTATAGGTGACTTAAGGAATATCTTGGTGGCAAATGTCAGAGTTCATTATCAACTAAAACATGCTTTCAGATGGCATTCACATTTACACACTGTATGTCAGCAGGCATTTTCCTCAAGAGAAATGCCTCCTTCTTGAGAAGTATTTGGAGTTGTCAAAAACAATGGAAAATCTTGTAGAAAAATCTTGTGCCTTTCCACGAATGTCTTCTAGATATCGGGGCCATTTTCCCAACCACTGTTTACCATGTGTCTTTTTAATTCAACAAGTGAAGACCTGTGCACCCAGGAGACAACATGGTCTGACCCTCATGGTGTTTTCTTTTTCTCTAGATGCGGGTGGACCCAACCACACTGGCAAAGAGTACGTATTCTGGGGTCATCTCTTTGTTGAGGTTTGAAACCTCAGTGTTGCGAAGGTGGCGCTGTTTCACCTGCATTTGCTCAAGGGCTTCTCTTGTTTGAGCTTCCTTTAGAAATGAGATTTGGGAAGTTTGATTTAAAAAATACGAAGAGTCAGGCCGGGCGCAATGGCTTATGCCTGTAATCCCAGCACTTTGAGAGGCCGAGACAGGTGGATCATCTGACGTCGGCAGTTTGAGACCAGACTGACTAACATTGGGAAATCCTGTCTCTCCTAAAAATGCAAAATTAGCCGGGCATGGTGGTGCATGCCTGTAATCCCAGCTACTCAGGAGTCTGAGGCAGGAGAATCAGTGGAGCCCAAGAGGTGGAGATTGTAATGAGCCAAGATTGTGACATTGCACTCTAGCCTAGGGAACAACAGTGAAATCTGTCTCAAAAAAAAAAAAAAAAAAGGACCAAAAACTAAGAGTCCAGTAAACGACTCAAACCATGGTACGGTCATTCCAGGAAGCAGCAGTGTCATGTAGGGTGAGGTGCTGCATCAGGATTTGGAGAGACAGAGGAGCGAGTCTATATGGAATGATTGTGGATGTCTGGGAGTGTGTGTGCATTTCCCCAGAAAACATACTCCCATGTTCACAGCACAACACAAGCATCAATGTTCAAGGACAATTCCATCACCACTGCACAGTTTGCATAAATCAACCCATTCATCTCCACCACAGCTGTTCCTGAAGATAAATTTAGCATCCCCAGTCCTCAGATGGACATGGTGCAGAGACGAATTTCCCAAGCTCTTGATCTTTTAAATGGAAGAAGCACATGTGACCTCGGGAATGAGTGGAATGTTAATGCCATGGGCTACTACCTGGAATTTGTCACAAAGCCCTGGTATAATTTCTTGCTAGGCCAGGTGGTTCCAGCACTTCTGTGTGCGAGTGGGAGAATGAAAACCTATTCAGATCCCAAACACTATCATGACTGGATGGTGTCAGTGCTCAGCTCACCCAGGGTTGGTTTGAGCAGGTACATTGTACAGTGGGCTTCAGTGTGATCATTAACGTAAAACACACAGAGTCCACAGGCTTTTGGTCTACAGCAGTGAGGTCATTCCTCAGCTCCTGTTGGAAAGCAGACAATGATGAGTGGCATATTCTATTGTATTTAATGAAATTATCACTGCACGTCTTAGAAATTCAGTAGAACCCAATCCCAAGACACGGCTTCCCATAAAATCTCAAGGATCATCCTGGGTGTTAGCCTGGCACCCATTTTCCCTGCTGGAATCTCCTGCATAGCTGGGCTGGAGAGGGTCAGTGCCCGGCCCCCGGCCCCCTCGCTGCTCCCATGACAGGCTGTCCCGGTGCTGGAGTCAGTGTGAGCATGAGCAGCAGTGAACCCCACGGGGCACACACTTTGCGTTGAAAAGGAAGAGTGGAAGGACAAATCTCACAGGCTAGGTAGGGGTCATCTTTAAATGGTAGGATAATTGGGTATTTTCAAATCTCGGTTTAATTGCCTCATCACAAACAGTTAGTTAATGAAATCTTTTGGCTAGAATTAAATCTCTTTCAAGAAAGGTTGCTTCTTATTCAGTACAAAACCTTCTAGAAGGGGTGATATACAGAGCAGCAGCACATGTGCGTTCTGAGGAGGAAATGACTTTGGCAGGGATCAATAAGAGGGCACTTGAGCTCAGGTCAGATTAGGAAGGAGGAGCCCTAAGAGGCTGCCAGGGACACACGGCCTGCACTATGTGGTGTGCGCTGTTTGAGGTTGGCAATTTCACGTTTACGAGGTGGCCTGGAGCTAGAAAGCCAAAGGCCCTCATTCCCTTTCTTCCCTGCCTCTGTCCTGCTCTGCTGTCCTCCTCCCCCACCCACCTCAAGCAATGTTTCTGAATTGTTCGTGAGCAACAGCACCAAGGTGCTGACGGTCACTGTGTGTCCTCCTAGTTCCGCCGGGACATCTGCAGGCGTGGTCCAGTGACAGCGAAGACGAGGAGGACCCAGAGGATGTGGAGGTCAGGCCACCTGGATTTGTCTGAGAAAAACTGCTGCTTTCTTAGCTTTATTTTATTTGGGTGAAATTAAGATACGAGAATGTGACAACATATATCTTAGATTAGTTACACAATGTCCTTGGGAGGAGCTTTAAGTGAGAGTCTGTTCCCCACTGAGGGTTGACTTAATACAGAGGGAGAAAGTGACAGCATCCACCACACATTGTGGGGCAGTGAGCTCTTGTGCCTTTACCAACTTGGTTCTCTTTCGAACAAAATCACTTACTGGCCAACCAACATGGACTTGAGAGGAAACGTCCTCTGAGAAAAATGTGTCTTTACTGTGATTCGATTTGCTCTGTTCTTCTTTTGGGTTCCTCTGAACACCGGTTTCCATCTTGTTTTCTAATGTCACTAAGTGAAGAAAAGTCCTGTGCACACAGGACACAGCAGGGTCTGATGCTCATAGCAATTTACTTTCTGTCATTACAGAGATCCTCAGGAGTTACAGAAAAGGGTACGTATTGCGGAAGCCCTCCCATCCTGATGAGTCCCCCAGATGATGAGGAATGTGCCACGGTCTCGCTGGCCTTCCTGTGGACAGGCAGCCTGAGTGGAGCTTCCTCTCATGGATGAGGACCTAGGCTGTAATGGGAGGGAGGGATGGTTGTTGCAGATAGAGCATGATGGTCACATTCTGGAGTCCCCGGGAGGGAGCAACTGCATTCTCTGAGCATGGGGTGAGGTTGTGCGAATTGATTTGCTGCGTGTCTTTTTGAATTCATGTGGTGAGTGTCCAAAATACGTAATGTCAAGATCATGTAGAGGCCCAGCCTCTATCCCTCAGTCTAGTCTGGTTTCCGTGTTCTGTGCTCAGGAAACACAGCAACATGAAAAGGTAACCGAAGGGCTTGCCCTAGGGTGTGAGTGGCAGGGCGAGCACTTGTCTTCCTAGGAGGATGGAGGGTGACTCATGCATTACAAGGTGGGGAAAGACAAATGTGGCTGTGGGACAGCAGAGGCTCCAGGATGTCCCCATTGAACCCACCGTGGACAAAGGTTGGTTGGCTGCTTGTTTCTGAAGGCTTTTGCAAAACAAGTGAATGCATTTGGTTTTGGTCAATAGGAATAGAACCTGAACCAAGTACAGCCTGTGTTTTTTCTTGGAGTATGCGTTTGGTGGAAACTTAGGTGTATGTATTGAATTTGATTGCTGTGTAGGTGTCAATACTTACCCCACATTTTAAAACAATGAGGCTGCTGTGATTTTAAAATGTCCCTCGCTAACCTCAGAAACTATCTCTTCATAACCCAATTCTCCTAGTCATGTTTAATCTCTAGAATACAGTTTCTGTGTGGTACTCGGGGGCTTCCTGCTGAGTGATTAATGGTAGAAATCCGTGTTACCAACAATGAGGCCCTAAGAATTCACAGGCGGCTGCCCACTGGGCTCTGTGAGGGAGAGAGCAGGCTACAGCCTTGGCCTGGGCCTGCAGAGGGACATGATTTGGAGGAGCAGAAGGAAGGCATGAGGGCAGCAAAGCCATGGGGGACGCCGAGGTGCAACATCAGGAGAGTCAGTTCCACATCATCACCTGGGCGGGGGAGGAATGTTCAAGTCTCATCGGAAGGAGGAGTTGAGCTCCAACTTCATGGCTGGCCTGAACATTGGCCGTCTTCCTAAGAGCCTGGACAGAGGAGCTACTTTCTTGTTTCTAGTCTTCTCCATCTTCCTGTGTGTTGAGGGCAGTGGCACCACCAGAGATTAGTGAGAGACAGAGAACAGGAGTGAGTTCCTGAAATATTCAGCTTAGCCCAGAGAGGACATGATCAGCAGGGACGGAATGAGGGTCAGGCCAGACACAGATTAGTTTCCATGCTTGATCTCCCTGTGGCTGGGACAAAGAACAGCTTCTGGGAATCTCTGGACAGATGATCCTTGTGTAGCTATTATTGGCCAAGAGTGGCCTGGCCCAGAGTTCCGTTTTACTGGAGGGAAGCCTCAGCTCCCAGGCTGAGCAGGTACCCAGTGCTGGTGTCAGAGGAGGTGAGGAGACCCTGCTCTAAGGCAGGCTGAGCCCAACAAAGGGAGAGGGGCTGCCCTGGCGTTAGGTGGTCCTTGCACCTTTCATGTGTGACCTATAAGACATGAATTTCTCTGTATCTCTGAGACAGCCTTGCAATCATCAGTCCAAAAGTCTGTTGTCTCCTACTCATAGGTGGGGGAGTCCTGGCCATGGCAGGTCTCTGGAGGGCACGGACTGTGTCCTCATTCCTTCTCATCTCAGAGCTCAGTCCTGGGCATCCCATCTTGGGCCCCAGTGATGTTCTGATGCCAGCATTCCTGTTCTGAAATCTAGCACATGTTGTAAAGGCTTTCTGCTCTTTTTCTGTAGTCTCTGGGTTCCCACGCTTACCCAGGAGCCTGCCTGGGTTCTCATCCAGGGTCAGGGGAGAAGAGTGTGGGCTCCTCAAACAGTGAGGTTTTCTCTTCTCTGCTCCTGCGGTTCTGCTCATGTCTTTTCCTGAAGTGGGCACGGAATGATTACAATAATAAATTTTGTATATGTTTTGCCACAATAATGTCTCAAGTTCAATAAAAGGGATGGAAAGTGAAGGAGAAGCATATGTCGACCCAGGAAAGACAAATGACATTGTCACATTTCAACAGGAAAGTGGAAATTTCCCAGGCCTCTAAATGCGTAGGGGAAGGATGAGACACTGCCACGGCATCGGCAGTGCGTGTCTGTGCTGCCAAGGCTCTGTCTTTCATGGCTTTCCTGATGGTCTCACTGACCTTTCTTCATCACCAAGGAGGATGTTCTGGCAAGAGTTCCGTTTTTGCAGTTAACCCCCCTTGTCTACATGTGCCAGCCCCGTGTTTTTAGCACCCGCGTCTCCCTGACGGGTTCCTTCAGTGCACCCAACATGCTGACAATGACTCCGTGTTTCCTAGAGCGCGACGAAGACTTGTTGTGTGAGCATCCACTCAAGATACTATCTGAGATGTTACTAGGCTCTTTTGAGGTAAAGTCTTTTTTGTTTATCTGAGGTGGGAATTTTGTTTCTCTTGGTTTCCATATAAATTGAGGTAAGATATGATAATCTTTCCACGTACAGTATGGATGACTTACAGAATTTCTTTATGGGCAGCTGAAGATGAGACTTTATTACCCAGAAGAATGAATTCAAGATAACATTTATAGGTGGCAGGTTCACCTAAAAACTCTATGGCAGTAAGCATTTTCCATGGAAGTTCTTTCTTCTTGTAAAGAATGGTGAACATGCAGTGAAAATAAACTTGAAAATCGGGCACAAAAATCTTGTGCCTTTGCACGTGTCCTCTAGGCTTTATTTGGGGACGTTGTGTTGACTGTTTTCACTATTTCCATTGGGTTTTCTAATGTCAGCAAGTGCAGTAGAGACCTGTGCACACAGGACACAGTGTGGTCTGACTCTTGTCATGTTTTTCTTTTCTCTAATTGCAGAAGAGCATTGACGTAGAGACAGAAGGTATGTAATCTGGGATAGCTTTTTTAAAAATTGTTTTTATTTTACTTGGAAGTCTGGGATGCATGTGTAGAACGGCAAGTTTGTTATATAAGAATAAATGTGTCATGGTGGTTTGCTGCACCTATCAACACGTCATCTAGGTTTACTGCTCAGCATGCATTACGTATTTATACTAATGCTCTCCCTCCCCTTGCCCCCCACGCAGCAGGAATTACTTTTTTGCTAAGGTAATATCTTAGGTGCCACTTTTTTCTGTGCATTTGTTGGAGACTTTCTCTGGAGCTTCCTAACAGAAATGAGGTTTTAGGCAGTTTGGTATGAAAAACAGTAAGACTTTGGTACAGAATTATGACCATCTTTCTGTAGTCTCTGCAGGAAGTGGTGTCCCGTACATGAAAGAGGGTGGTGTGCATCAGGTTTGGGAGGTGTGGAGGAGAGAGTCTGTGGGCAGTGAATGTGTCTTTGGGATTTTTTGGGCATGATCATAGCACAACACAAGGATTAATTTGTTTTTTTTAAGACTATTCCATCACCCTGCACACTTTACATAAATCAACCTTTTCATTCTCTACCACAGTTGTCTGAAGTTAAGTTTAATATCCCCAGTCATCAGATACTGGTTGGGCAGGGATGAATTTCTCAACGTCTGGCTTTCTCTGTAGAGGAGGGAAATGGGAAATCAGGAGTGGGTGGAAGGTTGATTCTATGGGCTACTGTCCAGTATTGATCTCACAGCCCTGGTATAACTCATCAGTCTGCAGACTTTGAGCACCTAGGTGTGCATGTGGAAGTTTTCTAGCGTATAGACATTCTAAGCACTGTCTGTCCTCATAGGATGGTCTTAATGGTTGCATAACCCAGAATTAGAGTTGGGATATTTTAGAGTGGACTTTGGTGTGGTCAGAAATGTGAAACACACATGGCGAGGTCACAGGCTTTTCGTTCAGTGGTCGTGTTATTCCTCAGATCCTGTTTAAAAGCAGAGAACAGGCTGGGTGTGGTGGCTCACGCCTGTAATCCAGCACTTTGGGAGGGCAAGGCGGGTGAATCACTTGAGGTCAGGGGTTTGAGACGAGCCTGGCTAACACTGTCTCTACTAAAAACACAAAAATTAACTGAGTGTGGTGGCAGGTGCCAGTAATCCCAGCTACCCAGGAGGCTGAGGCAGGAGAATCACTTGTACCTGGGAGACAGAGGTTGCAATGAGCCTAGATCATACCACTGCACTCTAGCCTGGGCAACAGAGTGAGATTTTGTCTTAAGAAAAACAAACGGAGGAAATTCAGGGACACAGTCTATTCTATTTAATAACACGATTGCCACAAGTGTCACATATGCCCTAATTCAGCCCACACAACCAAGACTCAGTGCAGAATAGGAACTCAAGGAAGAACTAGGGTGTTATTCTGACGTCCATCTCCCCCGGAGGAATTTCCTGCATAGCTAGTTTGGAGAGTGTTAGCGTCCCCACCTCCTGCCCCCCATGATGGGTTGTCCTGGTGTTGGAGCCAGCGTGAGCGTGAGCAGCAACTGCTTTCACAGACACATACATTGTGTTGAAAAGGAAGAGCGGAAGGGCAAATATGCTAAGTGTGTGTCATCTTTCAATGATAGGATAGTTGACTATTTTAAAATGTTGGTTTAATTCTCTTTGAATCAAAGGTTCAGAGAAGTCCTAACTTTTTTGACTAGAATTAAATTTTTTTTGAAGAAAGGTGGCTTTTTATGCAGCGCAAAATGTTTCGGGTTGGAGGATGATGATCAGCAGCACCCGTGGATGCTGTGGGGGAAATGACCTCAGAAGGGATCACGAAGGGAGGGCAAGTTAGCTCAGGTCAGATTAGGAAGGAGGAACCTGACACGCTGTAGGGAGGGTCGCCTGCCCCGTGTCCTGTGCCCTCTTTGAGATCAGCTGTGTCTCATTGCTGAACTTGCCTTAGCTAGAGGACCAAGGCTCTGTTTCCCATGGCTTTCCTCATGGTCTCATTTGCCTGCCTTCACCACCAAGGAGGATGGGCCTACAGCTCCGTCTGTGGTAACCTACCTTCTTCACACATGCCAGCCTCATGTCCACACCACCCAATACAACCCGAGGAATCTTCTCAGCAGAATCCATGTGGTGACACTTACCCTATGTCTCCTAGATCCTCAAGAGGACCTCGCAGCAGAACATCCATGTGAGGCACCCGTTGAGAGGGTCCTCTCTGTTATCAACGTAAGTTCTTCTTTCTTTATCTGAAAGGGGAATTTCATTTTCCTAGGTTTCTTTCAATTTCACTTGAATAAAGATAGGAAAACCTTACTAACATGTACATTATAGATGCCTTAGAGAATTTCTTGGTGGGAAAATGTAAAATGAGAATTCTTTACCAACTAAGGACTAATTCAAGATGGCATTCTTGGATGACAGCTTCAGTTACAAACTATGTCAGCAAGCACTTTCATCAGGAGGAAAACCTCCTTGAAAATACTGAACTTACCACCAAAATTAACTTTAAAATCTTGCACAAAATCCTGGTGACTCTGTACAAGTGTTTTCTAGGCTTTATTTTTGTGGCCGTTGCCTCCACCAGAATTTCCCATCTGGCTTTCTAATAGCACTAAGTTAAGAAAAGACCTGTGTCAAGGACAGCACGATCTTACCCTCACAGAGTTTTCCTTTCTCTAAACTCAGGCGGAGGCATTCACAGAGACAAATGGTACGTATTCCGGGATCACCTATTTGGTAAGGAAAATTCTTAGTATTAAGAAAGGTGACACATTCTTGCCTGGCATTATCGGGAGAACCATTCTCCTTGGAACTTTCTATTGGAAATGAGGTTAGGGTAGAACTTACTGAGTGTACTGAAGAGGGGTGACCATCCTACGTAGTGCCTGTTAGCTGCAGTGTCGTTTTTATGACATCGAATGAGGTGCATCAGGGTGGGGGGTGTCAGGAGTCTGTGTAGAATGATCATGAGTGTCTTTGGGAGGATGTGTACATTTCTCCAGAAAGCATGTTTCCATGTGCACAGCTCAACACAAAGATGAGTGTGGTAAGTAAAAATCCCATTACCACTGCACACCGTGCGTCAATCAGCCCATTGGTCCTCCACCACGGCTGTAGCTGAAGGGCAGTTGGAGATCCCCAGCACTCAGGTGGAGATAGTGCAGAGATGAATTTGCCAAGCTCTTTATCTCCTCAGTGGAGGAGGCAGAGGTGCACTCAGGAGTGGGTGGAAGGTGATGCCATGGGCTCCTACTCGGCAGTAATCACGTGGTTCTGGTATAATTTGTCATTGTGGCACAGAGCGTGAGCACCTAGGTGTGCACATGAAATCTGGATAGCCTTCAGAATTCCCAAATACTGTCTCTCATGTAGGATTGTGTCAATGGTCACATAACTCAGTGTAGGGATAAGTACATTTTACAGTGGACTTTGGTGTGGTCACAAATGGCAAACAGACATTGAGAGGTCAGGCTTTTGGCTGCAGTGCTGTGTTAATTTTCTCATCTCCTGGTGAAAAGCAGAAAATGATCAGACATGTTATATTGTATTTAATGAGATAATCACCACAATCCTTACACGTGCTGCAGTTCAGCACACACACCCAAGACACAGCAGCAAATAAGAACGGAAGGAACAACTTGGGTATTATCCTGGTACTCATCTTCTCGCTGGAATCTTCTACAGAGCTGGGTTAGAGAGGGTCAGCGCCCCCACCTGCTGCCCCCCAGGGTGGGCTGTCCTAGGGCTGGAGCCAGTGTGAGCATGAGCAGCAGCAGGCCCCACGGCACACACACACATTGTGTTAAAAGGAAGAGCGGAAGGACAAACATCACATGCCAAGTAGGAGTCGTCTGTAAATGGTAGGATAATTGAGTATTTTCAAATCTTGGTTTGGTCTTCTTTAAAACAAAAGGTTAGTGAATATAGAGAATATTTTAGCTAGAATTGAGTCTCCTCTTTGAAGAAAGGTTGCTTTTTATCTAGTACAAAATGTTCTGTCCGGCCACGGTGTCTGACACCTGTAATCCCAGCATGGTGGGAGGCCCAGACGGGTGGGTCACCTGAGGTCGGGAGTTCGAAACCAGACTGACCAACATGGAGAAAACCCGTCTCTACTAAAAATACAAAATTAGCCTGGTGTGGTGATGCATGTCTGTAATCCCAGTGACTTAAGAGGCTGAGGCTGGAGAATCGCTTGAACCTGGGAGGCTGAGGTTGTGGTGATTCGAGATCATGGCATTGCACTCCAGCCTGGGAAAGAAGAGCAAAACTCCTCATAAAAAGAAAAACAACGAAAAAAGTTCTAGGAGGGACAAAAAACACACAGCAGGACATGTGGATCCTGGGGAGGAAATGACCTCAAGGGGATCGAGAAGGCAGGACGAGTTAGCTCAGGTCGGATTAGGAAGGAGGAGCCCTGGATGCTGCAGGGAAACACTGTGGTGGGCCCTGTTTGAGATGGGTTATTTCATGTGCAAGAGGTTGCCTTAGCTAGAGGACCAAGGCCCTGTCTTCTGTGGCCATCCTGATGCCGTCCTTCACCATTTGCCTTCCCTCACCACCATGGAGGATGGACCGGCAGAGGCTGAGTCTGTGCTGTGAACACACCTTTCCACACACGCCAGCCCCGGGTCCATAACTCCAAGACCACCTGAGGGATTCAGTCAGTGGAGCTCATGTGCTTATAGTGACTCTGTTTCGCAGGTGACCTGGACGATCTGCAGGAGGATGTGCCAGAGCAGACATCCTCGGAGGAAGCCTCAGGGGTTCACATGGTAAAGTCTTCTTTTATCCTCTGAAATGGAAATTTTATTTCTCTCGGTTTCTCTCTGTTTTAACGGAACTAAGATGTATACATCTTACCATGTACATTATAGGTGACTTAAGGAATATCTTGGTGGCAAATGTCAGAGTTCATTATCAACTAAAATATGGTTTCAGATGGCATTCACATTTACACACTGTATGTCAGCAGGCATTTTCCTCAAGGGAAACGCCTTCTTCCGGAGAAGTATTAGGAATTGTCAAACAAAAACAATGGAAAATCTTGTAGAAAAATCTTGTGCCTTTCCACGAATGTCTTCTAGATATCGGGGCCATTTTCCCAACCACTGTTTACCATGTGTCTTTTTAATGTCAACAAGTGAAGACCTGTGCACCCAGGAGACAACATGGTCTGACCCTCATGGTGTTTTCTTTTTCTCTAGATGCGGGTGGACCCAGCCACACTGGCAAAGAGTACGTATTCTGGGGTCATCTCTTTGTTGAGGTTTGAAACCTCAGTGTTGCGAAGGTGGCTCTGTTTCACCTGCATTTGCTCAAGGGCTTCTCTTGTTTGAGCTTCCTTTAGAAATGACATTTGGGTAGTTCGTTTTAAAAAATACGAAGAGTCAGGCCGGGCGCAATGGCTTATGCGTATAATCCCAGCACTTTGAGAGGCCGAGACAGGTGGATCACCTGAGGTCGGGAGTTGAGACCAGACTGACTAACATTGGGAAATCCTGTCTCTCCTAAAAATGCAAAATTAGCCGGGCGTGGTGGTGCATGCCTGTAATCCCAGCTACTCAGGAGTCTGAGGCAGGAGAATCAATGGTGCCCAAGAGGTGGAGGTTGCAATGAGCCAAGATTGTGACATTGAATTCCATCCTGGCAACAAGAGTGAAACTCTGTGTCAAAAAACACAATAACAAAAAACTAAGAGTCCAGTAAACGACTCTAACCATGGTACGGTCATTCCAGGAAGCAGCAGTGTCATGTAGCGTGAGGTGCTGCATCAGGGTTTGGAGGGACAGAGGAGCGAGTCTATATGGAATGATTGTGGATGTCTGGGAGTGTGTGTGCATTTCCCCAGAAAACATACTCCCATGTTCACAGCACAACACAAGCATCAATATTCAAGGACAATTCCATCACCACTGCACAGTTTGCATAAATCAACCCATTCATCCTCCACCACAGCTGTTCCTGAAGATAAATTTAGCATCCCCAGTCCTCAGATGGACATGGTGCAGAGACGAATTTCCCAAGCTCTTGATCTTTTAAATGGAAGAAGCACATGTGACCTTGGGAATGAGTGGAAAGTTAATGCCATGGGCTGCTACCCGGAATTTGTCACAAAGCTTTGGTATAATTTCTTGCTAGGCCAGGTGGTTCCAGCACTTCTGTGTGCGAGTGGGAGAATGAAAACCTATTCAGATCCCAAACACTGTCATGACTGGGTGGTGTCAGTGCTCAGCTCACCCAGGGTTGGTTTGAGCAGGTACATTGTACAGTGGGCTTCAGTGTGATCATTAACGTAAAACACAGAGTCCACAGGCTTTTGGTCTACAGCAGTGAGGTCATTCCTCAGCTCCTGTTGGAAAGCAGACAATGATGAGTGGCATATTCTATTGTATTTAATGAAATTATCACTGCACGTCTTAGAAATTCAGTAGAACCCAATCCCAAGACACGGCTTCCCATAAAATCTCAAGGATCATCCTGGGTGTTAGCCTGGCACCCATTTTCCCTGCTGGAATCTCCTGCATAGCTGGGCTGGAGAGGGTCAGTGCCCGGCCCCCGGCCCCCTCGCTGCTCCCATGACAGGCTGTCCCGGTGCTGGAGTCAGTGTGAGCATGAGCAGCAGTGAACCCCACGGGGCACACACTTTGCGTTGAAAAGGAAGAGTGGAAGGACAAATCTCACAGGCTAGGTAGGGGTCATCTTTAAATGGTAGGATAATTGGGTATTTTCAAATCTCGGTTTAATTGCCTCATCACAAACAGTTAGTTAATGAAATCTTTTGGCTAGAATTAAATCTCTTTCAAGAAAGGTTGCTTCTTATTCAGTACAAAACCTTCTAGAAGGGGTGATATACAGAGCAGCAGCACATGTGCGTTCTGAGGAGGAAATGACTTTGGCAGGGATCAATAAGAGGGCACTTGAGCTCAGGTCAGATTAGGAAGGAGGAGCCCTAAGAGGCTGCCAGGGACACACGGCCTGCACTATGTGGTGTGCGCTGTTTGAGGTTGGCAATTTCACGTTTACGAGGTGGCCTGGAGCTAGAAAGCCAAAGGCCCTCATTCCCTTTCTTCCCTGCCTCTGTCCTGCTCTGCTGTCCTCCTCCCCCACCCACCTCAAGCAATGTTTCTGAATTGTTCGTGAGCAACAGCACCAAGGTGCTGACGGTCACTGTGTGTCCTCCTAGTTCCGCCGGGACATCTGCAGGCGTGGTCCAGTGACAGCGAAGACGAGGAGGACCCAGAGGATGTGGAGGTCAGGCCACCTGGATTTGTCTGAGAAAAACTGCTGCTTTCTTAGCTTTATTTTATTTGGGTGAAATTAAGATACGAGAATGTGACAACATATATCTTAGATTAGTTACACAATGTCCTTGGGAGGAGCTTTAAGTGAGAGTCTGTTCCCCACTGAGGGTTGACTTAATACAGAGGGAGAAAGTGACAGCATCCACCACACATTGTGGGGCAGTGAGCTCTTGTGCCTTTACCAACTTGGTTCTCTTTCGAACAAAATCACTTACTGGCCAACCAACATGGACTTGAGAGGAAACGTCCTCTGAGAAAAATGTGTCTTTACTGTGATTCGATTTGCTCTGTTCTTCTTTTGGGTTCCTCTGAACACCGGTTTCCATCTTGTTTTCTAATGTCACTAAGTGAAGAAAAGTCCTGTGCACACAGGACACAGCAGGGTCTGATGCTCATAGCAATTTACTTTCTGTCATTACAGAGATCCTCAGGAGTTACAGAAAAGGGTACGTATTGCGGAAGCCCTCCCATCCTGATGAGTCCCCCAGATGATGAGGAATGTGCCACGGTCTCGCTGGCCTTCCTGTGGACAGGCAGCCTGAGTGGAGCTTCCTCTCATGGATGAGGACCTAGGCTGTAATGGGAGGGAGGGATGGTTGTTGCAGATAGAGCATGATGGTCACATTCTGCAGTCCCTGGGAGCAACTGCGTTCTCTGAGGATGGGGTGAGGTTGTGCGCATTGATTTGCTGCGTGTCTTTTTGAATTCATGTGGTGTGACTCCAAGTGTCCAAAATACATAATGTCAAGATCATGTAGAGGCCCAGCCTCTATCCCTCAGTCTAGTCTGGTTTCCGTGTTCTGTGCTCAGGAAACACAGCAACATGAAAAGGTAACCAAAGGGCTTGCCCTAGGGTGTGAGTGGCAGGGGGAGTACTTGCCTTTCTAGGAGGATGGAGGGTGACTCATGCATTACGAGGTGGGGAAAGACAAATGTGGCTGTGGGACAGCAGAGGCTCCAGGACGTCCCCATTGAACCCACCGTGGACAAAGGTTTTTGTTTGCTCCTGAAGGCCTTTGCAGAAAACAAGTCAAGGTGGTTGGCTTAAGGTCATATGAAAATAAAATTAACCCAGTTCTGGACTGAGTTTCTTTCGGGAGCCCGCGTTTGGTGGAAATACATTGTATGTGAGTTGAATTTGATTGCTCTGTAGATGTCCATACTTAACCCACATTTTAAAACAATGAGGCTGCTGTGATTTTAAAATGTCCCTAACTAACCTCAGAAATTATCTCCTCATAAACCAATTCCCCAGTCATCTCTTATCTTTAGAATACAGTGTTTTTGTGTGTGGTATTCGGGGCCTTCTGCTGTGTGTGATCAAAGGCACACATCAGTGTTACCAACACTGAGGTTCTAAGAATTCCCAGACAGCTGCCCAGTGGGCTCTGTGAGAGAGAGAGCAGGTACAGCCTTGGCCTGGGCCTGAAAAGGAACAGGATTTGGAGGAGCAGGCATGAGGGCAGCAGAGCCATGGGGGGCAGCCGAGGTGCAACATCAGGAAGTCAGTTCTTCGTCATTACTTGGGTGTGGCCGGGATGTTCATATTCCAGCTGAGGGAGAACGGGTGGAGCTCCGACTTCATAGCTGGCGTTAGCACTGTCTGCCCGTCTTCGTGAGAGCCTGAAGAGACAAGCTACTTTGTTGTTTCTTGTCTTCTCTATTTCCTGTATGTCGATGGCAGTGGCACCACCAGAAATTAATGAGAGGCAGAGAACAGGAGTGAGTTCCCGAAATAGCCAGTGTGGCCCAGAGAGGACATGATCGGCAGGGATGGACTTCAGGGTCAGGCCGGACACAGAGTAGTTCCCAGGCCTGGTCTCTCTGGCTGGGACAGAGATCAGCTCTTACTTTTCACCTGGTTCTGGGCGTGGCCTGACAGCTGGTCCTCGTGTAGTTGCTGTTAGCCAAGTGTGATTTGGCCGGAATCCTGTGTGACTGGGGGGAGTGTCAGCTTTCAGGCAGGATGGCTGCCCCACACTAGTTGCAGGGAAGGTGAGAAGGGACCCTGTTTCAGTGCAAGGTGAGCTCAGCAAAGGGAGCGGAGTCCAGGTGGTCCTTGCAGCTCTCCCGTGTGACCCTTGAGACATCACTTCGCCTGTTTCTCTGAGATAGTCTTGGAATTATTAGTCTCAAACTCTGTTTTGTTTTACTCATGTGTTGATGAATCCTGGCCGTGGCTGGTCACTGGGAGGGCAAGGACTATGTCCTCCTCGTTCCTTCTCATCCCAGAGCTCAGCCCTGGGCAGCCCATCTTGGGCCCCAGTAATGATCCAGTGCTTCCCACCCCTTTGCTGAGATCCAGCGCCAGTGTGAAGAGGCTCTCTGCTCATCTCCTTCAATCTGTTGTTTCTCATGGTAGTCTGGAAACCTGAGTGGGTTCTGATCCAAGGTCACAGGAGAATGGGGGGCTCCTGAAGTCACTGAAGTTTCCCCTCATTCTACTCTGGCTGCCTCGGTTCAGCTTTTCTCCTTGCAGAAGATGCTCTCTTTCTGTTGATGAGTCCTCCTTTGCTGGACCAGGCGTTTTTATTCTTGTTGTGGCATCCCTGCACTTCACAGGGGACCTGGAGCTTGTTCCTGTGCCCCTCAAGTACCCATCCATGAATGATCAGATCAGAGCAAACCACTCTGCCAGGAATCAGCAGCGGGGAGAGTCACATCTCCCTCACCTTTGGGTTGAGACCTGTGCATTCCAGTGTGGTCCTCCATGGCATATGTGCCCATTCATGTTTAAATAAATGAAAAATTCATAACCTCCTCACAAGAGCCATACTATAAGTTCTCAGCTGCCAAATGTCTGCTCTTAAGAGAGCATCTCCATTATCCCTGAATCACCTGGGAAGCAGCTGCTGTGAGTCTGGCCCAGATTCTGTTCACTGCACTCACCTGACTCAGTGCATGTGCATCAAGGCTGGAATCTCGGGTTCTCAGATTGGAGGTAAGAGATGCTCTGAGCCAGTGTCGGTGAACAGTTGAAAGGGATTGTTCGGGTTCTCTGTCTCACCTGAAGGCTCACAACTGTGACCAGGGCCCTCCTAACAGCCCCTGAGTTCACAGAGCCCAGGGAGAATCACCGTGGACTGAGCAGTAGTGCCGATGTTTGTGTCTCTGTACTTGGGCTCATGGGCACCACCTCTGGATCCATCCAGGGGGAAATAGACTGGTCAGGTAGGGACCAACACTGCAGGGTTGACCAGTGGGGAGGGTTCTTGGGGATTGGGTGACACTTGTTTTGGAGCCTGGGATGGGATCAGTGAAGTGACTAAATATGAAAGGAAATAGGTGTAGAAGTGTGATTTGGTTTATGTATCTTAATGAGAAAGTTGTAAGAGTTTTGTTCTCATGAGCTTTGTGTGAGTTGTGTTGTCACCATCATTTCTTGCTCTGGTGTTTAAAGATTACATTTTGCAAAGACCAGATCATTCCTGCCTTTGCCACAGCAAGCACCAGAGCCCTGGGTTTGATGAGGCAGCGTTTTGTTGTGAATGGAGATGACAAGATGAGTATGCAGGTGTAACGTTGAGTGTCGGGGGGACACAGCCCCTCACAGGTGCTACGTGATCCTGACGACAAAGTCCTTCATCCGTGTGCCAGGAGCTGAAAGGAGCCCACCCTCTTTCTCTACACTCTCGGGACCTGCAACGGCACCTTCCCGTCCTGTCCTCAGCGTCTGCTGCTGCTCTAAGGGTGCTCCCTGGGTGGGATGACACAGGGAGTCCTTCCTCTGGGATTGCTGCGTGTGCCCCGGCATCCTGGAGCCCTCAGGGCGGAACACTTGACTGAGCACATTTTTGGCCTCCACTCCTCACCCAATCCCAAATCCGTGGGCTTTGAATGAAACCTACATTGGCTTTCATTGGAGAGGCCCGAGTCCAGCTGTGGCTCAAGGCCCTCTGTGGCTAGCAGGAATCCTCGGGGATATGTGTGGAGGGGCTGCTGTGTTGCTGTAGGCAGTGGCTCTTGCCCTCCCTATAGCCTGGTCCCTGGAATCCACTGGGCTCAGGGCAGAGCCTCTTGGGTCACTTGTCTTGTGACACCCTCCTCTCTGGCCCAACAGCCTCGTCCTGCTCCCCACACTCCAGTCAGGCCCAGCTTGTTCTGTGTCAGGCCTGCCAGGTGCCCACCCTCCTAGTCTTCCCACAGCTCAGGCAAACCCTCATTTCAGTGCTGACAACTGCTGGCCTCACCTGCAGATTAAAGCAACTGGGACAAGAGGCTTTATCTTGAATTCTGTTCCATTGTTTCCAAATACTCAGAAGCTGGTGGGATTCGTTTGACGACTGAATATTTTCCAAGTCTCTAGGGTCATTCCAGGCATAGAACAGTCACTGTATCTGTGACGTCATTCATCATCAGCTCCCACAGCCCCCAACACAACCCCAGGCCTGTGGACATCGGTCATGATCGCCTCTCACGGGCCCCAACACAACCCCAGGCCTGACTGAATCTGTGGCATTGGCCATCATTGCCTCCCACAGCCCCCAACACAACCCAGGCCTGGGCAGGTGCTGCCAACCCAGGGTGCGATCTGTGTGTTGACTGGAGGCTAGCAGTGCAGCCTTGGCCTTCTTTCCGATGTTCTTCTATTGGAGACCAGTAGGACTGGTGGAGGTCCACAAGGAGGAAGGAAATGGGATTCATGAAGGAACAGAAGCAGGCCCTACAGGAGGAGGAGGGAGGGAATTCCACGTCATGCACAACATTGTGAAGAGGGCGGCCGCCTCTTGGAGGAACAATGACACAGCTTCCCCTCCCTTGGCTGTTATGGAATGTGAGGGCTGGGAAAGTGTGTGGGAAGTCGGAGGTCCCTCCCTCGTAGCACAGAGGAAATGATACGGGCTGTGGAGAAGTCTCCAGAAATGGGCACATCAGAGGCTCTGGGATTGGCTCCACAGCCCGGGGACAGCAGAGTCTGAGGGGTTCTCTCGACAATAACTCTCCCCTTTCCTTCTTATGGCCGCCCCATCACTGCTGCTCCTCCGGACACTCTGATGCTTGCTTCCCAGAACTGGAAGACTCCACCATGACAGGCAGCCGCCAGCAGGTAACTGATCTCCTCTCATATGCTCTCTCTCTTTTATCCTCTTTCTGACTCATGAGCTCCTTTCTTAGCTCTGGTCCTTTTCCTCTTTCCTGTCTTGTGATTGTTCTGAAGGACCTGGTCTTATCCCACAGTTGACGTCCTTGGGTCTTCAGTGTCGATAAAACCCCTCCCCAACCCTCCTGCCCACTACCTTGGCGTTGCCCTGTTTACTGGCCCCCAGGCTGCAGCTTTGAATCTTGCTGAACAACCCTTCAGGGTCCAGGGAGGGGCTGGGCTGGGGTCGGATGAGCTGGACCCCACCATGCTGGAGGGACTCCCAGTGACATCTGGGTCTGCTCTGGGCACCCCCTGCCCAGATAGGACTTTTCCTGCACTGGCGTCTCTGGACATACACAACTGTTCTCCTTCTCACAGATGTCAGCAAGTTCCTCCTCTGCACCTGCAGAAGAAGCAACAGAAAAGACAAAAGTGGAAGAGGAAGTGTGAGTGTGCGGCGGGCAGAATGAGGGAAGCAGACCCGTGCCTGTGTTCTTCATGGCTACGCTCACTTTCTTCTTGTCCCATCAGGAAAACCAGCAAGAAAACCAGGAAGCCCAGGAAGAAAACCTGGCGGAATGTCCTGAGCCGTTGGGACATTTTTAATATATTTTAGAGACCTCTGAAGGTAAGTGAAGGATGGCCTGAGACCATCCTCCAGGAAACAGACACCCACTCCAGAGCAGCCCCTGAGCCTGCTGGGCTGAGCCCTCCACAGGCTGCTTAGTGAGGGAGACACTGAGGTGCTGGTCGGACCACCGTGTGCAGGATACCAGGGGCTGTGCACTGTGTTATTTGCTGCAGTGACACTTCAACTCACCAGCATCTCATTTGGGGGGACCCAGCTCTGTCCCACCAGCCCCTTGAGGCCAACAGGGAGTATCACTAGTTCATCCTGAGGAGGACTAGGGTTGACCATGAATCGCCCCCAGTTCAGGCCTCCTGGGAAAGGTGTGAGAAGGATGGAGGTACCCCCAGGCTCCTTGTCACACGAGCACGCAGCCCACGCGGCCCAGTATTGCCCAGTATTGAGGCCAGCGGGCACTCAGTAGGTCCTGGCATCGAGCAGGGGACACGGCAGGATCCAAGAAGCACTGAAATGTGCCCAGTCCTAGGGGTCCTTCAGCCTCTGTGGGGGCCTGGGGACCTGGGGTGACCTCATGGCCCCATTTTTCAAAATGAGGTTGGAGGCTTCTGTATGTAGAGAGCACTGGCTTGGGTGTCAGTGATTCTGTATCTGTGCCAAATGCCAACAAAACAAACCCCTGAAGACATTTCAGGGCCATGCTCACTTGGGAGGGGTTGAGGGCATGATTCAGGGAGCCTCTGTTTTTTAAATCTATTTTCCAATCTTGAAATCAGGCACACATATAAACGTGTGTTTGTGTGTATCTATACACTGTTTTTCACTCTTTCATATGTATGTCTTCTGTAACCCTATTATTATAGAATATACTAAAGTGAGAAATTTGTCTTACCAAAGCGTAATTTTAAAAATTACAATACAAAGACAGGTCTGGTGGGGATGTTAGAAAGACCAGGTCTTACTAGGCAATAACAATGACGTGCTCCAGGCAGCTGTGCATATTCAATGTGCAGCTCTTCTGTCTGGATGGCCCAGAGGATCTGGGTGGCAAGGCGGGGTCACCACCCCCACCCTGTGTCATGAGACCTCCTGCTCCCCTTAGGGCCCAGGGCTCTGCCTGTTGATCCTGGAATCCTCAAAATTCCCCCGTTTCTCTGTGTCTGTTTTACTCTCCAGGGAACCAGCCCCCTGAAGGTGCCTGTGTGAGCACCCAGGTTCAGTTCTTCCTCCATGACACTTACAGACACTGTCTGTGGACAGATAACCCCTCAGCAGACAGCAGCACACAGGCCTCAGTGCCTTGGCATCTGAGTAGACCTGACTGTGGGGAGCTCAGGGGCCCAAGGTCACCTTCCAGGGCCCGAGGAGCTCTCTGAGACCTGCACGACCCCAGGGAGCCCCTCCTCCCTCCGCCTCTGGGCCTCCGCAGTGACCCTTGCACCTCTGTCTGTGTTGCAGATTCCACGAACACCAGGAAGGGGCCTGATGTGGGGATGTCAACTTGGCTCAGACTTGATGTGGATCGTGATTGTTTCAGGAACTGTGTTACTCCGAAAACTTTTATAATCTTTGCTTAATTTGTTTTTAAATATTTTCCTGGCTGGGCACGGTGGCTCGTGCCTGTAATCCCAGCACTTTGGGAGGCCGAGGCGGGTGGATCACCTGGGGTCAGGAGTTCGAGGCCAGCCTGGCCAAGGTGAAACCCCGTCTCTACTAAAAACACAAAAATTAGCTGGGCATGCTGGCGGGCGCATGTAATCCCAGCTACTCGAGAGGCTGAGGCAGGAGAATCGCTTGAACCTGGGAGGCGGAGGTTGCAGTGAGCCGACCGAGATCATGCCACTGCACTCCAGGCTGGAGACAAAAAAAAAAAAAAAAAAAAAAAATTCTGACTTTAACCTCTGTTTTTTAGAGGGCAAAAATTGTTCTTTTGTTGTTTCTATTTTACATTTTTTTCCTGAAGTTATATTCCAATTGTTTTCATTCTTTTTGAAGTTTTGTTCACTCAGTTTTGAGTTTTTGTAATTTTGATAGACGACTTTTGTGCTTTCATTTTCTTAATTACTTTTACCTCATTTTTAAAACAAATCCATAGTATGGTAAGTTACATCAAGATGGAGTATTTTTGTTTTGTAGTGGTTGATATTCTGGATGTATTTTACATATATAAGTGTTAATGGCCTGGTGCAGTGGCTACTGCCTGTGATCTCAGCAGTTTGGAAGACCAAAGGTAGGAGGATTGCTTGATCCCAGGAGTTTAAGACCAGCCTAGGCAACATAGTGAGACCTCATCCCTACAAATAAAACTTTTTTAATTAGCTGGGCATGGTGGCATCTGTCTGTAGTCCCAGCTACTTGGGAGGCTGAGGCGAGAGGATTGCTTGAGCCCGGGAGGTTGAGGCTGCAGTAAGCCATGACTGCACTCCAACCTGGTGACAGAGTGAGACCCTGTCTTTAAAAAAAAAAAAAAAAAAAAAAAAAAAAGTTTATTAATATCAGTTAGAAATCTAGTTGTTCATTGCAGAACTAAACCAGTTTATAGCAGACATGAGCACTGGGAGGGAAATGTTACGTTTTCACTCCAGGCCTTGAATCCTTAGCCAGCAGCTGTGTGTCCTTCAGGGTTCTGTGGTTCCTGGTCCCAGAGAAATCACTCGCTCCAATGTAACGAGCGAAGAGTTCTTTAGGTGATGGCCGCTGGGCCCAGCTTTGCTGTTGTCTTTGCTGTCTCGTAAGCCTCGTGTTGCTCACGTTCAGTTGTGTGTGAGTGCACTGACTGTACCATGAGCTTCTCCAAGCACGTGCAAGCAATTTGAGAGGATGTTTTATCGGGTGGGTCAGGTGAGGGAGATAACGGGGCAAGAAGGAAAGTTATTAATTCACGTGAAACTACCAGCCCTTCATCGCCTAACTTGTGATTTACAGACACTGAGCACACTGCAGGTTGAGAAGGTGCTTGGTCCTTTTTGTAGCCTTACCCTGTGCTCTTTAGAGCTGTGAGTGTGCGACTTTTTCTCACCATTTTGTTTCTTGTAGATTGTTGTCCTTGATACTGGAAAACATTTTGAAGACAAGACTCTAGACTCTGAACAGTGGCCTATGCCACACTAGTTTATTGGAAAATGAGAAACTTACATTACTGACAAGCTTGGAAGATTTTTCTGTCCTGCAGTGGCCTGTGTTTCCCTGGTCTTTACCTTGCCACTCTGCTTTATTCTCTTTTTGTGTGGCAGTAGTTATGATGCCAACTTTTGGGGTTTCTTTGTCCTCCTCTTTTCTTCCTACCTGCTAGCATTCAAATGGCCACTTCTATTAAGTGATGGAATTCAGGAATGTATTTCTGTGTATTAATCCTGATACGGTTTCACTCATCTCTCTGTTTAACGTTTAGGGTACAAAGTAGTCACCGGGAGGTGCCACTTAGTATACAGCACTGTGTTTAGAAATTGAGGGAGCCGTGAAATACTGAGCCTCTGCTCTCTGAGACCTCAGCCAGGTGCAAAGAAGAGATGCAGAACCGCATTTCAGGTTGTGCTATGTACACCCAGCAGCACCAAAATGTGCCTGGGAATCATGGCGGTCAGAAATTTTGAGGCAGGTATGGCTGAGGCTTTATGAAAACAGATGGGGTCTGTGCCAGGCCTTAGATGTGGGAGAAGGAGGATGTGTCAGGAAGCAGAAAGAGCATCACCAAAGTGCTGCTGTGGGGCATGTGGGCCGTGTTTGGGGAACAGCAGCGGCTTTGTGTGTCAGGTTTGCCGCACCTGTGGGAGGCTGCGTTGGTAAATAAGCCCCACGAAGTAGACTGGGGTCACTTAAATTAAAATTAAAAGTATGTATGGCTTTGAAGGCCAGCTGAGTGATATAAATAGAAACTATAAACAGTATCACATTTATTGAAGACAGCTTTTGCTGCCAAAGGAGTTTTTGAACTTTTTTGGATTGTGTAGTTGGTGGGTAAAGAATTATTGACCTAAATGTATCCGATCTTTGAGTGTTTTAATATGCTAGATTATTGGAGGTGAAATGGCTAAGTCAAAGGTGATGAGTGTTTTTGAGACTCTTAATGTTAATTGCAAAATGAACCTCTAAAAAGGCAGTGCCAGCTTAGACCATGACTGAGAGCTCTTGTTTTATCTTGTCCTGCTGAGCTGGGTGTTACAACATTGAAACCTTCTGCAGTGTGTTCTTTCTTTCTCTCTCTGTCTCCTCCCTTCATCCCTTCCTTTCTTTTACTTCTCTTAGGATAGGCTCATCTGTACTTTTCTGATAGAGGTAACTATTTGTCACACCATTTTCCCTAGGGCCTGCTGTCTTCCCATTCATTGGTGACGGCACATTTATCCTACCGTAAGCTTTGATAATGTGTCAGGATCTTTCTGTCCTGTCCTCTCAAAGAGGTTAAGTATTTTTTATAATGACTTATAACTAACTGAAGTTATAATAGTTTTCTAATGTCAAATATAAAAATAGGCTGGGTGCAGTGGCTCATGCCTGTAATCCCAGCCCTTTGGGAGGCCAAGGCGGGTAGAACGCTTGAGTCCAGGAGTTTTGAGACCAGCCTGGACAACATGGGGAAACCCCATCTCTACAAAACAAAAACAAAACAAAAATTATCCGGGTGTGGTGTTGCAGGCATGTAGCCCCAGTTACTCAGGAGGCTGAGGTGGGAGGATGGCTTGAGCCTGGGAGGTGAAGATTGCAGTGAGCTGAGATCACACCATTGCACTTCAGTCTAGGCAACAGAATGAGACTCTGTCTCAAAAAAAAAATATATGTACACTTTATTGACTCATTTATGTCTGATCGGTATTTTTGATTACTAATTGTTTAGCCACTACTTTAAAGCTTGCTTTATTTTTTTCTGAATTTTATTGACTCATTTATGTCTTAGTCTTTTTTATTACAAATTATTTATTGTTTAATCACTACCTTAGAGCCTGTTTTATTTTTTCTGAATTTTATTGACTCATTTAGGTCTTAGCCCTTTTTATTACAAATTATTTTTTGTTTACTCACTACAGCCTGTTTTATTTTTTCTGAATTTTATTAAAGGATGATATTGATGATGATATGTCTTATGATGAACATTTAGAGGTTTATTTTGAACAACTGGCAATTCCAGGAATGATGGAATAAAACATATGAAGTAGAAGGACTGGAACCTCCATAAAAAATACTTTGTTACCTGCAAGTGATCCTAGTCAGGTATGTTACAGTCTTAATGGCTTTTCAGAAATTTGACAGAAAATTACTATTGATCTCATTGGATGTTTACATGAATTTTAAGCCTTTGGTTTTCTTTTAACTCTGTTTTTTACAGGTATAAATTGACAAGAAATACCTGCACCTTTCCTCCTTCCTATCTTTCCCTTGCCTACAGAAAATTGAAAAGTAAAACAGTGGACATCTACATATTCTTCATTCAGATTAACAAGTTGCTAGCATTTGCCACCTTTGCATTTTCTTTCTCTTTCTGTAAGTACTTTCTTCTCTGAATCATTTGAAAGTAAGTTGCAGAGAGCATGATGTTTTACCCCAACACTTCAGCATTTATCTCTTGCGAATAATGACGTATTTCTACATAATTACAATTCTACCATCTAACTATAATACAGTAATTTAATGTACAACCCATATTCAGATTTACCTAATTGTCTCCAAAATGTTCTTTATTTTTGGTTTACACCCACAGTTTAATGAAAGATTAACCTTGCCTTTGGTTGTCATGTCCCTCTCTTCTTTTACTTTGGAGTAGTTCTTTCAATACATGAAACATTTTGGAAAATCTAGGCTCTTTGTTTTGTAGAGTGACCCATAATCTGATATGTCTGATGGTTTTCTTCTTCTCCTGACTAGAATAGATTGAGCATTTTGGCAAGAATACCGATTGAACAGTGTTCTCATGAGTGGATTCAGATTAAACAGAGAATAATGCCTAATCCAGATGAGGCAGTGTTGGGTACTTATTGCCTCACACCGGGGGATGTTTGAGTCTGTTTGTCCCACGATTGATGAAGCTATGTTTCGTAATTTTGGTTGAGGTGGTGTCCACTGGACATCTCCTTGTGAAGGGAGCTTTCCCCTTTGTTCTTAGTCATCTGTGGGACGAGACATCAAAGCACTGTGAACGTTTTATTCCCCGGCAACCTTCATGAGCTGGTTTCAGTGTCATTGCTGAAGCCTCTTGGAAACATCGATTACACCTGTGGTTCCAATGGTGATTTTTTCTCATTCCTTTTACATTGATTACCTGCCTCCTTCAATGAGGTAGATGTTGTCTGCTCCCCATGTTTTCCCCTTCAGAATGTTTAATTTTAATTTAAATGATTAATACAGCTAAGTTATTTCAACAGGCAAATGAAAACAGTAAAGTGTCAGTTTCACCCGGAAAATAACAGCGCTGGTTGCTCATGGCTCACACTCTTCTGAAACGACTCAGGAAGAGCCTGAGGAAGGCCATGTTGTTTGTCTACCTGGGACTAATAAGTATAGAAATAGGATTCCTTTGTTCTTAAAGTCTACTTTTGACTTTACTTTTAAAATATAATTTCTTTGGTATGATTAAGCTCATGCCTGTAATCCTAGCATTTTGGGAGGCCAAAGAAGGAGAATTGCTTGAGCCCAGGAGTTTGAGACCAGCCGAGGCATCATAGGGAGACGACACCCCCACACACCCCCACACACACCCCCCGGGACTGGTGGCATGCAACTATGGTCCCAGCTACCTGGGAGGCTGATGTTGGAGGATCATTTGGGCCCAGGAGGTGGAGGCTGCAGTGAACTGGGATTGTGCCACTGCACTCCAGCCTGGGTGACAGAGCAAGACCCTGTTTCACAAAAGAAGAAGAAGAGACCGTCTGTTAGTCGTCTTGATTTTTGTAAAATGTGATATGTGATGGTTGATAAGCTTTATGCATATGTCAGTCTGTGGCCGTTTAATTTTGAACTAAGGGCTTGTTCTATTACAGCACAGTAATCATTTTACTAATTAGTGACTATTTGTCATTGAAAACAATACATTTAGTTTTAATACAGTTGAGTACTCACATATTTCTGGGGAAACTTGGTCAGGACATTTCAACTGAGAATTGTCAGGCACCTTCTCACTGATAAGCGTGCTGCTCGGTGGTGCAGCTCACGTACAGATGACTCCCTTCATGTAATTTAGTAGGAAAATAACAGAAATACTTGTATATAAAGTAAAGAAAAATTCTGGTTATTGAATCACAGCACCTACTGAAGGAAGTTCTCAAGTTCTGATTGAGTTCTAAAAGTTTTTTGAAGATTGGAATTCTTCATATGTAAGTAAAAACAATTTCTGATGACCCATTTCTAGTCCATCTTCTAAAGAAGTATTTAATCTAGGCCGGGTGCGGTGGCTCACACCTGTAATCCCAACACTTTGGGAGGCTGAGGCAGGTGGATCATGAGGTCAATAGATCAAAACCATCCTGGCCAACATGGTGAAACCCCATCTCTACTAAAAACACAAAAATTAGCTGGGCATGGTGGCACATGTCTGTAGTCCCAGCCGCTTGGGAGGCTGAGGCAGGAGAATCACTTGAACCCGGGAGGTGGAGGTTGCAGTGATCCAAGATTGCACCACGGCACCCCAGTCTGGTGACAGAGCGAGACTCCAACTCAAAACAAAGACAAACAAACAAAGTATTTAATCTGAGCTGGGCATGATGGCTCACTCCTGTAATCTCAGCACTTTTGGAGACCAAGGCATGAGGGTTACTTGAAACCAGGAGTTGGACACTAGCCTAGGCAACAAAAGCAGGACCCCATCTCCACAGAAAACTTAAAAATTAGCTGTGCAGGAGGCTGAGCTGGGAGGATCACTTGAGCTTAGGAGTTGGAGGTTACAGAAAGCTGTGATCATGCCACTGCACTCCAGGCTTGATGACAGACAAAACTAACAAAGTGTTTAACCCATAAGATGACCACATTTATAGGCGCCTCCTGGCAGTCTTAGCCTGGAGCCATGAAGGAAGACAGCATGTGAAGGCAAGTGCAGGCTGGCCTCCGGCCGCTGAGGATCAGGACAGGATGTGGAGTGAACATCTGCATCAAACTTTATTGCTTGGATTGGAAAAAAAATTCCTATCTGTAGATCAGCCTTAAAATACATCCTTCCATAAAATATTATCTTTCCCATATTTTGAGGCCATGCTATTGGTGCTACCTGAGGGAACAGTATTGTGTCCTTGATTTGATGAGATCAGTAGCTTTCTTATCTTACTGAATGACATCCACAGAACTCAGGAACCCACAGAACTCAGAAACAGAAGCTACATATTAAGTGAATTTGTATCTTACTTGTTATAATATTACTGTGTATAAGAAATAGAGATGGTGGGCCGGGCACGGTTGCTTACACCTGTAATCCCAGCACTTTGGGAGGCTGAGGCGGGTGGATCACGAGGTCAGGAGATCGAAACCATCCTGGATAACATGGTGAAACCCTGTCTCTACTAAAAAAATACAAAAAATTGTATAAAAAAATACAAGAACTACAGGCACCTGTAGTTCAAGCTACTCGGGAGGCTGAGGCAGGAGAATGGCGTGAACCCGGGAGGCGGAGCTTGCAGTGAGCGGAGATCTGGCCGCTGCACTCCAGCCTGGGCGACAGAGCAAGACTCTGTCTCAAAAAAAAAAAAAAAAAAAAAAAAAAAAAGATGACCAGGTGCTGTGGCTCATGTCTGTAATCTCAGCACTTTGGAAGGCTGAGGCGGGCAGATCACAAGGTCAGGAGTTCGAGACCAGCCTGACCAACATGGTGAAACTCCGTCTCTACTAAAAAAATACAAAAATTAGCAGGACCTGGTGGCATGCACCTGGAATCGCAGCTACTTGGGAGACTGAGACAGGAGAACTGCTTGAACCTGGGAGGCAGAAGTTGCAATCAGCCAGATGCCACCACTGGACTCCAGCCTGGGTGATAGAGCAAGACTCTGTCTCAGGAAAAAAAAAAAAAAAAAAAGGAAATAGAGGGTTTTCCCCCAACTGACGTCAGCTGGGGGGAGTTTCTGGTGCTTGGTGCTATCAGGTGTTGAAAGTGCTCCCTACCTAAAAAGGAAAAATCTCAAAAATAAAATTATCAAGGGAATTGTAGGTATCAGCTTTATATTTGTATAAGTTATTATAGAGTTGGATTTTAAGAGTTTTGCCTGCTTCAGACTTCTCCCATTGTGTGTTTTTTTTTCTTTTACGTATATCTTACTACCTATTATTTCATAAACATTATTCACCTATTAGAATCTGTCATTGTCCTCTGCTGCATTTCTTCAGTGGTCAGGACCATCCATGGGTTCCCCACCATCCAGCATTTTCTTCTAATACTGTTATAGTTTTACTAATTACGCTGTGAGTTTTGCATGTGGGTTACTTTTTTCTCACTCAGACCCACTTTTCCAGTATTTACTAAAAGAATTCTTACTTTTTTGCTTTATTCTGTACATCTCTGTTTTGCACACATTAGATTTTAAATTTTAAATTGTAAAGTATATGTAACATAAACTTTACCAGCTAATCATTTTAAACGTACAGTTGAGTGATGGTAAGTACATTTTTCAGGGTGGTTCTGTGTTTTGGCTTCTTTGGACCACATTGAAAGAATTGTCCTGGACCACACATAAAATACACTAACACTAATGATAGCTAATGAGCTTCAAAAAGAAAAAAGCTGTATGCATACATCTCATATTTTGTTTTGACATGAGCTTTGGTGGACACATTTCAACGAACCTAGCAGTCAGATCTAAGATTCCCAGTTGAAAGGATTTCCCCACTTAGTACTTCGAATTAATCAACCCTGCTGCCTTCTGGCCTCCAGGGTTTCTGGTAAGGAACCTACTGATAGCCGGGCATGGTGGCTCACGCCTGTAATCCCAGCACTTTGGGAGGCTGAGGTGGGTGGATCATCTGAGGTCGGGCGGTTGAGACCAGCCTGACCAACATGGAGAAACCCCATCTCTACTAAAAATACAAAATTAGCCAGGCGTGGTGGCGGGTAACTGTAATCCCAGCTACTCGGGAGGCTGAGGCAAGAGAATTGCTTGAACCGGGGAGGCGGAGGCTGCAGTGAGCTGAGATTGTGCCCTCGCAACAAGAGTGAAACTCCATCTCAAAAAAAAAAAAAGACGGTCTCAGTCACCCAGGCTGAAAGGGCTCAAGCAGTCCTTTCGCGTGAGCCTCCTGAGTAGCTGAGATTGTATGTGCACACCACCCTACCAGCTTTTCATCTTAACTATGATTTTTTCATAGAGACAGGGTCTCACTGTGTTTCCCAGGCTGATCTTGAATTCCTGGCCTGTAACAACCTTCCACCTTGGCCTCCCAGAGCACTGAGTGTACAGGTGGGAGCCCCCATGCCAAGCCTTGGATATTTATAATGTCTTAATATTTTAAATCGAACTTGGGAAGTTTCTTAGATTTTCATTATTTCTTCAGATGTTCTTTTCTTCCCTCTGTTCTGTGATTCTTATAAACTGATTTGGTCCACTTGATGCTGTCCCACAGGTCCCTTAAGATCAGCTGATGTTCCTGCAACCATTTTCCTTCTGTTTCTGATACAGGATTATTTCAATTGTTTTGTCTTCAGATTTGCTAATTCTTTCTCTGCTTGGTCAAATCAATCCCTTCTAGGAATTTTTTTTTTTTTTTTTTTGATATGGAGTCTCACTCTGTAGCCCAGGCTGGAGTGCAGTGGCGCAATCTCTCTGCAACCTCCGCCTCCCAGGTTCAAGCGAATCTCCTGCCTCAGCCTCCCAAGTCACTGGGACTACAGGTGCCGCCACCACACCTGGCTAATTTTCATATTTTTAGAAGACACGAGGTTTCACCGTGTTGCCCAGGCTGGTCTTGATCTCCTGACCTCATGATCTGCCCACCTCGGCTTCCCAAAGTGTTGGGATTACAGGCGTGAGCCACCGTGCCTGGCCCCTTCTAGTAATTTTTTTTTTTATTTCAGGTATTTTAATTTTTAATTGCAAAATACTTTTTGATTTCTTTTTATAATTATCTCTTTATTGAGGTTCTTATTTTGCTCACAGGTAATTTTCCTTTAGTATCCATGTCTTTCTTAAGCTCTTTGGGCATCTTTAAGAGTTGTGGTTAAGTTTTTGTCTAATAAGTATGTCTAATATCTGAGTATCCTCAGGTATATTTTATATTCACTTACTTAGTTCCTCTGAATGGGCCATACTTTCCAGTTTCTTTGTGTGCCTTGTGATTTGTTTTTGTTATAAACTGGATGTTTCAAACTTAATGTGATAACTCAGGAAGTCAGATTCTCCTTTTACTCCAGGTTTTCCTTGTTTTGAGACGGAGTCTTGCTCTCTCACCAAAGCTGGAATGCAGTGGTGCAATCTTGGCAAGAATTCAGGATTGATTCTCTGGAGCCAAAGGAATTGTTGATAAATTTTGTGGAGGAAATGAGGGTTACTGGAGGGAATGTTTATTAGAACTGTTTCACTAAGAGTCTGATTTTGACATACAGATGTAAGAAGTCACAGTTAATTTTTTTTTTTTTTTTTTTGGACTTAACTTTGGAAGTGAAATGTTATCTTGTTCAGTGTAGTGAATTTTTTTTAAAATAAAAATACTTAGGAGAGGTGGATCTTCCTTTCTGGATTGTTCAGGACTTTTGAGAGTATGACTGAAGTTGAAGAGTAACTGACTTATTTATTAAACAGAGGAACAAGACTGAATCATGGAAAAATGATCTGTTATTCAGAAGTTTTATTTTGGTATAAGTTACAAAGTTTTATTTGCATTCACATTACTGGATCTAGGGGAGACTTAATAAAAAGCTGAGTGTATTTCCTGAGTTGAAATTGTAGGTGTGTCTTGTGACAGTTTGTAAGAAAGACAAGTGCAGTCTCCTCTGCTTCAGCAAAGCTGCTTGAACACGAACCTTCCTGAAACTTTCATGCACGTTGGTGGGAGCATCCCTGAGCGTCACACGGATTTTCAAGGATGTGTCTATTCTGTAAAGTAAAGTGCTGTTACGCTGTAAGTTTCAGGAGGCAGGAGTTTTTCTCTTTTGCTTATTAATATGTCACTGGTGGTTAAACAGTATGTAACACAGAGTAGGTGTTCAGTAATAATGAAAAAATAAAATGTCATTTCTGTGTTGTTTTAATTTGGATTTATTAGTAAGGGCAACATATTTGACTATTAGTTCTGATGATTAAAAGCTAGTGAGCATTGAGGAAAGAAAGGGTTCTGCGTGGACTCTGAAGGTCGTCTCTATCATTTGAGGTTGAATGGGAAGAATAGTTTTGTTGACGTCCTTTAGCTGTGTTATGTGTTATGAGTACTTTTTTTTTTTTTTACTCAGGCAAAAGAAAATGTGTGTGTGTTAAATACAGTCAGCCCCCTTTATCTGTGGGTCCTGCATTCTCACTTTCTGGCAACCTCAGATCAAAAATACTCCAGAAAAAAAGGATGGTTGTATCTGTACTGAACATGTACAAGCTTTTTTTCTTGCCATTATTCTTTATGCAATAAAGTATAACAACCATTTATGTAGCATTTCCATTGTATTAGGTATTGTGAGTAATCTAGAGGTCATTTGAAGGATATTGGAGGGTGCGTCCAGGCTGAAGGCAAGTACTATGGCATTTTATGTCAGGGACACCTACAGATTTTTGTGTCCAGCCATAGATCCTGTACAGTTTAACATTTCCACACGCTGAGGGTGTGATGGGTCTGGGTTGGGTTGGGCCCCCATGTTCAAGGAAGTGTGCCCATCATGATTGTAGACCCTTGTCATAAACTTTGGATATGTCTATTTTGATATTTAAAACATTTTCAGATTAAGTCTGAAAATGCCAATATATTAATATTTTAAAATGGAATTGAGAAGTCATTATTTATAATAATAGAATTCATTATTAGAACTTTCTAATAGTAGAAAGGAAGTCTATTTATTTATTTATTTATTTATTTATTTTTTGAGACGGAGTCTCGCTCTGCCGCCCAGGCTGGAGTGCAGTGGCCAGATCTCAGCTCACTGCAAGCTCCGCCTCCCGGGTTCACGCCATTCTCCTGCCTCAGCCTCCCGAGTAGTTGGGACTACAGGCGCCTGCCACTGCGCCCGGCTAGTTTTTTATATTTTTTAGTAGAGACGGGGTTTCACCGTGTTTGCCAGGATGGGGAGGTCTATTTATTTTATAAAATCGTCAGTTCATCTTAAGATCTAATAGTCTTTTGCAATTAACAGCAACTTAATTCAGACTACCTCAAAAGAAGAATTTAACATTGATTTTTGTAGAAAAAAAGCAATTTTAAAGTAGTCTGGGAAAACTTAGGTAAGTTTTCCTTAATCCTGACTCTTAATTTGTGGCTAGAAGTGGCAATGATATGAACATAAGTTGTGCTATTTATTAATTTATTGCTTTTCATAAATCAGCCCCTTTTATGTAATTAGGTAAAAAGAGAAAAATACATTCTTGATTTTGGTGACTAGAGTTGTGGACGCCGGAAAGCTCTGCCACTAAGATTGATGAACCAGACGCATGTCACTGGCCAGTCACAGATTCTTAATGCCGTAAGTATGAACATATAGTTAAAAAAAAAATCTGTTGATAGAATACATCGTCTTATGAAATGAAAAGATTTGGTTAAGGAGTTTTTGAACAAATTTCACATTACACTACTGGCTTTACTAAATCTGAGTCTTGTATTTCTGAACAGGGCACCGTGGCCTGGCACTGTCACGTTTTCCAGGGAACCTGCCCGAGCTCCTGCAGAAGCTGCTCCTCGGGCCTATGGAGTCCCTTAGCTGGTAGGCCCTTCTTTAGTCACCACAGGATGCCTGCTGTTCATGAACAGGAAGGAGAGGATGGGCTTTGAATAAAACACAGGTAACTAAGTTTCCCAACTGCTTTTCTTTGATTAAGATTTCAGTCTTGGCTGGGCATGGTGGCTCACGCCTGTAATCTCAGTATTTTGGGAGGCCGAAGTGGGCAGATCACGAAGTCAGGAGATTGAGACCATCCCTGGCCAACATGGAGAAACCCTGTCTCTACTGAAAAAATACAAAATTAGCCGGGCGTGGTTGCGCATGCCTGTAACCCAGCTACTCAGGAGGCTGAGGTAGGAGAATCACTTGAACCCAAGAGGTGGAGATTGCGGTGAGTGGAGATCACGCCATTGCACTCCAGCCTGAGCAACAAGAGCAAAACTCCTTCTCAAAAAAAAAAAAAAAAAATCCTCCGAGTTGCACATGGCTTGTCCGCTTGTCCGCTTGTCCCTGCTTGGCTACAGACTGTGTGCTCAGTCTGCTCCTAGGACCTTTACGCAAGTGTCTGGCCTGCATCAGTGTGAATGCTTGTTCTTGGAATGCTTGCCCACAGCTCCCCTGGGTTGACTTCTTTTGGGAAGCTCTTGAGTAGCTGGGATTACAGGCATGCACCACCACGCCCGGCTAATTTTCTGTATTTTTAGTAGAAACGGAGTTTCTCCATGATTTTCATTTTTTAAATGCTTTTTTGAGATTTGTTTTGTGGCCTGAAATGTGGTATATCCTGGAGAATGTTTTGGGAGCTGATGAGAAGAACGCAGGTTCTGAAGTTGGTGGGTGAAATGTTCTGTAATTACCTGTCAGGTCCCTCTGACTTCTATTTTGGTGTGTAAGTCTGGTCTTCGTTGCTTTTCTGCCTAGAGGGTGTGTCTGTTGCTAAGAGTGGGTGTTGGAGTCCCCAGCTATTGTTGCCTGTCTCTGTTTTTCGATGACTCTTACTTTAATAACTGGGGCTCCTGCGTCAGCTGTGTTTACATTGACAGCTGTTCCACCCTCTTGCTGAATTGATCCCTTTATCATTTTATAATGACCTTTATTTTCTATTTTTGTGCTTTGTAGACTTAAAGCCCATTTTGTGTGACAAGCATAGCAGTGGTGACTCCTTTCCTTTCTGATCTTCACCGAGCCTCGCTTCTTCACATTTACCGAAATGTCTACTTAGAGCCACGGCACCTCTTTGAATTGTCACATCTACTGCATGGTGATGGTAGATTTCCTTTTCATCTGTACTCTGAAGGAATCCGAAACAGGCATTTTTACAAGTCTAGGAAGGAAACATAAATCTATGTGTCAAAAGAATGAACATGGAAAATAATGTGTCCTGGTTAACAAAAGTTCTCATTGTAAAGTGTTATGCACAAGATTATGGAATTTTATGTGCCATAAATGAAGTTGTCTTCATTTGTCTAAAACTACTTTTAAAAATTACATGTTACTTTAATAAAGGTATTTTTGAGAATTTGGTGACTTCTTATTTCCTAGACCTCTTTAATTTCATATTAAATTCCAGCATATTTTGTTTTTGTATTTGGCTTTCACATCATAACTTAGTTTATAATTAAACATTTTGAATGGATCTAATGGATTGTGTGGTTGTCTAAATGTTAAGAGTCTGAAGACCTCAAGTGGGCAGGAGCTGGGCAGGGGGAGGATCATGGTGCAGGCAGGACCAGGGTGCAGTGTGGATGGGCTCCAGCAGGAGCGGGGTGCTGGTGGGGCAGGGGTGGGGGTAGGTGTGGGGGGCGTCAGAGCACGGTGCTCCTAGGAGTGGGGTGCTGGTGGGGTGGGGCACAGTAGGAGCAGGGTGTGGGTAGGAGCAGGGTGTGGATAATACTGAGGTGCTGGCACGGCAGGGTGTGGGTAGGAGCAGAGGGCGTGTAAGATTGGGCTTCTGGCGAGGCGCGCGTGGGTAGGATGGGGTGCTGCAGGACGGGTAGCAGTTGGGTGTTGGCGGGGCGGGGCGTGCGTAGGACCGGGACGCGGGTGGGTGGAGAGTGACGGCAGGGCAGGGCGTTGGTAGGAGCGGGGTGCCAGTAGTATGTCCAGAATGGGTGGGTTCTTGGTCTCGCTGACTTCCAGAATGAAGCTGCAGACCCTCGCGGTGAGTGTTACAGTTCTTAAAGATGGTGTGTCAGGAGTTTGTCCTTCAGATGTTCAGATGTATCTGGAGTTTCTTCCTTCTGGTGGGTTCCTGCTGTGGACCCTGGAGGTGAGTGTTACAGCTCTTAAAGGCTGCACATCTGGACTTGTTCCTTCCTTCCAGTGGGTTAGGGGTCTTGCTGGCCTCAGGAGTGAAGCTGCAGACCTTCGAGGTGTTACAGCTCATAAAGGTGGCGCAGGCCCAGAGAGTAAGCAGCAACAAGATTTATTGCAAACAGCAAAAGAACAAAGCAACCACCGGGTGGAAAAGGGGCCCCAACGAGTTGTGGCTGTTGGGGCGGGCAGCCTGCTTTTATTCTTATCTGACCCCACCCACATACTGCTGATTGGTCTGTTTTACAGAGATCTGATTGGTCCGTCTTGACAGAGAGCTGATTGGTCCGTTTTACAGAGAGCTGATTGGGCCGTTTTACAGAGCTCTGATTGGTCCGTCTTGACAGAGTGCTGATTGGTGCGTTCACAAACCTTTAGCTGGACGGAAAAGTTCTCCGGGTCCCCACCTGACCCAGAAGCCCAGCCGGCTCCACCTCTTAATAGCAGTCGCCCCGGACTTTGCGCCACCCAGCCCGGGGACTCCGGCGACCCAGAGGTAGCTCTTCCCTCCATCAAGCCCAGCAGGCCACAGCGAGGGCCCGGCACACACAGCCCGCGCCCACCGGAACCCGCGCCGGCCCGTGAGCCCCACGCGCAGCCTGGCTTCCCGCCCGCGCCTCTCCCTCCACACCTCCCCGCGAGCAGAGGGAGCCGGCTCTGGCCCTGGCCAGCCCCAGAGAGGGGCCCTCGCAGCGCAGCTGCGGGTTGAAGGGCTCCTGGAGCGCGGCTAGAGCAGACGCCGAGGCGGAGGAGGTGCCGAGAGTGAGCGAGGGCTGCTAGCACGTTGTCACCTCTCGGTAGGAACAGGGTGCAGGAGGCGGGTTGGTTCGGAAACTGATGCTGGAAAGGCCACCAGTAGTCTGGGTCCCAGCACCTCTGCAGGCGCAGCCGCTTGTTTCACCTGGTGCGCCATCTTGCAGTTCCTGAATTTGCCCCTTTTGGCTGCACAGAGAGGGCAAGGAAGCCGCGCACGAATGCAAGGTCGGAATGACTGGGGTGCGACCCAAGGGGACTTGGAGAACCGCCCTTCCTCCCCAGGTTCCGCAGGCAGAGCCCACCACCCACCACCCCCGCAGTTTTTCAGAGGCCCAACTGGGCCTCTGCGGAAGGGGTGGGGGCAGGGCAGAGACAGGAGGAGGGAAAGAGCTGTGCAGGGAAGGGGGCCGGGAGAGCCTCTCTCAACATCCGGGTTACTCGATAGACTGGGGGTCCTGCAGGGCTAGCCACGAAGAAATGTAACCATGTGTGGAAAAACAAGAATTGGGGAGGGGTGAGGAAGAGAAGTTGGTTACCAGGCAGCAGGTGGTGCCTTAGGCAATCATAGGGGCTGAGGGGCTGGCTTCTCATTGTCAGACCCTGGGCTGGTAAGTTTCAGGGAACTCAGATGAAACAAATGTAACTTCCTTTAAGACTAGCGGGATCAATTTCTCTGTTTATTCAAGGAAGCTGTATACATCGGGTCTATGGGAGAATTGGACACTTTCCAGCCTCATGCGGGGAGCTGTAAGGGTGGGTGTCCTTCCGCCCCTCTACACAGGGGCACTCTTAGGTTGTGGGACTGGCAGCAGAGGAGAGCGAGCAGCAGAGAGCAACAGGAGCCCCAAAGAATCTAATTTCCCCCAAAGAAATGATGGCCACGAACATATTCACCTCAGCAGGAGAAGCCAGGGGGCCTACGCCGGGGAGTTGTGGGCTGAGGTTGGATGTGGGTTCTGGGCGTCTGTGGGGAAAGTCCTCTGTTCTCTCCCCATCCCTTAGCTGCCTCTTGAGGTCTGGCCTACATCTATTCACAGAGGGATGGAGGAAGGGAAGCTCATGGGGCCTTGGGGTGGGAGGGGGCAGGAACTGGAGCCTGGGGCGCCCCTGGGCCAGCTGCCCCTGTCCCTGCTGTGTCTTGGTGGGGCTCAGGGCTGAATCTGTGATCTGCACATCACTCTGCAGATCTGAAGTCAAAGTGAAGTCGCCCTCGCAGGCAGGAGAGGGAGCTGCCAAGACGAGGCTAGCTCAGACGCAGTCAACCACTATGTCCAGAGTCGGCCAGCGGAGGGGGAGGTGGTTGGGGGAGTAGGGGAGCGGGGGCACTCAGCCCAAGAGAGCTACCCTGAACCACAGGACCAGGTGATGCCTGCCACCCACCCTTGCCGGGGTTGACAAAGCTGGAGTTGGCCACGGGGAGCTCCCCAGGGTGCAGACAGGTCCCATCTCTGGGACTAGCAGCTGCCCAGGCTGCACACTCAGGCCTATGCCTAGGGAAGGGACCTGATAAGAAGAAAGAGGCTGGTGGCAAGGGGTGCGTGGAACTTTGGGGGGCAAACAAGCTCCTGTTGTTGTAATCGAGTGAGTTATAGAGAAACGCCACACTCTGGGACTAATTCAGGGGTCCTTTATTGCTGGTGACTGAGAGACTGCTAGAGCTCAAAATTCAGCCCTGAAGAAGGGGCTAGATTTCTTTTTATATCTTGGTCTAAATAGGAGAGGGGGAGTCTAAAGCAATTTTTACAGAAGCAGAACAGGCAAAAAGTTAAAAGATAGATGGTTACAGAAACAGTTACAGGAAAATAGTTCCAGGTTCAGGGGCTTAAACTGTCACAAAGAGACAAATGCAGGGGCTTTGGGTACCACCAAGCAGGCGCGTGTCCACAGGCCGCTGGCACAGCTTGCCTCAGTATCTTATCAGTAAGCGCACTCCTGGGTGTGCCTGGAGTCAGCTTGCACCAGTTATGTCTTTAAGGGAGGGGGGCAAGGGGCTGCAAGCAAAGAAACCAAAATGGAGTCTGTCCGGCTCTCTCAGCTGAGAGAGTCAATCAGGTTAAAACAAGGGAGGGCATCACATTCCCACTCGTGTTTTTGGGGAATCAAATCATTGATTCCTCGGTTATAACAAGGGGGTTATATTGGGTTCTAAGATACACAAGTTTGACAGAAGCTATGTGCTGCTTTATGAAGTTAAGCAACCAATTTAATGGACAAGGCCTGAAGACCAACCTTAACAAGAGGAGGAGAAGGGCTCTCGCCAACCCGGTAATTAGTTAGCCAGGGATTCCAGTTAAACATGCTTTGGTACCAGGGGGTGTTACTCTCCTGTTCCTGCTGGCATTTACCTAGATTTTCTCAAACTTTTTGAAGAGTATTTTTTATGACTTCAGATTGATTGGCATGGAAACAACAACTTTCTCCCAAAGTTGCACGTAACCCTCCTTGGGAGAGAGAGCAGAGCTCAGCCTCAGCGGTTTTGAAGAACTGCTGCTGCTAGAGGCTCTACCTGGGCATGCAGCATATTTATGGCTGATTGGAGATTGCTGAAATCATCTACTTGTTGAGATAGGGACATCAGCCCAGTTTCTTCTTGAATCAGGGCAGTTGTGCCGATGGCTGCTGACCCAGCTATGCTAAGGCTGGCCACAAGGGGTACAAGGAGTCGGGCGACGCGGCAAAACCTGGGATGCAATTCAGGAGAAGCGATGAGGAGTCGTCCTTCTGACCCACTGTACACGTAGACCTGGGGGAGTACATGAACCAACACACAGGAGAGGTCAGGGTTCAGTCCCACTGATGCGGTGAGTGAGACCTGAAGTGCCGGCTAACCAGGTATTGTTGGGTGCCTGATAGGAGACTGAGGCGTTTAAGGAAGTAAGCAGGGACTGATTCCAGGTAGCCTGAGAGGGAGAAGCAGATAAATTATACCCTGCTAGTTAGACAGGAGGCATTCCGGACACGTCTCCTAGTGTAAGGGCATGGGGGCACGTATGACACGAAAGAATTTGTAGCATGGCTTCTACTCCTAATCCAACATAATATGGGGGTTTGGCCTTTAGGCACAACCAGCAATCTCGGGCTAGTTTAGGCTGAGTGAGATTCAGGAGGTGAGGAGCACTGTCCAGAGTGGACTTCAGGCTGAGTGAGATTCAGGAGGTGAGGAGCACTGTCCAGAATGGACTTCAGGCTGAGTGAGATTCAGGAGGTGAGGAGCACTGTCCAGAGTGGACTTCAGGCTGGGTGAGATTCAGGAGGTGAGTGAGGAGCACTGTGCAGAATGGACTTCAGGCTGGGTGAGATTCAGGAGGTGAGTGAGGAGCACTGTGCAGAATGGACTTCAGGCTGAGTGAGATTCAGGAGGTGAGGAGCACTGTCCAGGATGGACTTCAGGCTGAGTGAGATTCAGGAGGTGAGGAGCACTGTCCAGAGTGGACTTCAGGCTGGGTGAGATTCAGGAGGTGAGTGAGGAGCACTGTGCAGAATGGACTTCAGGCTGGGTGAGATTCAGGAGGTGAGGAGCACTGACCAGAATGGACTTCAGGCTGGGTGAGATTCAGGAGGTGAGTGAGGAGCACTGTGCAGAATGGACTTCAGGCTGAGTGAGATTCAGGAGGTGAGGAGCACTGTCCAGAGTGGACTTCAGGCTGGGTGAGATTCAGGAGGTGAGTGAGGAGCATTGTCCAGAATGGACTTCAGGCTGAGTGAGATTCAGGAGGTGAGGAGCACTGTCCAGAATGGACTTCAGGCTGGGTGAGATTCAGGAGGTGAGTGAGGAGCATTGTCCAGAATGGACTTCAGGCTGGGTGAGATTCAGGAGGTGAGTGAGGAGCACTGTGCAGAATGGACTTCAGGCTGGGTGAGATTCAGGAGGTGAGTGAGGAGCACTGTCCAGAATGGACTTCAGGCTGGGTGAGATTCAGGAGGTGAGTGAGGAGCACTGTCCAGAATGGACTTCAGGCTGGGTGAGATTCAGGAGGTGAGTGAGGAGCACTGTGCAGAATGGACTTCAGGCTGAGTGAGATTCAGGAGGTGAGGAGCACTGTCCAGAATGGACTTCAGGCTGGGTGAGATTCAGGAGGTGAGTGAGGAGCACTGTCCAGAATGGACTTCAGGCTGGGTGAGATTCAGGAGGTGAGTGAGGAGCACTGTGCAGAATGGACTTCAGGCTGGGTGAGATTCAGGAGGTGAGTGAGGAGCACTGTCCAGAATGGACTTCAGGCTGGGTGAGATTCAGGAGGTGAGTGAGGAGCACTGTCCAGAATGGACTTCAGGCTGGGTGAGATTCAGGAGGTGAGTGAGGAGCACTGTCCAGAATGGACTTCAGGCTGGGTGAGATTCAGGAGGTGAGTGAGGAGCACTGTGCAGAATGGACTTCAGGCTGGGTGAGATTCAGGAGGTGAGTGAGGAGCACTGTGCAGAATGGACTTCAGGCTGGGTGAGATTCAGGAGGTGAGTGAGGAGCACTGTCCAGAGTGGACTTCAGGCTGGGTGAGATTCAGGAGGTGAGTGAGGAGCACTGTCCAGAGTGGACTTCAGGCTGGGTTGGAGGTGTTGTCGTTGCAGCTGAGGTCTAGGAAGCAGGAACGATGGTGGGACAGTTAAATCGACCTGTCTGGGTGTTTCTGGAACACAGGGTCACCAAATCAGTTAAAGGTCCGATTGACTTAGGAGGGCTCCCTGGGACCAGGACCTTTTTCTGGATGGTGAACTTAGTTCCAACATCAAATCCCAGAATATAAAGCCTTAATCCCTGTGACCTGCTGTAATACCATTGAGCTAAACTAGGGTTACGGACAGTTACATTAAGAGGATTGCAACTTCCTATAGTACACGGTCTAGGACGGGAAGTGCGAGCTATGGAAAGGGTTGAGGGTAGGGTTGATCCTCCGGAGTAAGTGGGCAAGGTGACACACGTCCAGTGAGGGCAGAAAAACTGGTAAGAATCTCAGCAGCTAGAGTCAGGATGATTTCCAGGACGAAAGCCAATGCTCTGGAGCCCTTTTCTGCACCCTTAGAGCTTCCACATCCAGTCCAGCTTCTGGTGTGTCCGAACCCTGCAGCAATGTTGACGTTCCCTGCTCCCATGATCGGCAGATCGCGCTGTTCTTCATGGGTATGGCAGGTTCTGGGAACAAAGCACATAAATCGACTACAAAAGAGCCTTCCTTGGAGGTTCCCACTTTCCAGGTGGTGTTTGCAAAGACACGTACTGTTGTGAAGGAAGTGAGGAGAAAAGAGTAGGAAGGGGCAGAGGACGTAACAGGTGGAAACAGACAGAAGAGGTAAATGGAAAGAATTAATCTGATGGCTTCATTCGACTTAGGTGCAGTTTTAAGGGGCCTAGGCTTGGGGACCCTTGTTTCTTGCTGGGCTTTGTTGGCTTTTTTGATGCGAGAGTGATGAATCCAAGCAGGAATGCCATCCACCTTCAGAGCCATTGGCGTGGTGAGGATGATAGTATGAGGTCCTTTCCAGGCAGGAGTGAGTCCTTCCTTCTGGAATTTTTTAACACATACCAGGTCACCCAGCTGGAACGAGTGGCAGGGCCCCGTCTGGTCAGGAACTGGATTGGGATGAGCTCCCCAGACAAGCGGCTGGATGATGTCTTGTACTTGTTGGAGAGACTGCAGGTACTGTAACAAATTAGCTTGTGAGGTTTCTGCTAAATGGGTATCCCTTAGCTTAGGCAAGATAGGCGGAGCCCTTCCATACATGATTTCAAAAGGTGAAAACCCAGCCCAGTAAGGGGTGTATCTTACTCTAAGGAGGGCTAAAGGAAGGAGCTTTACCTAATTCTCACCGGTCGCTAGGATTAATTTAGTAAGGGTACTTGTTAGGGTGCGGTTCACGCGTTCTACCTCTCCAGAGCTCTGGGGTCGATAGGCACAATAGAGTTTCCATCGAATGTTTAATGCCTTGTTAACCAACTGAGCTATGGACGAGGTGAAGGCAGGTCCATTATCAGACCTTATGGCAACAGGCAGTCCATGTCGAGGGATGATTTCATTGAGCAACAGCTTAACTACTGTGGTGGCAGTTTCGTTTTTGGTGGCAAATGCCTCAGTCTATCCAGAAAAGGTGTCTACTAGCACCCGGAGGTATTTATATCCTGCCCGGTGCAGTTTTATCTACGTAAAGTAAATTTCCTCCCTTTCTCCTGGTGAGCCTCCCCGGAGGCGGTGACCTGGGCTGGGCTTACCTTGCTTGGCGTTTACCTGAGCACAAGCCATACACCGGAGAGCTGCTTGGTTAGTTAAGTCGTGAAGGTGGGGGATCTTGAAATGGCTCCTTAGAAGCTGGGCCAATTTTACTCCTCCTTCCTGATTTTTACTGGCCTGAAGATCTGAAGCTTGTTTTTCTTCCTCTGGGGGTATTCTGGGTGGTCTGGCGAGTCAGGTTGCAGAAAGGACACAGTGGGCAGCAGGGTTAAAGGCACGACCGGGAGCCGAGCTGCAGCGTCTGCTCTTTGGTTACCGCGGCCTCTTTGATGTCCTTTGCAGTGAATCACAGCCACCTGTTGAGGGAGCCAAACAGCTTCAAGCAGGGCCAGAATTGCTTCTTTGTTTTTGACAGTCTTTCCTGCTGAGGTGGGTAGCCCTCACTCTTGATAGTTGGCTCCAAGTACATGTACAGCAACGAAAGCATACCTGGTGTCAGTGTAGATGTTAATACGTGTGTCCTCACCCCATCAGAGGGCCTGAGTGAGGGCAACCAATTCAACTCTTTGTGCCGAGGTCCCTGCCGGCAGTGCCTGGGCCCACAGTATGTCTGTCTCCGTAGTAATGGCCGCACCAGCCTTTTGTACTCCTTGTTCAAGGAAGCTGCTACGGTCTGTAAACATGGTGGCATCTGCCTGTTAGAGGAACATCTCGGAGATCAGGTCAGCCAGTTTCCACAGTTTCTTTCTTTTTTTTTTATTTTTTATTTTTTTTGAGACGGAGTCTTGCTCTGTCACCCAGGCTGGAGTGCAGTGGTGCGATCTCGGCTCACTGCAAGCTCCTCCTCCTGGGTTTAACGCCATTCTCCTGCCTCAGCCTCCTGGGTAGCTGGGACTACAGGTGCCGCCACCTCGCCCGGCCAGTTTTTTGTATTTTTAGTAGAGACGGGGTTTCACCGTGTTAGCCAGGATGGTCTCGATCTCCTGACCTCGTGATCCGCCTGCCTCGGCCTCCCAAAGTGCTGGGATTACAGGCTTGAGCCACCGCGCCCGGCAGTTTCCACAGTTTCTAACAGTTCCTGGCAGTCATGGACAGGTGTGGTAAGGTCTGGATCGGGGAGCAAGGTAGCTGGATTTAAACACCTTGTGGGAGAGAAGGTTAAACGAGGCTGATCTAACAGTACACTCTGATACTGTAGGATGCGCGCATTCGACATCCATTTGCCAGAAGCACTTGGTAGCAAAGTCTGTACTGCGTGAGGGGCCATAAGGGTTACATTCTAGCCCAGACTGAGTTTATCAGCCTCCTGGACCAGGCTTGCTGTTGCCGCTAGGGCTCGCAGACATCTTGGCCACCCGGAGGCCACAGGGTCCAGTCTCTTAGACAAATAGGCTGGCATTGCCATGGCCCTAAAGTCTGAGCGAGTACCCCTTTAGCGACTCCCTGGCTTTCAGGAACAAAAAGGTGAAATGGTTTTGAGATATTTGGGAGGGCAAGAGCCGGTGCCTCAGTTAATGCCTTCTTTAGATTTTGAAAAGCCTGTTCTTGTCAGTCCAAACTAGCAGGCCATTCCTTCCAGTAGCAGTGTACATGGGCTTGGCAATTTCTGAGGACCCCGATATCTATAGGCAGCAGTATCCCACTGCCCCCAGGAATTCACGTACTTGTCTCAGTGGTGGAGTGGGGATTTGCAAGTTGGCTTTGTTTTGAGCACTAGTGAGTGCTCTTTTCCCCTCGTTTATCTCATACCTCAGGTAGGAAACACTGGGAAGACAAAGCTTGGCTGAGACCCGACACCTGAATTCCTGAAGGAGGTAAAGTAGGTCCCTAGTATGTTGCAGGCAGCTGTCAGTAGTTTCAGTAGCCAGTAACAGGTCATCTACCTACTGGAGAAGCGTGCAGTTAGGGTGACTGGCTCGGACAGTGTAGGATCCTGTTGGAGGGCTTCCCCAAAAAGCGTGGGGGAATTTTTTAAACCCTGGGGTAACTGAGTCCAGGTTAATTGGGTGGTGTCTCCTGAGCCAGGATCTGTCTATTCAAAAGCAAAGATAGTTTGGCTTTTGGGGGCCAGAGGAATACCAAAGAAAGCATCCTTTAAGTCAAGGACAGTGTACACTGTATGTTCTGGTGGGAGGAGGCTGAGTAAATTGTAAGAGTTAGGGACAGTTGGATGGATGGTAACTGTCTGCTTGTTAACGTCCCGCAAGTCCTGTACAGGCCAGTAATCATTTGTTCTGGGTTTCGGGACCAGCAAAAGTGGAGTATTCCAGGCGGACTGACATGGTGTGAGTATACCAGCTTGTAATAGTCGCTGAATGTGGGGATTGGTTCCCTCTCTAGCCCACTGAATCATAGGATTTTTTTTTACCTGGACCGGCAAGGCGGTGGCCAGGAGTTCTACTACCACTGGTGGATGGTGCTTAGCCAGTCCCGGGGGTGTTGATTTGGCCTAGACTCGAGGAAAGAGAGTCTGTAAATCCAGTAGGAGAGGATTAGTTTTATTCTCCGGTGGCTGTGAGGGTGAAACTAAGATATTCCTCTGACAGAGGGGTGGTTAGCAGGAGTTGAGCAGTAGGGGGCGTTGTGTCGCCTAACGTGAGGTGAGCTTGTTGGGCCAAGAAGGAGATGTAACTTATGGAGCATGTCTCATCCGAGGAGGGAGAGGGAAGGGGCATTCTGGGACCACGAGGAATGAGTGGGTTACTTTTTTCTGTCCCAAACTCACCTCTCGTGAGTGGGTGACAGGATATTCCTCAATAGCTCCAGTAGCCCCTTGCACAGCCACCTTTTTATTAGAGGCACTGCCCAAGGGTGTTTGCAGTAGTGAGTGTTCTGCCCCAGTGTCAATTAGGAAGCATACAGGCTGGCCCCGCACTGTGGCGGTCACCATGGGCTCCCGGGGGCCAAAGGAGAGGGAGCCCCGGCCCCATCAGTCATCAGGTTCCTCCACTGCGGGGAGGGTGAGGACCTTTTTCTTTCCTGGTTTCTCCTCTGGCTTTAATGGGCATTCATTTTCCCAATGTCCCATTTGCTTGCAAAAAGCACATTGTTTTCTTTGTAGGGGAGCCCGCTCACCTTTTTGGCCTTTCTGGCGGAGACCTGGGGTCCCCTGGTTGGTGCTCTGTGATGGGGGCCCTTCCTTCTTGGCTCCTTGGATGACAGCCACTAAGATCTTTGCCTGTCTTTTTGATGCTTTCTCAGCAGCCCTTTCAGCTGCCTGAGCTGCCTGTTTTTGCTTTTCAAACTCTCGATTGTCAAAAACTTTCTGGGCTATCTCTAAAATTTGGCTGATGTTCATTCCAGCAAATCCTTCCAGACTTTGTAATTTTCTTTTAATATCAGGGGCTGCCTGAGCCACAAATGCCGAATCAACAGCACAGCTAATCTCGGGAGCCGCCAGGTCGAAAGGGGTGTAAGTTCAATAGGCCTCTTGGAGGCATTCTAAAAATGCTCCAGGTGACTCATCAGGCCCCTGGACAACTTCAGTTGTCTCAGACAAATTTATGGGTTTTCGAGCAGCTCCCTTGATACCCACAAGGAGATACCGGTGAAAATCATCTAAAGCTCTCTTCCCACCCAAGGAGTTTGGATTCCAATCAGGCCGGGTAGAGCGAAAAACCTCCTCAAGGAGGTCTTGGGCTTCCTCCTCTGGTCTACCGGCTGATGTAAGGAAATACTTTCTGGCTTCTCTTCATCAGGGGAACCGGCCCCCGATACTTCAATGTAGGTTCTTTTCTATTTTCCCTAAGTGTTGGCTGGTCTGAGAAATAAAGGGAAAGAGTACAAAAGAGAAATTTTAAAGCTGGGTGTCCAGGGGAGACATCACATGTTGGCAGGTTCTGTGATGCCCCCCAAGCCACAAAACCGGCAAGTTTTTATTATGGATTTCAAAGGGAAGGGAGTGTACAAATAGGGTGTGGGTCACAGAGATCACATGCTTCACAAGGCAATAAAATATCACAAGGCAAATGGGGGCAGAGCGAGATCACAGGACCATGGTGAAATTAAAATTGCCAATGGTTTCATGTCCTACTGGGCATGATTGTCATTGATAACATCTTACCAGGAGACAGGGTTTGAGAGCAGACAACTGGCCTGACTAAAATTTACTAGGCAGGAATTTCCTCATCCTAACAGGCCCGGGGGCGCTACAGGAGACTGGGGCTTATTTCATCCCTTATCTACAACTGTAAAAGACAGACACTCCTAGAGTGGCCATTGTAGAGACCTCCTCCTAGGAATGCATTCTCTTTCTCAGGGCTGTGCCTCACTGAGAAAAAGAATTCAGTGATATTTCTCCTATTCACTTTTGTAAGAAGACAAATATGGCTCTGTTCTGCCCGGCTCTCAGGCAGTCAGACCTAATGGTTATCTCCCTTGTTCCCTGAACATCGCTGTTATCCTGTTCTTTTTTCAAGATGCCCAGATTTCATATTGTTCAAACATGCTTTACAATTTGTGCAGTTAACACAATCATCACAGGGTCCTGAGGTGACATACATCCTCAGCTTATGAAGATGACAGGATTAGGAGATTAAAGACAGGCATAGGAAATCACAAGAGTATTGACTGGGACAGTGATAAATGTCCATGAAATTTTCACAATTTTTGTTCAGAGATTGCAGTAGACAGGTGTAAGAAATTATAAAAGTATTAATTTGGGGAACTAATAAATGTCCATGAAATCTTCACAATTTATGTTCTTCTGCCGCAGCTTCAGCCGGTCCCTCCTTTTGGGGTCCCTGATTTCCTGCAACAGAAGGCAAAGAGCCTGAGGTGAGGAAGAGCCTGCAGTGTTCCACTCCTTCCAGTTTGGGGCTAGAGCAAAGGGCAGAGTGTTGGTAAGTGGTGAGAGACAAGGCTGAGTAACTTGACAAGAATCACATTGACATGGGTGTTTTTTTTTTTGTTTTTTTTTGTTTTTTTTTTGAGACAGAGTCTGGCTCTGTTGCCCAGGCTGGAGTGCAGTGGCCGGATCTCAGCTCACTGCAAGCTCCGCCTCCCGTGTTCACACCATTCTCCTGCCTCAGCCTCCCGAGTAGCTGGGACTACAGGCGCCCGCCACCTCGCCCGGCTAATTTTTTGTATTTTTTTAATAGAGATGGGGTTTCACCGTGTTAGCCAGGATGGTCTCGAGATGGTCTCGATCTCCTGACCTCGTGATCCGCCCGTCTCGGCCTCCCAAAGTGCTGGGATTACAGGCTTGAGCCACCGCGCCCGGCCGACATGGGTGTTTTTATTCCATGGTGAAAAATTTGGAACTTTTCCTGAGAACAAATGTAAGCCAATGAGACAGTAAATGACAGGAGATTTAAAATGTCACCTGTCAAGTGACTGCTTATAAATGGTTATTACTTGGCTAAGGATTTCTAAATGAGCCTGAGATCTGTTGGCTTTCAATCTCTACCAAAACCCTGAGAACTTGATGATGCCTTTGTTTTCTGAGAATTCCTTCACTGTGCTGGCTGACAGTTCCATGAGGATGGTAAAAGTGAAGAAAGTGTAGAACCAGTAAAAAAGAGATGCATAGACTTCTTGGAAGTTTTTTAAGCTATGGAACATGATGAATTAATGGTGCATAAGCTTACTCTTCACTGTGAAAGTTTTTTTCACATCTTTCATTAGATGTTTGTAAGAAAAAACATACTTAACATAGCATCTACTAACCCAGCAATGAAGAGGAATGGCATTTGCTATACACTTTATTTCTAAAATAAACCTAAATTTAATAAATTTTGGCAATGTACTTTTCTTTGTTTCTCTATTTGTTCTGCGCAGTCTGGCTCCATCTAAAATAAATAAAAATAATAATAATGTTTAAGTTAAATGAGAGACATTATCATGAGAATAATATATCACTCACAAAATATGGCCGTTAGTATTTTTAGTGATTAGACATAACTTGAAGTTTGCTTAAACAGAAAAATAATTACATAAATAAAGTTAAATTTCTGCTTATTTTAAGTTTAGATAATAGAGGATATACCTGTGTAATGCTGGTTAATCTGATAAAAATATAGTTAATATTGATCTATTGCATATACATAATTTTAGAAAGGTGGTGTTTTATTAGTACAAACGTTAAACAATGGCTGGGTGTGGTGACTCATGCCTGTAATCCCAGCACTTTGGGAGGCCAAGGTGGGCAGATCACAAGGTCAAGAGATTGAGACCATCCTGGCCAACATGGTGAAACTCCGATTCTACTAAAAATACAAAAATTAGCTGCTGTGGTGGTGCACGCCTGTAGTCCCAGCTACTCAGGAGGCTGAGGCAGGAGAATCACTTGAACCTGGGAGGCAGAGGTTGTAGTGAACCAAGATCGCACCACTGCACTCCAGCCTGATGAGAGTAAAACTCTCTCAAAAAAAAAAAAAGGTTAAACAATTAAAGTCATATTTTGCAATTTTGCAATGAATGCATTGCTTTGAAATTCTTAGCAAAACTCTACCCTTTATAAAAGTTCAGTCCTGAGGGGGCACCCAAGATGGCGAAATAGGAACAGCTCCAGCCTCAAACTCCCAGCGTGAGCGACACAGAAGATGGGTGATTTCTGCATTTTCAACTGAGGTACCAGGTTCAACTCACTGGGGCATATCGGACAGTCGATGCTGGTCCACAGGTGCAGCCTGACCAGCGAGAGCTGAAGCAGGGCGAGGCATCGCCTCACCTGGGATGTGCAAGGGGGAAGGGAATTCCTTTTCCTAGCCAAGGGAAATTGAGACACACAACACCTGGAAAATCCCACCCTAATACTGCACTTTACCAAGGGTGTTAGCAAACGGCACACCAGGAGATTATATCCCACACCTGGCCCAGAGGGTTCCACGCCCATGAAGCCTCCCTCATTGCTAGCACAGCAGTCTTAGATCCAACTGCCAGGTGGCAGTGAGGCTGGGGAGGGGCGCCTGCCATTGCTGAGGCTTAAGTAGGTAAACAAAGTCTCCAGGAAGTTCGAATTGGGTGGAGCCCACCGCAGCTCAAGGAGGCCTGCCTGCCTCTGTAGACTCCACCTCTGGGGACAGGGCATAGCTAAACAAAAAGCAGCAGAAACCTCTGCAGATGTAAAAGTCCCTGTCTGACAGCTTTGAAGAGAGTAGTGGTTCTCCCAGCATAGAGGTTGAGATCTGAGAACGGACAGACTGCCTGCTCAAGTGGGTCCCTGACCCCTGAGTAGCCTAACTGGGAGACATCCCCCACTAGGTGCAGACGGACACCTCACACCTCACACGGCTGGGTACACCCCTGAGACGAAGCTTCCAGAGCAAGAATCAGACAGCAACACTTGCTGTTCAGCAATATTCTATCTTCTGCAGCCTCTGCTACTGATACCCAGGCAAACAGGGTCTGGAGTGGACCTCAAGCAAACTCCAACAGACCTGCAGCTGAGGGTCCTGACTGTTAGAAGGAAAACTAACAAACAGAAAGGACACCCACACCAAAACCCCATTAGTACGTCACCATCATCAAAGACCAAAGGCAGATAAAACCACAAAGATGGGGAAAAAGCAGTGCAGAAAAGCTGGAAATTCAAAAAATCAGAGCGCATCTCCCCCTCCAAAGGAACGCAGCTCATCGCCAGCAGCGGATCAAAGCTGGATGGAGAATGACTTTGACGAGTTGAAAGAAGGCTTCAGTCAATCAAACTTCTCAGAGCTAAAGGAGGAACTACATAACCAGTGCAAAGAAACTAAAAACCTTGAAAAAAGAATGGATGAATGGATAACTAGAATAATCAACGCAGAGAAGACCTTAAAAGCACTGATAGAGAGGAAAACCATAACACGAGAACTACGTGACAAATGCACAAGCTTCAGTAACTGACTCGATCAACTGGAAGAAAGAGTTTCAGTGATTTAAGATCAAATGAATGAAATGAAGCAAGAAGAGAAGTGTAGAGAAAAAAGAGTAAAAAGAAATGAACAAAGCCTCCAAGAAATATGGTATTATGTGAAAAGACCAAATCTACGTCTGATGGGTGTACCTTAAAGTGAGGGGGAAAATGGAACCAAGTTGGAAAACACTCTTCAGGATATCATCCAGGAGAACTTCCCCAACCTAGTAAGGCAGGCCAACATTCAAATTCAGGAAATACAAAGAACGCCACAAAGATACTCCTCAAGAAGAGCAACTCCAAGACACATAATTGTCAGATTCACCAAAGTTGAAATGAAGGAAAAAATATTAAGGGCAGCCAGAGAGAAAGGTTGGGTTACCCACAAAGGGAAGCCCATCAGACTAACAGCAGATCGCTCAGCAGAAACTCTACAAGCCAGAAGAGAGTGGGGGCCAATATTCAACATTCTTAAAAGAATTTTCAACCCAGAATTTCATAGCCAGCCAAACTGAGTTTCATCAGTGAAGGAGAAATAAAATCCTTTACAGACAAGCAAATGCTTAGAGATTTTGTCACCACCAGGCCTGCCCTACAACAGATCTTGAAGGAAGCACTAAACATGGAAAGGAACAACAGGTACCAGCCATTGAAAAAACATGCCAATACGTAAAGACCATCGATGCTAGGAAGAAACTGCATCAACTAACGAGCAAAATAACCAGCTAATATCACAATGACAGGATCAAGTTCACGCATAACAATATTAACCTTAAATGTAAATGGACTAAATGGTCCAATTAAAAGACACAGACTGGCAAATTGGATAAAGAGTCAAGACCCATCAGTTTACTGTATTCAGGAGACCCATCTCACATGCAGAGAGACACGTAGGCTCAAAATAAAGGGATGGAGGAAGATCTACCAAGCAAATGGAAAACAAAAAAAAGCAGGGGTTGCAATCCTAGTCTCTAATAAAACAGACTTTAAACCATCAAAGATAAAAAGAGACAAAGAAGGCCATTACATAATGGTAAAGGGATCAATTCAACAGGAAGAGCTAACCTAAATATATGTGCACCCAATACAGGAGCACCCAGATTCATAAAGCAAGTCCTTAGAGACTTACAAAGAGACTTAGACTCCCATACAATAATAATGGGAGACTTCAACACCCCACTGTCAACATTAGACAGATCAACGAGACAGAAAGTTAACAAGGATATCCAGGAATTGAACTCAGCTCTGCACCAAGCAGACCTAATAGACATCTACAGAACTCTCCACCCCAAATCAACAGAATATACATTCTTCTCAGCACCACACTGCACTTATTCGAAAATTGACCACATAGTTGGAAGTAAAGCACTCCTCCGCAAATGTAAAAGAACAGAAATTATAACAAACTGTCTCTCAGATCACAGTGCAATCAAACTAGAATTCAGGACTAAGAAAATCAATCAAAACCACTCAACTACATGGAAACTGAACAATCTGCTTCTGAATGACTACTGGGTACATAACAAAATGAAAGCAGAAATAAAGATGTTCTTTGAAACCAATGAGAACAAAGATACAACATACCAGAATCTCTGGGACACATTTAAAGCAGTGTGTAGAGGGAAATTTATAGCACTAAATGCCCACAAGAGAAAGCTAGATCTAAAATTGACACCCTAACATCACAATTAAAAGAACTAGAGAAGCAAGAGCAAAAAGCTAGCAGAAGGCAAGAAATAACTAAGATCAGAGCAGAACTGAAGGAGATAGAGACACAAAAAACCCTTCAAAAAATCAATGAATCCAGGAGCTGGTTTTTTTGAAAAGATCAACAAAATTGATAGACCACTAGCAAGACTAATAAAGAGAGAAGAATCAAATAGATGCAATAAAAAATGATAAAGGGGATACACCACCGACCCCACAGAAATACAAACTACCATCAGAGAATACTATAAACACCTCTACGCAAATAAACTAGAAAACCTAGAAGAAATGGATAATTTCCTGGACACTTACACTCTCCTAAGACTAAACCAGGAATAAGTTGAATCCCTAAATAGACCAATAGTAGGCTCTGAAATTGAGGCATTAATTAATAGCCTACCAACCAAAAAAAGTCCAGGAGCAGAAGGATTCACAGCTGAATTCTACCGGAGGTACGAGGAGGAGCTGGTACCATTCCTTCTGAAACTATTCCAATCAATAGAAAAAGAGGGAATCCTCCCTAACTCATTTTACGAGGCCAACATCATCCTGATACCAAAGCCTGGCAGAGACACAACAAAAAAGAATTTTAGACCAATATCCCTGAAGAACATCGATGCAAAAATCCTCAATTAAATACTGGCAAACCGAATCCAGCAGCACATCAAAAAGCTTACCCACCATGATCAAGTGGGCTTCATCCCTGGGATGCAAGGCTGGTTCAACATATGCAAATCAATAAACGTAATCCAGCATATAAACAGAACCAAAGACAAAATCCACATGATTATCTCAATAGATGCAGAAAAGGCCTTTGACAAAATTCAACAGCCCTTCATGCTAAAAACTCTCAATGAATTCGGTATTGATGGAACGTATCTCAAAATAATAAGAGCTATTTATGACAAACCCACAGCCAATATCACACTGAATGGGCAAAAACTGGAAGCATTCCCTTTGAAAACTGGCACAAGACAAGGGATGCCCCCTCTCACTACTCCTATTCAACATAGTGTTGGAAGTTCTGGCTAGGGCAATCAGGCAAGAGAAAGAAATAAAGGGTATTCAGTTAGGAAAAGAAGTCAAATTGTCCCTGTTTGCAGATGGCATGATTGCATATTTAGAAAACCCCATTGTCTCAGCCCAAAATCTCCTTAAGCTGATAAGCAACTTCAAGCAAAGTCTCAGGATACAAAATCAATGTGCAAAAATCACAAGCATTCTTATATACCAGTAACAGAGAGCCAAATCATGAAAGAACTCCCATTCACGATAGCTTCAAAGAGAATAAAATACCTAGGAATCCAACTTACAAGGGATGTGAAGGACCTCTTCAAGGAGAACTACAAACCACTGCTCAGTGAAATAAAAGAGGATACAAACAAATGGAAGAACATACCATGCTTATGGATAGCAAGAATCAATATTGTGAAAATGGCCATACTGCACAAAGTAATTTATAGATTCAATGCCATCCCCATTAAGCTACCAATGACTTTCTTCACAGAACTGGAAAAAAACTACTTTAAAGTTCATATGGAACCAAAAAGACCCCCGCATTGCCAAGACAATCCTAAGCCAAAAGAACAAAGCTGGAGGCATCACGCTATCGGACTTCAAACTATACTACAAGGCTACAGTAACCAAAACAGCATGGTACTGGTACCAAAACAGAGATATAGACCAATGGAACAGAACAGAGCCCTCAGAAATAATACCACACATCTACAGCCGTCTGATCTTTGACAAACCTGAGAAAAACAAGAAATGGGGAAAGGATTCCCTATTTAATAAATGGTGCTGGGAAAATTGGCTAGCCATAAGTAGAAAGCTGAAACTGGATCCTTTCCTTACTCTTTATACGAAAATTAATTCAAGATGGATTAGAGACTGAAATGTTAGACCTAAAACCATGAAAACCCTAGAAGAAAACCTAGGTAATACCATTCAGGACATAGGCATGGGCAAGGACTTCATGTCTAAAACACCAAAAGCAATGGCAACAAAAGCTAAAATTGACAAGTGGGATCTAATTAAACTAAAGAGCTTCTGCACAGCAAAAGAAACTACCATCAGAGTGAACAGGCAACCTACAGAATGGGAGAAAAATTTTGCATTCTACTCATCTGACAAAGGGCTAATATCCAGAACCTACAAAGAACTCAAACAAACTTACAAGAAAAAAAAACCCCATCAAAAAGTGGGCAAAGGATATGAACAGACACTTCTCAAAAGAAGACATTCATACAGCCAAAAACAGACACATGGAAAAATGCTCATCATCACTCGCCATCAGAGAAATGAAAATCAAAACCACAATGAGATACCATCTCACACCCGTTAGAATGGCAATCATTAAAAAATGAGGAAACAACAGGTGCTGGAGAGGATGTGGAGAAATAGGAACACTTTTACATTGTTGGTGGGACTGTAAACTAGTTCAACCATTGTGGAAAACCGTGTGGCGATTCCTCAAGGATCCAGAACTGTAAATACCATTTGACCCAGCCATCCCGTTACTGGGTATATACCTAAAGGAGTATAAATCATGCTGCTATAAAGACACATGCACATGTATGTTTATTGCAGCACTATTCACAATAGCAAAGTGAATCAACCCAAATGCCCATCAGTGACAGACTGGATTAAGAAAATGTGGCACATATACACCATGGAATATTATGCAGCCATAAAAAAGGATGAGTTCGTGTCCTTTGTAAGGACATGGATGCAGCTGGAAACCATCATTCTCAGCAAACTATCGCAAGAACAGAAAACCAAACACCGCATGTTCTCACTCATAGGTGGGAATTGAACAATGAGATCACTTGGACACAGGAAGGGGAACATCACACACCAGGGCCTATTGTGGGGAGGGGACAGGGAGGAGAGATAGCATTAGGAGGTATACCTAATGTAAGTGACGAGTTAAGCACACCAACATGGCACATGTATACATATGTAACAAACCTGCACGTTGTGCACATGTACCCTAGAACTTAAAGTATAATAAAAAAGTTCAATCCATTTTTTACTTCAATAAATTTTTTCTTGAAAAGAAATTTCTATTCTTTACTTACAGTAAACTTTTTTTTATAGTAAAATTTTTTTTCTAATTTGTATTCTAAATTAAGGTAGTAGCTGCACACGTTTCTTCCAAAGGTATATTGAGGGATGCTGAGGTTTGGAGTATGATTGAACCCATCACACAGGTAGTGAGCATAGGACCCAATAAGTATTTTTTTTTTTTTTGAGACGGAGTCTTGCTCTGTCGCCCAGGCTGGAGTGCAGTGGCCAGATCTCAGTTCATCACAAGCTCCGCCTCCCGGGTTTAGGCCATTCTCCTGCCTCAGCCTCCTAAGTAGCTGGGACTACAGGTGCCCACCACCTCGCCCAGCTAATTTTTTGTATTTTTTTGGTAGAGACGGGGTTTCACCGTGTTAGCCAGGATGGTCTCGATCTCCTGACCTCGTGATCCGCCCGTCTCGGCCTCCCAAAGTGCTGGGATTACAGGCTTAAGCCACCGTGCCCGGCCAATAAGTAGTTTTTCAACCCTGGCCCACTCTGTCCCTCCCTGTTCTTATTTCCCAGTGTCTATTGTTCCCATCTTTATGACAGTGTGCACCCAATGTGTAGCTCCCACATATGAGTGAAAACATGAGATATTTGGTTTCTGTTTCCACATTAGTTTGCTTATGATAGTGGATTCCAGCTGTATCCATGTTCCTGTAAAGGACATGATTTTGTTCTTTTTATTGCTGCATAGTATTCCATGGTATATGTAAAATTTTCCAGTCTACCTTGGGTTTTCAATCTACCTTGGATGCACTTAGATTGACTCCATGTCTTTACTATTTTGAATAGTGCTGCAATGAACATACATGTGCATGCGTCTTTTTGTTACAATGATTTATTTTCCTTTAGGTATACCCCTAGTATAGTAATGGGGTTGCTGCATCCAATTCTTAGTACTTAATTTCCAAACTGCTCTCCATAGTAGCTGAACTAATTTACATTTTCACCAATGGTGTTTCCATTTCTCTACAGCCTCCCCAACATTTTTTTTTTTGACTTTTTAACAAAAGTCGTTCTGACTGGTTTGAGATGGTATCTCATTGATGTTTTGTTTGGTATTTCTCTGATGATTAGCAATAGTAAGCATTTGTTAATGTTTGTTGGCCACTTATGTGTGTTCTTTTGAGAAGTGTTTGTTCATGTCCTTTGCCCATTTTTAATGGTGTTATTTATTTTTTGCTTGTTGATTTATTTAGGTCCCTTATAGATTTTGGATAATAGGACTTTGCTGTATGCATAATTTGTGAATATTTTCTTCCATTCTTTAGGCTGTCTGTTTAATCCCTTGATAGTTTCTCATGCTGTGCAGAAGCTCTTTAGCTTATTTAGATCACACTTGTCAATTTTTGTTATTCTTGCAATTGCTTTTGAGGACTTAGCTATAAATTGATTGACAAATGTGATGTCCAGAAGAGTATTTCACAGGTTTTATTCCAGGATTTTTATAGTCAGAGGATGTACTCTTATGTAAGAAAAGCAAAACGCTTCTTTCTTTTTCTGAGATGGAGTCTCCCTCTGTCCCCAAGGCTATAGTGCAGTGGTATGATCTTGGCTCACTGCAACCTCTGCCTCCCAGGTTGTAGTGATTCTCCTGCCTCAGCCTCCCCAGTAGCTGGAATTACACATGCCTGCCACCAAGCCTTGCTAATTTTTGTATTTTTAATAGAGACAGGTTTTCATCATGTTGGCCAGGCTGGTCTCAAACTCCTGACCTCAAGTGATCCGCCCACCCCGGCCTCCAAAAATGCTGGGATTACAGGCGTGAGCCACTGCGTCTGGCCAAGTACAAAGCTTTTAACATATAAATGGAAATGAGTATTTTAGTGTTTTAATTCATAAAATGCACTTATTTTGGATTCTATTAAATAATAAACATTCATATATGGTTAAGTGTTTGGATGCCAGTCATTCACTTGTGATTATGGGTAGGAAGAGTTGAGATGGTGCAAAGAAACTTTTTTATTTTTTATTTTTGAGATGGAGTATCACCCTGTCACCCAGGCTGGAGTGCAGTGGCACAATCTCGGCTCACTGCAGCCTCCGCCTCTTGGGTTCAAGCAGTTCTCTGTCTCAGCCTCCCTAGTAACTGGGATTACAGGCTCCTGCCACCATACCAGGCCAATTTTATTATTATTATTATTATTATTATTATTATTATTTATATTTTTAGTAGAGGCAGGGTTTTACCATCTTGGCTAGGCTGGTCTTTAACAACTGACCTCGTGATCCATCTGCCTTGGCCTCCCAAAGTGCTGGGATTACAGGTGTGAGCCACTGCGTCCGGCTGGTGCAAAGAAACTTTAAAAGTGGTATGGACTGGGAGCAGTGGCTCATGCCTGTAATGTCAGCACTTTGGGAGGCTGAGGTGGGAGGATCACAAGGTCAGGAGTTTGAGACCAGCCTGGCCAGTATGGTGAAACCCCGTCTCTACTAAAAATACAAAAATTAGCTGGGCATGGTGATGGGCGCCTCTAGCCTCAGCTACTTGGGAGGCTGAGTCAGAAGAATCGCTTGAACCTGGGAGGCGGAGGTTGCAGTGAGCCAAGATCACACCACTGCACTCCAGGCTGGGCTACAGAGTAAGACTCTGTCTCAAAAACAAAAACAAAACAAAACAGAACAAAAGAAGTGGTATGGGCCGGGCGCGGTGGCTCAAGCCTGTAATCCCAGCACTTTGGGAGGCCGAGACAGGCGGATCACAAGGTCAGGAGATCAAGACCATCCTGGCTAACACGGTGAAACCCCGTCTCTACTAAAAAATACAAAAAACTAGCTGGGCGAGGTGGCGGGTGCCTGTAGTCCCAGCTACTGGGGAGGCTGAGGCAGGAGAATGGCGTGAACCCGGGAGGCGGAGCTTACAGTGAGCTGAGATCCGGCCACTGCACTCCAGCCTGGGCAACAGAGCAAGACTCCATCTCCAAAAAAAAAAAAAAAAAAAAAAAAAAAGTGGTATGAACCAAAGCCAAATTACAATGAATTAGAGAGTAGACAAAAGCATCTCAAAGTATACCTTCAGTTATTAGGTGATAACATGCAATTTCTAAAACTTAAATGCAGCTTTTAAAGAAATTTTAATGTGTTAGTTTAGTCACATTTACTGAATAAAGTTAGCAAATGGGTATCTGTTGAAAATGAGAGCTCCAGGGAATTAAAAAATGTAAAGTTCCCATTTCCTTTCTGTGTTAACACAGCTAATTATGATCTTTACTTAACATGCATAAGTCAACAGAAGAACTCAGTATTTCACCAAATTAAAAACAAGAATTATATTAGAGAAATGAAACGCAAAAGAGAAACTATAATATGACTAACCTCAGTTAAATAGTTCTTGCAGGTATTTGAAGTCTGTGGGTTTGAGGTAGGAATTCTTATGGGTGTTTGAGGAATGCATTTTCTGTTGAGTCCTATACTATTAAGATTTTCAACACAAGATGACTCTGGGTCTGGCCTCATAGGGAGAGTGCTGAGAAAAGATTTCACCTGCTCTTTCTCCATAAGGAGCTTGGTGCTGATCACTGCTATTTTCATATTTGATCTGTAAAGATAGCAAAGACAAATGCTTAGTATTTCACTTTTCCTTAAATAACTCTTAATGACTTGCATTTTTAAAAAAGTTGCCCTGAGAGTAAACCAAATTACCCACTAAACAGTGTGTTAACACCGAAGATGTGTGAGAGCATGCCTGTTGTAAGCAATTATAATTATAATAACCTACAACGTGATATAATCTTGCTCCAGTTTGAATAAATGGCTATCATTGGAAAGACAAAAAATAACAAATGCTGGGAAGTTTCAGAGAACACTAAACTCTTATATGCTGTTGGTGAGAAGGTAAATTAGTGCAGCCAGTATAGAAAACAACATGAGGTTTTCTCAAAAAACTAATGGAACTGCCGAGGGATCCAGCAACCCCACTACTGGGCATTCAGGCAACAGAAAAGAAAACAATAGATCAAAACAATATCTGTACTCGTATGTTTATTGTAGCACTATTCACAACAGCTAATGTATGGAATCAACCTACATATCCATCAACAAATTAATGAACAAAAAATTGTGGTACACATACACAATGGAATACTATTCACCATATAAAGGAATGAAATCTTGTTATCCGTGGCCATGTGGATCAGTCTGGAGGATGTTATGTTAAGTGCAGACACAGAAAAATAAATACTGCATATTCTCACTCATGTGTGGAAGCTAAAGAAAAATTGAGGTCTGGGCAACATGGCTGATGCTTGTAATTTTCTAGCACTTTGAAAGACCAAGGCAGGAGAATCACTTGAGGCCAAAAGTTCTAGAGCAGCCTGAGCAACATAGGGAGACATCTCTACAAAGTAAAAAATCAGACAGTTGCAATGGTGCATGCCTATAATCCTAGCTGCTGAGGTGGAGGTGGGAGGCTGAGGTGGGAGGATCACATAAGCTCAAGAGTTTGAGGCTGCAGTGAGCTATGATCAAGCCACTGTCTCTAGTCTGGGTGACTACAGTTCCTGGAGCCCAGACTACACTAGCAAGACCTTGTCTCTTAACAAGAAGAAAAAAGCTCATAGAAGTAGGAAAGGGGAGGCTGGTTAATGGTTACAGAATTACAGTTAGATGAGAGGAATAGGTTCTGGTGTTCTGTGGCATTGTAGGGTGAATATGGTTAACTATGATTTATTGTATATTTTTAACAAGCTAGAAGATTTTGAATGTTCACAATGCAAAGAAATGAAAAATGGTTAAAGTAGTAAATATGCTAGTTAGCTTGATCATTACACGCTATATACATGAATCAAAATATCACTCTATAGCCCATAATTATGTATATACATGTTAATTAAAACAAAAGAGAAGCTATATTCATCCCATTAAAAAAATAGAATATGGGTCAACCTTACTGGCTTCCTTCTAATGAATAGAATTCAGTAAAAGGGATACCATGTAGCTGCTTCTATCTCAGGTTGCTTTCCCTTTGAACCCAGCCCCCAGATTGTGAGAGAGCTCAGGCCTCAAAGAGAGTCCAAGAGTGCCAGTGTCAGTGTTCATGCTGCCTGCCCCAACCAAGGTTCCAGGCAATGGCCAGCATCAACAGCAAACACGTGGGTGAGCAAAGCTTCAGACGATCCATTTCCCCAACTGATCAACTGTTCCTAGGGAAGCTGAGAGGAGCAGACAAGCTGTCCTGGCAGAACTTTTTCCAAACCACAGGTTTATGAACAACATAAATATTTTTCTTTTAAGCCACAAACTCTGGGTAATGGTTAGAAAAATAAGTTTAAAAAAAACTTGTTTAAAAAAACAATTACCAGTTTTTAAATGTCATAATAAAAATTAAATGTAGTGGAATATCTTTAACTTCACCCTTTGTGTCTCAAAGGGGTCTGTGGCCAGCTTATACCTTACTTATTCTAAGATATGATGGGAACTCAGGCTTATAAGACACAGTTTATTTCTTTTTTTCTCCATTCAAACCTTTAGTCTCTTATCTAGTGCCTCCCTCTATAGTTTTATTTTCAGTAAATTTTGGAGGAACTTTTCCTAAAAATCCCTTCAGTTATGAACTCTGATAACAAGGTGTCTCCTTACAATTTCCCCTCAAGTTAGGAAATAAGACTGGAAAGCAAGAAGATATATGATTTGAAAAACAACTAGAAATACTTGGTTACATAACCAAAATCATTTACGTGATTTCAATTAATGAAAATTCTAAAAGAAGAAGCTTTGAGTATTTATTAAGCAATCTAGTATTCAACTTTCATTTTCCTTTTCTCGGTGAGGAAATAAGGAGAACATTATGGAATTATTTTTAATCTTCACAGAAGTAAAATAAACATAGTGTGCTTTGAGGGTTAAGAAATCATATGCAATTTCTTCTTTACCTTACTTCAAGCTTGTTTGTATGGAGAAGTTAAGACCATCCCATCTCTATGTTATACCACAATGCTTCTCTATAACACATAACTTGGCTCTGAAATTTTGAAATTCAAAATACTAATCCACTATTTGTCTCTGATAAATTGCCTGAACATTACCTGATTTTTAAGTGCTGCACTCCTAAAACTTTAGGAGTGTCAGTGTCAGTGTTCATGCTGCCTGCCCCAACCAAGGTTCCAGGCAGTGGCAAGCATCAACATCAAACACGTGGGTGATGATTTTCTTGGAACGCACTAAACTGTTTATTCCAAGAATCTTCTACTGAGCTGGAAGGCAGAGCTGTGCATCTCTGTTTCAGTGAAAAAAGGTCAACACAGGGAACTGTGGTTTCTGAGAATGCAAGATCTACACCAATAATAAAATTAGCCACAGTGCTACACAAGAACACCAGCTACCAGATGGAAAGAGGATCTGCGAGCTGAAAGATGATGACTTCACTTGGTTTCCACTGAGGAAAGCTGGGAGCTCAGACTTCCTGGATGGTAAACATCTATGAAAGATTCTATGAATTATAATGAGTCAGTAAAACATAATGCACTATATAGTAGACTATGTCATCACATTCTGGGACCAAAATTTACTGAAAATAAAACTATAGAGGGAGGCACTGGATAAGAGATTAAAGGTTTGAATGGAGAAAAAAAAGAAATAAACTGTCTTATAAGCCAGACTTCCCATCATGTCTTAGAATAAGTAAGGTATAAGCTGGCCACAGACCCCTTTGAGACACAAAGGGTGACATTAAAGATATTCCACTACATTTAATTTTTATTACGACATTAAACAACTGGTAATATGCAACATGATTGGAAAAAACCTCTCATTAAATTTGATTTGGCCTGGTATAAGAATAGACATAAACAAACTAAGAATTGATAATCTAAAAATAAACCTGCACATTTACAATCAATTGATTTTATACAAGGCTAACAAAAGAACAAAATGGGAAAAGAATAGTCCTTTCAACAAATGGTGCTGGGACAACTGGGTATCCATATGCAAAAAATAAAGTTGGACTCTCACCAAATATCATATTTAAAAATAAACTCGAAATAAAACAATTAACTGTAACAGCTAAACCTATAAAACTCTGAGAAGAAAACATTAGCATAAATCTTTGTGACTGCATATGACTCCAAAAAAAAATGGATTCAATGGACTTCAAAATTGAAAACTCCTGTGCCTGAGAAGACAGTATCAAGAAGTGAAAAGGCAAGCCACTGAACAGAAAAAATATTTGAAAAGCATATATCTGATAAGGGACTTACATATATAGGATATATGAAGAACCCTTGCAATTCATAAATAACAAGATAAAATTTTTAAAATGGGCAAAGATTTTGAATACCTATTTCTACAAAGAAGACAAAGATGAATAATAAGCACATTAATAGATGCTTAATACAATTAGTCATTAGGAAAATGTAAATCAAAACCACCTTGTGGTATCACTTCACGACACAGGATGAAATATTTGTTCAATAAAAAAGAGAAAGCAAGTGTTAGGAAAAATGTAAAGACATTAAAACTCTTACCCAATGCTGCTGGGGGAAAACAAACTGGCAACTCCTCAAAAGGTTAAGCATGAAGTTACCATATGACCCAGAAATTCCAGTCATAAGTATATACTCCAGAAAATAAAAACAAATGCAAACACAGAAATTCATACATAAACATTTACAGTGGCATTATTAATAAGAGTCAAAGAGTGGAAAGAACCCGAAGGTCCATAACCTTTGGGTGGGAAAGAAGCCAAAAGTCCATTCATCTGATGAATGGATAAATAAAATGTTTGATGTATCCATACAATGGAGTATTACTCAGCAATAAGAAGAAATTAAGTACTGATACTGATAGAATCAGGAGACAGCAAAATACCTAGGCGGATTCGGAAGGGTCCCTGGAGAATCTCCAACCAGCCCCACAAGTGTCTACACCAGATGTTTTGTGCAGTTAAGGGAACCTGCACAGGGTCTTGCCTGGACATGCCAGCAGTGGAATGGAGGCCCACATGCACTGGGGGAATGGGGTGGAGCCACCAGGAATTCACACCTTATGCAGAAGAGGAACCTGGCCTCTTTAGCTCATGTGTGGTGGGTGGTCCTGGTATTCAGTTGTGAGGTGGAAACCTGTTTGCAGGACCTCTCTTTTTGCTGAGAGCTTTCCTTTCACTTAATAAATTTTGTCCTCCTCATCCTTCAATGTGTTCACGTGCCTAATTTTTTTCTGATCGGGAGACAAGAACCCGGACTTAGCTGAACTAAGGAGCAAAAACCCTGCTTTAATACCTGCTACAACACAGATGCAGCATGAAAAATTATGCTGAGTGAAATAAGCCAGTCACAGTAGACCACCTGCTTTTTATTTCAGGGGCTCATAGGAAAATCTATACAAAGAAGGTGGGTGGTTCCCTAGGGCTGAGGGAGGAAGGGGAAACCAGCAAAGATGGCTAAATGATGTGAGGTTTCTTTATAGGGTGATGAAAATGTTCTAAACTTGATTGTAATGATGATTGTGTAACTCTGAAAATAGTAAAAGTCAATGAATTGTATATTTTAAATGAATGAATTGCATGGCGTGTTAATTATTTCTCAATAAACCTGTTATGCCCCCAGATTTATTTGGTACTAGTGATCTGGAGACGTGTACTGCTTGGTTTCAGATCACTGGCCAGGGTTCAAGACATAAGAGAATCAAAAACCTGTCCTTTTTATATTTATATTTTTATATTTTATATTTATATAAATAAAAATAAAAATATATTTATATTAAATGTAAATATATAAATACTTATATATATTTTATATTTATAGAAAAATATATTTTAAAACTATCCTTTTCATTAGTATCAAATCTGTAAAATTAAATGAAAAATCTTTCTTTCACTGCTTAAAGCACTGAGAGATTTATGTTGAGGAATAAGACCTTGTTTTCTTTTGCTCCAATTTATATCTAAAGGGTCTGAGAATCACACCCTTCAAACTATAAAATCTCATCAGATGGGTTTTATTAACTCTTATAATGTGGCTTACTTTCTAACCTGATTCTGGTACAACATCACAGATAGCAGAAGCTGAAGGAAATCAAAATATTTACCCCCAAATATATTTTTTGACATGTTTTGAAATGGCTGCTGCTGGGCCAAGAGATTTGAAATGGCCGTACGAAGCTGTCTTCTGTCGGGGAAATTGCATCTGTAAGAAGTCTTCATTAATGTAGCCCAATCTCTCCCCTTTTAGATCTTCCCAGATTTAGGGAAGATTACGAGCCTGATGCATTCAAAATCTGAAAAGATATATTTGCCCTCTGTTTTCTCTGAGGGCTGCCAGCTATGAGGCTTCATCTATATAATAAGAACCTTGGTCTCCATAACCACCTTATCTTAATTAAGGCCTCCCTTTCTACCTATTTCCAGTTTTAGACAACAGATTTTCTTTACCAATTGTCACCTAAAGAATCCCCAAAACCCGCCTATGACTTGTTAGCCCCTCCTTTTTGATGTCCCACTTTCAGGCTGAACCAATGTCTGCCTTCCTCATATTGATTTACGATTTTCCCTACAACTTCTGTCCGCTGGAAATGTACAAAACCAAACTGTAATGTGACTGTCTCATGAAACATTCTCAGGATCTCTTGAGACTGTGTAACCCAGGGCCACAGTCACCATATTGGCTCAGAATAAACCTTAAACATATTTTGGCAGAATTTGGGTTTTTCCATCATGAATATTTCCCAAAATTACATAATTTTTAATGCCAAAACTGATTTAAAATTACCTTATGTTGGAATATAAGTTATTCTGTTATAAAGATACATGCATTTGTATGTTCTTTGCAGCACTATTCACAACAGCAAAGACATGGAATCAACCCAGATGTCGATCAATGACAGACAGGATAAAGAAAATGTGGTATATATACATCTTGGAATACCATGGAGCCATAAAAACGAATGAGATCTTGCTCTTTGCAGGGACATGGATGAACTTGAAGTTGTTATCCTCAGCAAGCTAACGCAAGAGCAAAAAACCAAACACTGCATCTTCTCACTTATAAGTGGAAGCTGAATGATGAGAACACATGGACTTGGGGAGGGGAACAACAAACACTGGGGCCTGTTGGGGTTGGAAGGGAGAGCATCAAGATTAATAGCAAAAGCATGCAGGGCTTAATATCTAGGTACCTTTACCTTAAGATAAAAAAATTTTTTTTAAGAAAATTACCTGATGTTTTAGCTTCTTAACCAGAATATCCATTTTCAGTTGAGCTGTTTTTAAGTCTTCATGGAAACTGAAGTCTTCATTTACAAACACATTAAACATATTTATTGTCATTTCTAGGCATTTCTTATATCTGCAGAAATGTACAGAATTAGTAAGTCAAGTATTTTTAAGAGTAAATATTGAATGTTTAAACAGATATTATGTTACGGCATATCAGTGAAACAAATCTATAGACTATGAGCCTCTCAGTTTCAGCTGAACACAGTTTGAAAGCATTCTATGTGAAATTATAATCTTAGATAAATAATATGAAGAACAATTTTATGGCATATATGGCAGGTAAAGTGATATTATAACCATACAGTTTTTTTTGTTTTTTTTGTTTTTGAGATTGAATTTCACTCTTATTGCCCAGGCTGAAGTGCAATGGTGCGATCTCAGCTCACTGCAGCCTCTGTCTCCTGGGTTCAAATGATTATCCTGCCTCAGCCTCCCAAGTAGCTGGGATTACAGGCATGCACCAGCACACCTGGCTAATTTTGTAGTTTTAGTAGAGATGGATTTTCACCATGTTATTCAGGCTGGTCTCAAACTCCTGATCTCAAATGATCTACCGACCTTGGCCTCCCAAAGTGCAGGGATTACAGGCATGAGCCACAACGCCTGGCCTAACCATACAGTTTTTTATAAATAAACTATTCATATCCATTTTGATATGCTAAGATAAAATAATCTATTACTAAATATAAGCCATAATTCAGAGATGAGTAACCAAGATAGAAAAGTAAAACACATATGTTTGAAAAAGACACAAAAATACATTTTGATACCCACTGACCACGGTCTATAAGAAGAAAAAAAAAAGTACACCCAAAAAGCATCAAGGAGATCATTCAATGCAGAAAAAGAGAAGAAAAACATCTTTAATATCTGATTTGAGGAGAAAAAGGAAACAGGTAGTTTTAGAAAAAAGGAACAGGGCAAGGTTAAAGACTTTGACGAAGAGATCTAGAGATCTTTCCTGACAAAATGTCAACAAAATGAAAGATATGCAGAACCATGTAGAGAAAGACAACGACAGAAAAATGTTGATTAGAATCAGAAAACCAACTTAAGTGCTCAGTAAATAAATAGAAAAGTATCTGTGTTCAGGGCTTCAAAGACACATTCCATTTTTTAAAAAAAATCTGTGATCAAAACATGAATGCTCATTTTACTTGTAAGTTATACATATATTTATATATATATATATATATTTGTGTAAAACAAGTTTAATAACATGTATACTTCATGTATACAACAGAGAGACCCATGTAAAATGAGTAAATTTCCATGATATGTTTTATATCTGAAAGAGAAAGAAGCAGAAACAAAATACAAGCTACCTATCAAGATAAATTTCGATGTTAAAGAATGACACGAATAGGTCTTCTTTAAAGAATCTGAATGCAGCAGAGAAGGATACTGCAAAAGGAAGATGACCAAAGACAGCAAAAATATCTTCAGAAATGAAAATTCAAACTAGATAATGCAGAGTGCATTTTTGACATTATATGTCCAAGGCTTTGTCATTATTGTTTTCAAAATCATTAAAGAATAAGTGGCCGGGTGCGGTGGCTCATGCCAACTTTGCGAGGCCAAGATGGGTGGCTCACAAGGTCAGGAGTTCGAGACCAGCCTGAACAACATGGTGAAACTCCATCTCTATTAAAAATACAAAAATTAGCCAGGTGTGGTGGTGCATACCTGTAATCCCAGCTACGCAGGAGGCTGAGGTCAGAGAATCGCTTGAACCCAGGAGATGGAGGTTGCAGTGAGCAGAGAATGCACTATTTGCACTCCAGCCTGGATGACAGAGTCAGACTCTGTCTCAAAAAAAAAAAAAAAAAAAAAAAAAGGCCGGGCGCGGTGGCTCAAGCTTGTAATCCCAGCACTTTGGGAGGCCAAGACGGGCGGATCACAGGGTCAGGAGATCGAGACCATCCTGGCTAACCTGGTGAAACCCCGTCTCTACTAAAAAATACAAAAAACTAGCCGGGCGAGGTGGCGGGCGCCTGTAGTCCCAGCTACTCGGGAGGCTGAGGCAGGAGAATGGCGGGAACCCGGGAGGTGGAGCTTGCAGTGAGCCGGGATCCGGCCACTGCACTCCAGCCTGGGCGACAGAGCGAGACTCCGTCTCAAAAAAAAAAAAAAAAAAAAAAAAAAAAAAAAAAAGTAAGTGTAGTATTTTCGCATTCAAAAAAATTTCAGATTGTGTTCTTTTTTTCATATATTTTTAATACAAATTTTTTCATCCCAACCTTGCCCCAGCAGCTCAGCTGACTCCTGCCCCTATGACTCACATGCCTATAATGTTGTGTTGTGAGTTTCTGAAATACATTTTAAAATAGATTTCGTTTAATTATGAAAATGCAGACATAGGCCGGGCGCGGTGGCTCAAGCCTGTAATCTCAGCACTTTGGGAGGCCGACACGGGCAGATCACAAGGTCAGGAGATCAAGACCATCCTGGCTAACCCGGTGAAACCCCGTCTCTACTAAAAAATACAAAAAACTAGCCGGGCGAGGTGGCGGGCACCTGTAGTCCCAGCTACTGGGGAGGCTAAGGCAGGAGAATGGCATAAACCCGGGAGGGGGAGCTTGCAGTGAGCTGAGATCCGGCCACTGCACCCCAGCCTGGGTGACAGAGCCAGACTCCGTCCCAAAAAAAAAAAAAAAAAAAAAAAAAAAGAAAATGCAGACATAAAATGAATTTGTATCTAGGTTTTAGTCAAGTAAAATTAGAGTTAAATCAATTAATAAATGATTAAAATGTTCTATAATATGAAAACCATACCCAGTTGCCTCTTCTCCTAATTCATGATTTTTCTTCCTTATTTGATCCACATTATACTCCAGTGATGATATTAACTCAAAAAATGTTCTTAATTCTTCATTTTCTTCTTCAGGCTTGAAAAAGAAAGTGTTTAAAATTATTTTTGTAAAATCTAGAGACCCTCTTCTGTCTTAAAAATGTTATTTCTCATAAGTTGATGAGTAATATGTATTTAGGCAGGTGTATAAAGTACATTTTGTAAACCTGATGCCAATAAGGACAGATTTCAAAAATAGCCACTTTTTGTAAAACAGCTAAAAATGATTCATACTTTCATCATCTTTCCTGAAATTTAAACTGCTAAAAATGTTTGTTAAAATGAGGGTGTTTACACATAAGATACTAAGGATTAGTAAAAAACTTAAGGGTAGTTATATTTACATTTGAGTTTTTAAAGATGCTTTAGAAACATTGTCATTAATAGTTTAAGATATTCCAAGTTTTGTTAAATTACATCTTACTAAGATGATTTTTAGAAAACTCTTCTCTAGTTCCCATTATATTTTTTATCCTCGTCTGTCTTCAGGCTGATCTAAATATTCTCATTCTCTGTTAGTATTCACCCACAGGTTTCAGTTTTTCCCTTTCTCTTAATCATTTCTCTTTAAATAAAGTTTTTCTTCTATAATAAAAACATAACTTTTGTCTACTTTTTGTAGATTTTCTATTATCCTGTTTCTTTCCTTCCATTGGACTCTGTGACACATGGTCTCATCCAGAGATCTATTTTTCATCACTGTTTTTTATACCAAAATCTGATTTTTAAATAATTCCAATAAAAAAGTCCAAGGGTCACGAAGGACTTTATCCTGCTTTACTCAGTAGCAACTGCGAGTAGTGACCAAATGATCCCTCTGCTCCTCTGACCCCACTTTATTTCTAAACGCAGCAACCTCTGATGTTCAGTCGTATCCCTTTCTATTCCTGTTTTTTTGTTTTGTTTTTTCGAGACGGAGTCTCGCACTGTCATCCAGACTGGAGTGCAGTGGTGTGATCTCCACTCACTGCAACCTCTGCCTCCGGGGTTCAAGTGATTCTCCTGCCTCAGCCTCCTAAGTAGCTGGGATTACAGGTGCCCGTCACGACACTTGGCTAATTTTTTGTACTTTTAGTAGAGACACGTATCACTATGTTGGCCAGGCTGGTCTTGAACTCCTGACCTCATGATCTGCCCACCTCAGCCTCCCAGAGTGCTACAATTACAGGTGTGAGCAACCACACCCAGCTGCTATTCCTCTTTTAAATTCTCTTAGGACTCCTAGAATCTCAAAATTTTGACCCAGATTCCCTAATCTACATTTCCAGCTCTGAACTGCTTCTTGAGGCCTCTTCTTTCTAGTACACATATTATAGACAACATTCTCAACCACACACTCATACGTTGCTACTTGGTGCAGATTACCTTTGTAGTGAATCATGTCTATTTTATGTTGATTGTTATTGATGTTACTTTGCATATAGAATTATTTTCTAATCTCGAAGGGGGCTTGTCTTGCCCTTAGCATATTGACCAGTATATTTTGTCCTTTTTTTTTTTTTTCTTTTTTTTGAGATGGAGTCACACGCTGTTATCCAGGCTGGAGTGCAGTGGCACCATCTTAGCTTATTGCAACTTCCACCTCCTGGGTTCAAGTAATTCTCCTGCCTCAGCCTCCCAAGTAGCTGGGACTACAGGTGCACACCACCATTCCTGGTTAATTTTTATATTTTTAGTAGAGACAAGGTTTCACCATATTGGCCAGGCTGTTCTTGAACTCCTGACCTCAGGTAATCCACCTACCTTGCCCTCCCAAAGTGCTGGGATTACAGGCGTGAGCCACTGCACCTGGCCCTTTTTTTTCTTTTATAATGAAAACTTTCCCATGAGAATCAGATGATCAATTGTTTGCCTTTGTTTCCTTGTGAAGAATTTCCTTTCCATAGAGATACAGCATGATGAACATCTTGTTCTAAAGTTTCTTCCGGGGGACACTCAGTGATATCATTGGGAAGCTCCAGTCAAGTAGAGGTCTCCCTTCTTCCCAATCGAGATTCTTCATCTCAAAGTGATGCCCACCAAACGTCTTAATCCAGGTAGTCTCTTGCTTAGAAATTAATGAAATAAGAACTTTCTAGAGAAGTTAGAGGCTACTGATTGAGATGGTTTAAAGCTGTCCCTTATTAAATGTTTTACTCCCAAGGCAGACATCAAAATGGCTAATAATTCCATGCCTGATGTCTGACTCACTTCTATGGGAATCTATACAAAACGTTTTATTTATGAGACAGAGTCTCGCCCTGTTACCCAGGCTGGAGTGCAGTGGCTTGACCACTGCTCACTGCAGCCTTGATATCCCGAGCTCAAGCGACTCTCCTACCACAGCTTCCCAATGTAGCTAGGACTATAGGCATGCACCCTCAGATAACTTAATTTTTTTTTTTTGGTAGAAGCAGGGTCTCACTTATATTGTGCTGGCTGGTCTCAAATTCCTGGGCTCAAGCACTGTTCCTGCCTCAGCCTCCCAAAGTGCTAGAATTACTGGCATAAGCCATCTCACCCAACCAGGTGTTTCATGGAATGGTTTGAGAGGCAGTATCTACACAGAAGCCAGTAGGTCTGTGTCTGAATCCCAGCTCTACCAGATACTAGCTGTGTGCCCTTGAGCAAATTAACTTTCTGTGTCTCTGGTTCTTTATGAAGTAGAATAATACCATCTACTTCACTGGGATATTGGGAAGATTAAACCAGGGACTGCACAAGCAGCACTTAGAAAAGTACATGGTGCATAGAGAGCTACAGATAAGATTTGCTTAGAAGCACTTAGAAGAGTACATGGTACATAGTGAGCTACAGATAATATTTGCTACTAGCATGATAATTTTTACTGTTTTTTATATCTTGACAACTGTGTTAGGCAGGTGGCATTCCAATGGAAGTGGTCTATAGCTCACACTACTGAAAATGGCAGCAAATGGAGAGAGGGAGCGTACAATTCGTAGCTTACTTTTCTCTCTGTATGACTCAGTGGGCAACAGTCAGGTATGTACTACAATGTAAACAGCACCTCCTGGATTGAGTAGGTGGTACATAACCGACAAGACCAGCAGAGACAGGCTGAGCCATGGAGCTGAAAACCCTGGACTCTACTGCTAAATCAAGGCTTCTGAATCAATTCCCTCCCAGCAGCTGTTGCTGTGGCACTGCTTTCACGAGCACTCTGCTGAGGGCTCGGATTAAGGGCTGTACTGTCATTCATAAGACAAGCTGCAGCCAGAACTGTTCAGCTGACAAACTGGCAGCCATCCAGAAATACAGTTCTGGCTATATAGTGAAGGAAGGCAAATTTAGATTCTTTTTTCATACTGAGAAAAACATGAGCATTTGATTGAACAGTTCTCCTCTATTAGACTAATTATTTTTAATTTCCTATTTAAGTGCTAAAAATACACTTAGAAGAAAAGATTTACTGTGTCAATGTCTCGAATAAGAAATAATTTGCATAGTATAAAGTATTTTGTTCCATGCTAAAAGCCGCCAAGCTAAAATATTTTTAATTTATACAAGGATAGGTGACATGTATGTCATATATTATTTTCCCTTTAAGCAAACTTATGATGAGACGAAATTATCTTCCATTAAAATTAAAGCCATGTGAAATTAAGGGCTAAGTTGTTCCATAGACTGGGCAACAAGTGCTGAGTCATAAGGTCAGTGAGAGTCGGAACAGTCAGGGAAGGCTTCATGAAGAGAAGATTGCCTGCCAGGTCTGAATGGATAAGGCTAGATGAGCAGGAACTGAGAAGGCAGGAAGGGCAACACGGGTAAAACTGGTGCTGGTGCTGCAATCTGCCCGATTAACTCTGAGGATAAAGTACAATGGCAGGGAGTTAAAAACATATGTCCATATAATAACCTGTAAATGAATGTTCACAGTGGCTGTTTTCATAATAGCCAAAAAGTGGAAACAACCTAAAGGTCCATCGGCTGATGAATGAATGGAAAACTGGTGTAGCCATGAAATAGACTATTATTTGACAATAAGAAGAAATAAACTACTGATATGGGCTACAACATGGATAAAATTCTGAAAACATTATGCTAAGTGAAAGAGCCAGTCAGAAAGGACTTCATATTGTATGACTCTATTTATATAAAATATGCAGACCATGCAAATCTTTGGAGACAAAAGCAGATGGTGGTTGCCTGCAACTGGGGTAGGTGGAGAGACATGGAGAAGGATTGCAATCATGGCTAAGAGATGTGGGGTTGCTTTTCAGAGTGGTGAAAATGTTCTAGCATTGAATGTGGTGATGGTTACACAATGCTGTGAATATACTAACAGACACTGAGTTGTACATTTTAGATGGCTGAACTATCTGACATATGAATTCTCTCTCAGTGAAACTGTTTTTAAAATCCAATGGTAGGATCAAGATAATTTTCTCAACTCTCTTATTTTGGATGTACATACTCTATCAGATCTGAATATTTCTATGCCATTGCAGTATATTTTAAATGAAAGGGAGATGAAGGCAATGCCTAACTTTTCAAGTAGTTTGTAAATTAACCTAAAGCATCTGCATTTCAAAGAACAGTATGATGGCTTTTCTGTACAAGTTAACCTAGAACCTATGAAATGAATAGGATCAGCTTCTGTGTCCATTCAGAAAAGTGAAGAAATAAGAAAACTTTCTGGAACATTCCATTAAACATTCTCCTCTGACTTAATCTGGCTTGCCTCACCAAGGCAATAAGGAAATTATCTAAAAATACTGTTTAACAGGAAAAAAGTCAATTTTCTGTGAGGAATGATGTATAATTCTCAACTTTCCCAAGAGAAAATATTATAAAAGGTATGCAATTATTTTTCAGAATGGCAGAATAAAAGCCAGAGTTTAAGAAATAAGTACGTTATAAAGGTAATAAAATGGTAATAATTAATTATAATGAAAATACAAAATCAATCTGTCCACTGAAATTAGTATCCTAAAAGAGTTTATATTATTCAACCAGCTACAGATTAACTATAGACATGTTAAATTCCATACATACTTGACGTCCTACTTGAAATAATTTCTTCTTTGAAGCCCGTGTCTCATCCAAATTAAGATGACAATGTGATGTATCTTCCAGTGGAGACTCTGACATACGAAATTTTTAAGGTGACTGGCCAGTTGTTCTTGAAGTTGCCTTAGAGTCACCTGATAAAATATTTTTGTTACTAATTTTATAAATTGCCTTATTATTAAATTGTTAATATTTAACTCTAATATGCATACTTTGGAAATTATTACCACACACATAGATTCACTTTCTTTTCCTCATTTGTACACATTCTCCTTCATTACTGAATTCATGGGAACACAGACGTGTTATCTTCCTGCCAAATTGGTATTCTCTTACAAGACAGATTGACTCAGCCTGCTATTCATTCATCTCAGACCAACTCAACCTGAGTTCCTCACACATTCAGTTGCCTGTTCAAATCCTTCCAACAGATTTCTATCTCAGAATAAAAGTAAAATTCCAATGGCCTTCAAGGTCCTAGGTAACATGGCCTCTACTTCCCTCCCTGACCTCAGCTCCTACAACTCTGTCCCGTATTCACTTCATTCCCACTCTACGTGAACTCTGCCACCCCTCATTACTCTGAAAATGGGGATTCAATGTCAAACTCACAAATCACAGACTGCTACAAGTATCTTTGTACTGGACAAAGTTATATCCAAATGATAGTCATTGAGACTTAAAATGTAAATTATGAGCTAATTATTAATAAAAAATATTCAAGGTAAATTATAAATACCTACCAGTGGGAACATTAAATCAAATATTTTTTGCTAAAATTTACATTTATTCCAAATTGTGATTTTATAATAAGTAGATGTCTTTCAAATATTAAGTGGTCAGAAAAATACATAATGTGAGACTGACATATTTTCAGACTTAAGTCACATTAATATGAGTCAAAATAAAGTTATACTAACTAAAATACATAAAAGAGCCACTGAGGCCGGGTGCGGTGGCTCAAGCCTGTAATCCCAGCACTTTGGGAGGCTGAGACGGGGCGGATCACGAGGTCAGGAGATCGAGACCATCCTGGCTAACCCAGTGAAACCCCGTCTCTACTAAAAATACAAAAAATTAGCCGGGCGAGGTGGCGGGCGCCTGTAGTCCCAGCTACTCGGGAGGCTGAGGCAGGAGAATGGCGTGAACCCGGGAGGCGGAGCTTGCAGTGAGCCGAGATCGCGCCACTGCACTCCAGCCTGGGTGACAAAGCGAGACTCCGTCTCAAAAAAAAAAAAAAAGAGCCACTAAAGGAAAAGCACCACAAGACACAGCAACATACTTCAGTTCATCTGGGAAATCTAGAATTAAGTGTCAAAGTGGCTCACTTAATTGAATCTTAATTTCAAAATATTTATTTCAGGTACAAGCATTTCCATTTATCTGCTTCATTGTGGTCTTAAAATGTGGCAACATAAAGACATTAAATTTGTTATTTCAGCAGTATAAGACTACATAGCTTATGAACATTACTCTGTAGCTACTACAATTTCATAGGTGACAATGTCTTTACTCAAAGAAAGCATCTGTCAGCTCTACCTTTTATTTCCTGGAAACAAGGTATGTTTCCAAGCTGATACAGTAAACACATTTTTTTAGTTTTTTATTAAAACAGCTTTGTTAAAATATGATTTCTATACTACATATTTATCTGTTTTAACATACAGTTCAAAGATTTTTAGTAAATTTACTAGTCGTGCAACCATCCCTACAATCCAGCTTTAGAACATTTTCATCACTCCAGGACAATCCCTCATGCCCATCAGCAGTCACGACCCATTTCCAGCCCCAGCCCTACACAAACATTCATCTTCTTTCTGTCCCTATATATGTCTTTTCTGGATGTTTCATGAAACGGAATTATACAGTATGATAAATACACTTTCATCTATTTATTCTTATATTGAATTCGATTCAACATACAGCCACAATGAAATGTTTAAATTTTCTTTCTGGAAGGTTAAAAATATTTATCTTTCTTCATACTTACTTCTCCTCTGCTTCTTCTTTTACATACTGAAAGTTTTTCTTTTATAGAAATATATTCATTCATTAATTTCTTTTTTTTTTTTTTTTTTTTTTTGAGACGGAGTCTCGCTCTGTCGCCCAGGCTGGAGTGCAGTGGCCGGATTTCAGCTCACCGCAAGTTCCGCCTCCCGGGTTCACGCCATTCTCCTGCCTCAGCCTCCCGAGTAGGTGGGGCTACAGGCGCCCACCACCACGCCCGGCTAAGTTTTTGTATTTTTAGTAGAGACGGGGTTTCACCGTGTTAGCCAGGATGGTCTCGATCTCCTGACCTCGTGATCCGCCCGTCTCGGCCTCCCAAAGTGCTGGGATTACAGGCTTGAGCCACCGCGCCCGGCCTCATTCATTAATTTCTTATTTTTCTCTTCTAGAAGATCTTTCTTTCCACTCTCAAGACAGCCTCCTTGGATATTAATTACTATCTCTTTATCATTGCCTTCCTTATGAGCACCCTCTAGTTGTCGTTTAAGCAAGAGAGTTTCACATTCTAGTTGACACAGTCTCTCCTCCACACAGTTGTGCTTTCCGGTGGATTGACTCGTTTAGCTTCCTCATTTGGATGCACCTGCTCCATTTCCTTTATTCGATGCTGTGCTTGCCTCTGGTGCATCTGCACACTTTCTAAAGCCAATGTCTTTTCCCTGAGAGCATCTCTTGTCTCATGGAGCTTACCTTTTAAGGTATTTAACTTCATCCCAGCTTTAGAAAATTGTTCAGTTAGCAACTCATTTTTATCTTTTAGTTGAGAAATAGTAGAACTCATTTTTTTTATGTACAGAAAAATTATGTGCTCTCTGTAAAACGAATTCTAGGCTTTTTGTTTCTACACTTTCATTGTGCTCATTCATGGCAGCAGCCAGTCTAGAATGGAGGAATTCAACTTCAGCTTCCAGTCTGTCTGTGTGGTGTTTTTCCTTCTCCAATTTTGAATTCAGCCTTGTATTCGCAGCTTTGAGGTCATTAAGCTGTTGCCAACACTGGGACTTTTTTGTTGTTGTTGTTATTTTCTCACTGAGTCTTGCACTCTTTTCAAAGTTAGCATTTATTTCTCTAATACTTTTAATTTCCTGAATATATTCCTTTTCCTTTTTGAGATTGTCATTTTTTATTACATATAATTCCCATCTGAGTGTGGCAATATCTCCCTTCAACATGCAATTTGTATATATCACATCCTTCTTTTTTCCATAACTTTGAAAATCCTAAATAAAACAAAAGAAATTTTCAGCGAGCACTCAATAAAATAACATCATGGTTATCTCTGAAGTGAAAGAACAACCTGTACATTCATGCAATTAAAAGTTGCTGTAAGTGGATATCCAACTGGAAAAAAAGTTGAAGCAAAACCTTGAACCTTACAGAGCATAAATTTCAAAAAGTTCAAAAATTTATTTGAAGTCAATGAATCCATAAAACTAAAAACACACACATACACACTGGAGAATTTTTAAGAATATCAGAATTGGAAAAGCCTTTCTCTGAATTACAACAAAGTCAAAGCATAAAGTAAAATATTAACTAATTTGACTAAATTAAAATATTGGAAAAAGGAAATTGCATTTATACCCTGATACCTAACCCAGACACCACCCTATAGTAAAAGCTTTACCTCCACGTGTATTTGGACAGATAAAATTTCTCAAAGTTTTAAAAGTTCTGTTTCTGGCCGGGCGCGGTGGCTCAAGCCTGTAATCCCAGCACTTTGGGAGGCCGAGACGGGCGGATCACGAGGTCAGGAGATCGAGACCATCCTGGCTAACACGGTGAAACCCCGTCTCTACTAAAAATACAAAAAAAAATTAGCCGGGCGTGGAGGCGGGCGCCTGTAGTCCCAGCTACTCGGGAGGCTGAGGCAGGAGAATGGCGTAAACTCAGCAGGTGGAGCTTGCAGTGAGCTGGGATGGCGCCACTGTACTCCAGCCTGGGTGATAGAGCGAGACTCTGTCTCAAAAAAAAAAAAAAAAAAAATAAGTTCTCTTTCCCTGATAATATTGTATTGTGATTTGACTCAACATTTTTTTAGTCAGTTATAAGAACTTCATTTACTAAATCATAAATCTAGACATTGTACTAAGCACTTCTACAAACATACATTGATGAACTTATTTAGTTATCACAATTCTTAAAAAGAGAGGTTAAAAATATAAGCAAGCTGCAGGATTTTCCCAGGGCTTCTGACTCTACTTCTAGTTCTCCACCAGATCACAGGTACTTCTGTGGTGTAAATGTATCAACACAAAAACAGAGAAACAAAAAGACACAGGCATAAAATGTGTCTTCTGTCTTTGTCACCTGCATTCTCCATGAAATAGCCAGATCGAGAGGATGTGACCTTGTGGGGCCTCAGAAACAGAAAAGAAGCTTTCCCTTTTCTGCACTAAGCTATTATTTTCCCCACTGCCTTTTATCCTTATTTTTTCATTTGGATCCTGGGATATAAAAAAAGTGAAGGTGCTCACTGAAACGGAGGAACCAAAGTTTACCACAACACAAGGAGCAGAGTGAAACTACTGAGTTGCTACTGCAGAATCCTGGAAAATGAGATGTTCCCCAAGTTTACATTCAGTTACCACAAAAGTTTATAGCTGGAAGATTTACAGTATAGTTGTATACTCTAGCCCCATTATCTACTTGATAATGGAAGTAAAACCAAGAAATATTAAATAATTCACCCAAAGCTCCTACGGTGGCATTACCTAGCATTTTATGGCACCAAAAGGGAAGATACAATTAAATATTACTGAATTACATAAATTACCAGATAAATATATCAAATTAGATAAATTAAAAGTGTGACTTTGGCAAAGCAATTTAATGCCTCAGAGGATAGCAGGAGGCCTCATCTGCTTTCACTTTGAAAGAAGAAAATCTCTAGATTTTTGTCTATCTTTAGAATACAATGTACAGATGGAACCAAAAAAGAGCCCGCATCTCCAAGACAATCCTAAGTCAAAAGAACAAAGCTGGAGGCATCACGCTACCTGACTTCAAACTATACTACAAGGCTACAGTAACCAAAACAGCATGGTACTGGTACCAAAACAGAGATATAGACCAATGGAACAGAACAGAGTCCTCAGAAATAATACCACACATCTACAGCCATTTGATCTTTGACAAACCTGAGAGAAACAAGAAATGGGGAAAGGATTCCCTATTTAATAAATGGTGCTGGGAAAATTGGCTAGCCATAAGTAGAAAGCTGAAACTGGATCCTTTCCTTACTCCTTATACGAAAATTAATTCAAGATGGATTAGAGACTTAAATGTTAGACCTAATACCATAAAAATCCTAGAGGAAAACCTAGGTAGTACCATTCAGGACATAGGCATGGGCAAAGATTTCATGTCTAAAACACCAAAAGCAACGGCAGCAAAAGCCAAAATTGACAAATGGGATCTCATTAAACTAAAGAGCTTCTGCACAGCAAAAGACACTACCATCAGAGTGAACAGGCAACCTACAGAATGGGAGAAAATTTTTGCAATCTACTCATCTGACAAAGGGCTAATATCCAGAACCTACAAAGAACTCAAACAAATTTACAAGAAAAAAACAAACAACCCCATCAAAAAGTGGGCAAAGGACATGAACAGACATTTCTCAAAAGAAGACATTCATACAGCCAACAGACACATGAAAAAATGCTCATCATCACTGGCCATCAGAGAAATGCAAATCAAAACCACCATGAGATACCATCTCACACCAGTTAGAATGGCAATCATTAAAAAGTCAGGAAACAACAGGTGCTGGAGAGGATGTGGAGAAATAGGAACGCTTTTACACTGTTGGTGGGATTGTAAACTAGTTCAACCATTATGGAAAACAGTATGGCGATTCCTCAAGGATCTAGAACTAGATGTACCATATGACCCAGCCATCCCATTACTGGGTATATACCCAAAGGATTATAAATTATGCTGCTATAAAGACACATGCACACGTATGTTTATTGCAGCACTATTCACAATAGCAAAGACTTGGAATCAACCCAAATGTCCATCAGTGACAGATTGGATTAAGAAAATGTGGCACATATACACCATGGAATACTATGCAGCCATAAAAAAAGATGAGTTTGAGTCCTTTGTAGGGACTTGGATGCAGCTGGAATCCATCATTCTTAGCAAACTATCACAAGAACAGAAAACCAAACACCGCATGTTCTCACTCATAGGTGGGAACTGAACAATGAGATCACTCGGACTCAGGAAGGGGAACATCACACACCGGGGCCTATCATGGGGAGGGGGGAGGGGGGAGGGATTGCATTGGGAGTTATACCTGATGTAAATGACGAGTTGATGGGTGCAGCACAGCAACATGGCACAAGTATACATATGTAACAAACCTGCACGTTATGCACATGTACCCTACAACTTAAAGTATAATAATAATAAATAAATTAAAAAAAAAAAAAAAAAAAAAAAAAAAGAATACAATGTACAGAACTCAGCTTTCTACTATAGAGTCAAATGATAAATTTTTGGCTAAGGAGTTATGCTACTTATATGATAAAATTATACACATCAAAACTTACCATATTTTATTAAACAACATAATATAAAAGTGTGATTCACTGGGAGGCTGAGGCGGGTGGATCACGAGGTCAGGAGATCGAGACCATCCTGGCTAACACAGTGAAACCCCGTCTCCACTAAAAATACGATAAACTAGCTGGGTGCGGTGGCGGGCGCCTGTAGTCCCAGCTACTCGGGAGGCTGAGGCGGGAGAATGGCGGGAAGCCGGGAGGCAGAGCTTGCAGTGAGCCGAGATTGCGCCACTGCACTCCAGCCTGGGTGACAGAGCAAGACTCCGCCTCAAAAAAAAAAAAAAAAAGTGTGATTCAACAGAAACATTGGAGAATGGTGATTTTTTAAAAATATGCAAAAGTATATGTATTTGTTTCCAAAAATATTTAAAATGACCATGATGGAATTATAAGTTTAAACAGTTTGAGTCAAACAAACTTACATGCATGAAAGCACATTAAACAGACATCTTTGGCTGATAATATTTGTTGCAACTCTCAAGCCTGGATACATTTTCAAGTCTCTTCTCAGTCATTGTTTCCCTCCCATTGTGTTACCATTTTATCATTTAAGTAAATGTAATTCATCTTTAAATGAATACAGTAAGAAAAATCTAGGCCGGGCGCGGAGGCTCACGCCTGTAATCCCAGCACTTTGGGAGGCTGAGGCGGGTGGATCACAAGGTCAGGAGATCGAGACCATCCTGGCTAACACGGTGAAACCCCGTCTCTACTAAAAATACAAAAAATTAGCCGGGGGCGGAGGTGGGCGCCTGTGGTCCCAGCTACTGGGGAGGCTGAGGCAGGAGAATGGCGTCGGCCTGGGAGGCAGAGCTTGCAGTGAGCCGAGATCACACCACTGCACTCCAGCCTGGGCGACAGAGCGAGACTCCATCTCAAAAAAAAAAAAAAAAAAAAAAAAAAAAAAAGAAGAGGAATCTAGACCTTATTTCTTTAGCAATTTTCTTTATGTTTAGCTGATTCAGAAAGTCACATGGTATATGGCTAAATTATTTTCCCAGGCCATGTGCTACTTGGAAGACTGATAGTGAGACTTACGTTGACTAATGAACAAATATTATGAGAATGTTTTCCAGAACTGTCATTTAGATAGCAGCACTAATCTACTTTGACACATAATTACGCATTTAGATAACCCCACTGTAACTATACACATGAGATTTTCTTGAGTAGAAAACCAGAATGAATCAGATAATTTATAAAAAGAGAAGTAGCAAGTGAACCTCTTTCTTTTTATACTTGAACTTTCTTTCTTCAAAGCCAGGAACTCTGCTTGTAACATGCCCACCTCATTCTTAAGCCTTTGCATATCTTGCTGTAAGTCTTCTAGCTATGCTTTTGATGTTCTGTCACTACGGAGTGGAGAATAACTCACATTTTCTCATTCGGGTTTCATGCCTTTATAGCTATTAGCAGTGGGACTGTCATATGTGGCTCCCTGAAACACACTTGCCAGTCATCTTCTAAGCTTTAGAAGAGCTTCTAAGTTCCATATGGCTTGTGGAACAAGCGCTGTATTGGATTTTTGCTTTTGTAAGTGTCTGTAACAGCAGAAATACTGTGGCTTTCTATCTGTATCACATGCCTCATTTCTTTGGAGTGAGAAAACCACAAATCAAAAAGACTTTTTGGATCTCTAGACTGAGGCCAATGTCTAATTTCCAATTAGTGGTATTTTGGTTTGTATTTTTTGTCATTTGCATATCAAACTCTTGATCTTCTTTCATTTCAACCATAACTACTGGGTTCCTTAATTTTTCAATTTCTGTATCATTACAACAATTCTCTTCATCTCTGAGAAACAGGTTACATGTCTGGTTTGTTATAATTTTTACAGTCTGATTTATTTTCATTTGTGTAAAGCTTAGAAGATGACTGACAGGTGTGTTTTAGGGACCCAGAGTATAAATGCAATGAAAAGACATGTTTGTGATGGGCTCCTTCTGTTTAGGCAATGCCTGGAATACCACAGAGTTAGACACTCCAAGATGCATCTGCTTCCTTGCAGTCAGGGATATGATTCATCAGATTAGAGGGCACCCCCTTTAACTTTGTCCCTCTACAGAGTTGCTATGTAAGAGCTCTTCCTCAGGACACACAGTAATTTTGGATTTTTCAAAACTTTCACCAATCTTCAGTTGAACTTCCTTGTAATGAATTTTAAAAGAAGTCTTGAATATACAGATAATACCCTCTTTATCACAATTCTTACTCAGTTCTGGTTCTTGAGACTTTTTTTTTTTTTTTTTGCAGGTGCAAAAGTGGAAAATTAATTTGCTTGTTTTGTTTCTCAGATGTCTTTTCTGTTAGGGTGCATGTTTTAAAATTAACTTTATTCTGAATTAAGTATGAACAAAAAATAGAAAATAATTAAAATTTAACTGTAAAACTTAATGTATGTTTTGCTACCCCTAAGTTACTGGATTATAACTAAGAAGTAAAACATAATTTGCCTTGGCTTAACAGGAGAAAAACATGAACCAGCAAGCTTAATTCTCACTGTTAGTTTGGACTAAACTTAATTCATTATGAAATCTTCCAGAAATGGTTTCACAGATGATATGCAGTATTCTAAAAGCTTTCTCTCTTAAAAGGATTTTGACCTCAGCATACCATAAATAGTGAACCCCTACAGTAAATTCATATTTCTGAAGATTAACCGGAGAGTAGGCAAATGCTAAATTATTAGAAACCAAAATGAACACCAATCAGAAAGAGAAGAAAATTTTTAGATTCTACTTCAAATGCTATACTGTAATGTGTGTGTTATCTGGATAGATTATTTCTTATATTCAGTTCTAATATATTCTAAGTTCCACTAGTGACAGTGGAATAAAATATTTTAATAACATTTACTATTTATGTTAAAATAAGAAAGTTATTGTTTGTACCCTGACACCAAAGTCCCATTCTGGAAGTCGTAATTCTCTTAACAGGCAGTTGGGTTGATTGTATGACCCCATCCTCTCCCTGAACATAGACACTGAAGGCAACCAGAGACCAAAAAAAACAGAAGAAGTTTTTAACCTCAGCACTGGTGACCGGCAACATAAAACTGCAAAGTTTGAACCACTGGGAATGATGCCTCCTTTAACAGGAGTTGAACTCAGTGGCCATCACTGTCCAATTGTTCATAATTTCTCTAGCTTAGTAATACAACTCCATTTTTGATGTTACTTTCTTTATCGTGAGGAAGGTTATAAAAATAAAAGAGCAAAGAGACTTCTGGAAATTTCTGGCCTCAAGTCCAAGGGTACAGATAGCTATGAGTTACTACAGACTTTAAGAATATTTTAAATTTTATAACTGGCTAAAATGTTTTAAAATTAAATATGAAATTACGATCTGTTGGATTCTAAAAGGATAGTTTAAAAGGTCACTTCATTTGGACTATGCTATGTTATTAAAGAAAAACCAACTAACCAACCAATAGCAAACCAGGAATTTAAATTGCTACATACCTGTGGCTGTTTACTTTCACTTCTTTCAAGCATTTCTTGGTTTTCCTCTGAAGCCACTTTTAAGACGTGTTCTGCTGACAAATCCATATGTTGAGTTAAGATGAATGACTTAGAACAGTTAAAGACTATAATCTTTATAAAAATGGATATAAAACAACATATACTTTTATTTCATAAATGGAGAGTTTAAATGAAGCTTAATGTTTACTGGAATATTTATATTTTTAAGAAATACTTCTAATTATCTAAAACTTCAACAAACCACTTGGGGAGACACTAGATATCAGCAGGTTCAAGCCATGCAAAAGTCTCAGGGTCACCCACAAATTATTCCACCCAACATAAATAAAACTGCTGGAAACAAAGCAAAATTTAAAAATACAGTAAAAACATATAAAGTAATACTTTATTCTCTACTTCATAATAGTATCTTTTCAACAACATGCTAAGTGAGTTATTTACTAATAATTTGCAAAATTTTGTTACCATTATACCTTTATTAGTGTATATCCTGATTTTTACATTTGAAATGTTTTCCTCTACTATTCTGACAAATTTATTTCGTGTTTTAAGACTCTGAATGTAGGCCGGGCACAGTAGCTCACACCTGTAATCCCAGCACTATGGAAGGCCTAGGAGAGGAGACCTGCTCGAAGCCAGGAGTTTAAGAGCAGTCTGGAGACCACAGAGAAACCCTGACTCGACAGCAACTTTGCCAGGCATGGCAGTGTGTGCCTGTAGTCCCGCAGCCTGGAGACCACAGAGAAACCCGGACTCCACAGAAACTGTGCCGGGCGTGGTGGTGTGTGCCTGTAGTCCCAGCTACTGAAGAGGCTGAGGCGAGAGGATCCCTCAAGACCGGGAGTTTGAGTTTGCAGTGAGTCTCAATCATGCCATTGCACTCCACCCTGGGTGACAGAGTAAGAACTTGTTTCCAAAAACGGAAAAAGAAAAAAGAAAAAAAGGCTCAGAATGCTATGTGAAGTCCTCCTTGAATCCGGCTATCTTTCTGCACATATACAGGTGTCTCCTTCCTTGAGGACCTCTTAGTACTTTGTTGTTTTCTAGTGTCACTCCGCCATCTGAACTGTGCATCATGTCTTTCCATGTCTATCCCCCTTGCTGCTAGACTGAAGGAATCTTCTTCTTATAAACAGTCTTTATTTTACTAAATGTTTATGGAGTTCTTGCTAAGTGGTAAGCACTGGGGTTTAAAGAATGGGAATGAAAGTCATCGGGGATGGCCTTTCTAGAGATCGTGCCTGAGCTGAGACTTAGACAGTGAGGTTCACCAGATTAAAGCAGGCAGAGGGCAGGAAAGGTAGCGCATGCCAGGCAGTGGCAAGAGAGGGAGAGAAGCCTCCCAGAGCATATTTGTCTACATGAGAGATGGTGACGGGGCATTACCAGCAGCTCAGTAATGCCAGAAAAAAGGGCAGAGAGAGAAGGGGCTGCAGATGGAGATTTGGGCAGAAGCCGGTTTCTGAAAGCCTTATATAAACCAACTATTATTGTCATTTCTTAAATTTTTTAAAAAAGCAAAACAAATTTAAAAAACATAATTCCAAGAAAAAGACCTACATTTTATTTTATCTTATCTTATTTGACTTGATTTTTATCAGAGATGGGGTCTCACTCTGCCACCCAGGCTACAGTGTAATGTTGCTATCATAGCTAACTGCAGCCTCAAACTTCTAGGCTCAAGCAGTTCTCCTGCTTCAGCCTCCCAAGTAGCTGGGATTACAGGTGCAGAACACCACACCCAGCTACATTAAAAAAAACAGACATGGGGTCTCGCTATGTTGCCCAGGCTGCTGGACCTTCTGGCCTCAAGGGATCTTTCTGTCTCAGCCTCCAACACTATTGGGATTACAGGCAGGAGCCACCATCCCCAGCAACACCAATATTTTCAAATGAATAAAGTGGAGCTCCATCATTTTATTTTATCATGGATGGGTGAAAACCTTGTAATAAGGCTTGTATACTCGTGGATTTGTGACAAGGAAACTATAGCATTAACTGCGGCTGAAGATTCCCTTGTCTCCCAGTCTCTTTACATGGTTAAGAGTAGAGTAGCTGAGACTACAGGTGCCCGCCACCGCGCCCGGCTAATTTTTTGTATTTTTAGTAGAGACGGGGTTTCACCATGTTAGCCAGGATGGTCTCCATCTCCTGACCTCATGATCCGCCCATCTCAGCCTCCCAAAGTGCTGGGATTACAGGTGTGAGCCACCGCACCCGGCCAGTGTCTTACCTTTTGCACCTTCTTCTTTTTACAAATTTGCAGGCTTCATAGCTGTTGTTTCTGTCAAACATGCAAGCTTGTTAGATATTCCTTCTGCAAAACATCATCCCTCTGCCTCCTTGCCTGACAAAGTTTCACTCACTCTGCATGCTTCCCCTAAATCCTATCCATTTTTCAGAAGCTTGTGCTCATCACCACACATTTAAAGGTGGATGTCATCTCATGAACATAATAAATACCTAGTCAGTAATACCTATATGCTCCCAGGTGACATCTATCCTCCATTGATCCTCTACATAAGGGGTCAGCACACTACAGACCACAGGCCAAATCCTGCCTACCATATGTTTTATCTTAATAAAGTTTTAGGAGAGTACAGTCAGGCCTACTCACTGACATGCTACCTATGACTGCTTTCACACTACAGTGGCAGGGTTGAGTAGCTACAACAGAGACCACATGGCCTTCAGCTGCTTAAATCATTCTTGAAAAGAGAGTAAGAGAGAGAGAGAGACAGACCACATGGGCTAAAATATTTCCTACTTGGCCCTTTACAGAAAAAGCCTGCCAATCCCTGCTTTATACCCTGAACAGAGTGCCCGAAATCTCAAATCTAATCTAATGCCTCCCCTACTCATGATTTTCCAGTGAATTTCTAGAGCAAACACTGCTGGCTCCCTATCCAGGAGCAGTTCCTTATTGTTGCTTGCTGGAGAAACACAAATCTATTCGGATATTTATTATCCCAATACCCCTCCCCAGCTTCAAAAGAGAAATGATTATTCTAAGCTAATCACATTTGCTTTCCCAGTGCCTGGTTTAGGAATGAGCATGTGGTGTGACCCAGCCAATAAAATATTACAAAAAGGGCCGGGCATGGTGGCTTATGCCTGTAATCCCAGCACTTTGGGAGGCCAAGGTGGGCAGATCATGACTTCAAGAGATCAAGACCATCCTGGCCAACATGGTGAAACCCTGTCTCTATTAAGAACACAAAAATTAGGCCGGGCGCGGTGGCTCAAGCCTGTAATCCCAGCACTTTGGGAGGCCGAGACCGGTGCATCACGAGGTTAGGAGATCAAGACCATCCTGGCTAACACGGTGAAACCCCGTCTCTACTAAAAAAAATACAAAAAACTAGCCGGGTGAGGTGGCGGGCGCCTGTAGTCACAGCTACTCGGGAGGCTGAGGCAGGAGAATGGCGGGAACCCGGGAGGCGGAGCTTGCAGTGAGCTGAGATCCGGCCACTGCACCCCAGCCTGGGCGACAGAGCGAGACTCTGTCTCAAAAAAAAAAAAAAAAAAAAGAAGAATACAAAAATTAGCTGGGTGTGGTGGCAGGCGCCTGTAGTCCCAGCTACTTGGGAGGTTGAGGCAGGAGAATCGCTTGAACCTGGAAAGTGGAGGGTGCAGTGGGCCAAGATCATGCCACTGCACTCCAGCCTGGTGAGAGAGCAAGACTCTGTCTCAAAAAAAATAAAAAAAATTTTAAAAAAAATTACAAAAAGTCCCCTGCATACTTCTGAGTTTTCTCCCAATTTAATAGACACATGTGAAAAAAAGCAGCCCTTCCAGCTTTAGATACTATCTTGTGAGAACATCATGTTTGGAGCTGTTGCTAAGTAGCCAACCATGAAAGGAGAAATGAACAAGATACTGCCAACATCATAGCTGAAAGAGGAACAAGTGGGATCCAATTATATCACTGGACAACCAAACGAAGTCTGGTTCTTATGGTTTTGGCCACTGTTAGCTAGGTCTTCTAGTATTTGCAGCCAAAAGCATTCTACCCAAGAAGTTTCCCCTGGCCTACAGGATAAGATCTACTCATTTCTATACTATTAAAAGTCTTTTATTGAACTTGTTTCTAGACACAGGTAAAACAACAACAACAACAAAATCTTTGCTAAGCTTGCCTTCACCGGCACATGCTGCACATAATACATAATAAATAATAACTATAAGCTATTTTCACCTCATTGCCAACCACTCCCATATAATTTTTTTTGCACTAGTAAATTTGAACTGCTCATAAACTCTACAAAGTTCACTCAGGTATCCTACGTTTTAAAATTGCTCCTCCTTTTTTAAAAACTTTCATTCTTCATGGCTGCTGCTTCTGTCAAACATGCAACTTGTTAGATATTCCTTCTGCCAAGCATCATCCCTCTGCCTCCTTATTGGCAAAGTTCCACTCACTCTGCATGCTTACCCTAAATTCGACCCAGATTTTAGAAGCTTGCATTCATCAGCACAAATCTAAAAGTGCCTGGCACATACTGAACATAATACATACATAATAAATTATAACAATAAACTCCCAGATGACATTGGGCACACAGTAAGCACTACATAAGGTAGTAAATAAATGACAATGGTATTCACAATCTCCTAACTGTATTTTTTAAATGGATTTTGTAACATTGGAAAAATGCTTAGTCCACAAAAGACACATGATAGTTATTTTTTAAGTGGAAAAGTGTATGAATGAATTAAAATATTTTTTCTTAAAAATTCTGGTAAAAAAACACAAAAATTAAAGTTATCTGTATTCTATTATGAGTACCTTAAAGACAAAAACTATTCAATTCCATCTTATCTGCTGCGATTTGCCAAACCTAACTTATAGAAGTGGTTTGATAAATATGTACTAAATTAATGGTGTCTTTATACAGTTCAGATTGTACAATGCATTTGGTGTTATATTTTTGTTATTGTGAACCATTTTTATAATTTTATTATATTTTTTTGAGCCTAGAGTTTGGCTACTGTAATATTTATTATGATCATCTTTTGCCTAATGGTAACAGAGTTTTTTTTTTTTTTTTGAGATGGAGTCTTGAGTCTTGCTCTGTCACCCAGGCTGGAGTGCAGTGGCACAATCTTGGCTCACTACAATCTCCACCTCCTGGGTTCAAGCAATTCTCTCGGCTTAGCCTCCCAAGTAGTTGGGATTACAGGTGCTTGTCCCCGTGCCTGGCTAATTTTTGTATTTTTAGTAGACATGGGGTTTCACCATGTTGGTTAGGCTGGTCTCAAACTCCTGATCTCAAGTGATCGGCCTGCCTCAGCCTCCCAAAGTGCTGGGATTACAAGCATGAGCCACTGCGCCCAGCCTGGTAACAGAGTATCTTGTTCCAACAAAATTAATATTTTAATTGTTCAGCACATTTTTAAAAATAGCTTGTTCTAAGAAGTGAATATACCTCACGAGGTTCCAACTTATGGAGAATGAGGAAAAAAATAGACCTTGTTTGTATAAGCATATGTAGCATAACTTCTGCTTCTTGTAATTATTTCCATTTGTTTACGGTATCAGAAAGGGATTGTTGAGCTCCCAGTTCTGAAGAGAGTTACTTTCTTAGTGACACAGACTCCTGTGTAATACAGTTGACCCTCAAACAACAGAGTTTGAACTGCAGGGGCCCACTGAGATGCAGATTTTCCTTCTGCCTCTGCAACCCAGAGACAGCAAAACCAACCTTTTTTCTTCTTCCTCAGCCTAATCAACCTGAAGATGATGAAGATGAAGATCTTTGGGAGGATTCACTTCTGCTTTATGAATAGTAAGTGCATTTTTTCCTTTTCTATGATTTTCTTTATAACAGCTTCATTTCTCTAGCTTACTTTATTGTACAAACATAGTATCTAATAATGCAGCACATACCACATATGTGTTCATGGACTGTTTATGTTATCAGTAAGGCTGCCAGTCAATGGTAGGCTATTAGTTAAGTTTGGAAGGAGTCAAAGTTATACTCAGATTTTCAACTGCACAGGGATCAGAGCCACTAACCACCTTATTATTCAAGAATCAACTATAATTAATATTTACTAAATACAAACCATTTATTATAAAAATTAAATAGAAGATCCATTTGCATCACAAGTCCAATTTGTAATAATGTGATTATAGAGGAAAATAAAACATACTAACTTAAAAATCTAATTTCTTATTTATATTTACACAAAAATATCATGTAGAATTTCAGGGAACATAAGTAGGTAAATGCATGGTTTTCAGACAATACTGCGAGATTATGAATTAGCTACAACTAACTTGTTAATTCTGAATTCTAAACTAAATAAATTAAATTTAAAAATTAATTTATATACATATATATTTAAAACTGCTCTTTTATGATTAAAACTATATAACCTTACTTTTTTTTTTTTTGGAGATGGAGTCTTGGCTCTTTTATCCAGGTTGGAGTGCAGTGGTGCGATCTCAGCTCACTGCAACCTCCACCTCCCAGGTTCAAGTGATTCTCCTGCCTCAGCCTCCTGAGTAGCTGGGATTACAGGTGCCTGCCACCACGCCTGGCTAATTTTTGTATTTTTAGTAGAGATGGGTTTTGCCATGTTAGCCAGGCTGGTCTCAAACTCCTGACCTCAGGTGATCCACCTGCCTTGGCCTCCCAAAGTGCTAGGATTACAGGCGTGACCCATTGTGCCTGGCCTATAATCTTACTTTTTAAAATCAATAAGACCACCAAGAGAAATGAGAAATTTACTATAAGAAATCTTACCTTGACTGTCGTTTTGAAGATCATTTTAAAGAATCTTATTTTTATGTTCCAAAATTTGTTGTTGGATGCTATGCATAATAAATGTAATAAATAAAATTACTATTTTAATAGTGATATGAAAAATATTTACCAAATATATTAAATTCTTAAAGCATTTCAGACAATATCAGAGCTAGTATCAGAACTCTAATGTCCTATACACTTTAAAATTTTAAGCTCTATAAACTTACTAAGCTTCTGATTAAAGAAGAAAAACATGAAGTACTCATAAACTGAGAGAAGCGTAGCTCAGTAAATTAATTCTAGTTAGCTTAACATCCTGGAAAGTGTCCTGCACTCAGAGTAAGTCCTCACTCTGTAACCCATAGGTATTTTGTTTTTAGACCAGTTGCTTCTCTTAGGCTCCATGGCTTTTTCAAAAAAATAAGGATTTTACTACCTTACTTCACTAGGTTGTTAGGAGAATATAATGAGATAACATGTTTAAATATTCAGAGAAATAGTAAAGCAATGGAATAATTTATTCTTGAACTGTATTGCTGAAACAATTTTGGAATCTCAAAACCTGATGGGCGTTTTTTCATAGGTTCTAATATTTGAATGTCACAGTTTTCAGAAAATGTTACTAAGTGCTAATTTTGGTTATCAGTTCTATTCATTGTGGCTTGTAGTTCAGGGCATTTTAGCTAATTCATAACTTGTAACTAAATTTATATATAAATATATTATTATCTCATTAAAATAGATTACCTAATTGTTCACTATTCCTGAGCTCATCAATCATACCAAGGGCAGAAAACTCATAAATGTCAAAACCTGACTTGGACAACTACCATTCCTTCTCTACTTCCTCAAACTCAGAGCCAGCAGGTCTGTGTTAGAGGCTGCATCTTCTTGGTCCTCTCCAACTGACATACAAGACAAAACCTGGCTTGTCTTGTGTTTTGGTTCCATGAAAGAGATGCAAGTTAACGTTTCCTCATTTCCAAGTCTTGGACTAACAACATATTTGCATGTAACATCCCATACTCAGCGCTGTTCTCATTTCACAGATCACCTTACGTGAATACTTTTATAATAACAGTAACAACAATTTCAATATTAGATGTCTCCTGTTTTGGTCTGACTTGCACTGTTTCCTTGGAGCTAGTTAACAAATAGTCAAATGACCTTCTTGGGACTGTGCAAAATGTGGAATGCTTTCTGAATCTGTGTGCCATCCTTAGGCAGCAGCCATGCTTATCTGCTCTGTATTGATCCAGTCTTAGAATATGTGCTGCTGAAACAAGTATAAAGCCCTGTTTTATACATGGACACTCATGAGTCATGGATGAGCTTAGCTCTGTTAAATCCAAATTACCTACTTTAGATACAGAGAATTCTATTGAATGACTTCCTGTGAGGTAGAATTTTAAAATATTTTAAAAACTTGAAGTAGAGATGCAAGTAGCCTGAGAGATTTTCATTATTATGGAAACACATTACTTGAGGGGCCAACTGCAAGTTGGTGCCCACGACTCTATTGAAGGATAATGTGGAGCCTTCTGCTATCTAACAAAAGCTGCCACACCGGACAGAAAAAAACCTCAAGGTACAGATGTGATAACAAAAGGGAAAGGGAGCTCTGATCTTTTCCTGCAACATTATTTGAACGTCCCTGACTGCTGAGAACAAGCCCAACTGAATTTGCTAGAGAAAAGATGAACACAGGTCTCAAAGGATAACTTACCATCAAGGTCTAGGCTCAGCCTAGCTAAGAGGTGGGCAAGAAATAAGGTTTTTAGTGTTACAGCAGGGGTCGCTTTACTTACTCTGTGTGTGGATAAAGCCAGGAGGCCTTGCTGGCGGAGCAGCGTGCTGGGAACAATGGCTGAACATATGTACAGGGACTAAAAAACACAGTGGCTGTGAGCTTTGCGTGTGAGTCACACAAAGAGTGAGGGATCTGAGTCAGTAAAGGCATCACAAGCCATGCGCGGTGGCTCACGCCTGTAATCCCAGCACTTTGGGAGGCCGAGGCGGGCGGATTACAAGTTCAGTAGATCGAGACCATCCTGGCGAACACGGTGAAACCCCGTCTCTACTAAAAATATAAAAAAATTAGCCAGGCGTTGTGGTGGGCACCTGTAGTCCCAGCCACTCAGGAGGCTGAGACAGAAGAATAGTGTGAACCCAGGAGGCGGAGTTTACAGTGAGCAAAGATCACGCCACTGCACTCCAGCCTGGGCAATAGAGCGAGACTCTGTCTCAAAAAAAAAAAAAAAAAAAAAAAACAACAGTAAAGGCATCACTGTAGCTGTGAACTGTGTGTGAGTCACCACAAAGACTGAGGGATCTGAGTCAGTAAAGGCAACACCATAGCTGTGAACTGTGTGTGAGTCACCACGAAGAGTGAGGGGTCTGAATCAGTAAAACCATCCTGGTGGCAAAGGTCAATCATTACCAGATTGCAGGACCAGTTACCATGGCAGCAATACAGCAAGTGAATCAATGGAAACCACAGAATGTTTAGAATGGCCTTTCTCCCCCAATCTTCTGACTTGTAAAGCAAGATTGTCTTCCTTGGACTTAGGGAACCCCTTAGCTTTTTGAAAAATTCAAAGGATGAAGGCATAGGAGATAGCCCAAGGGGACAATGCAAGACTTTCGCCTAACTGGGCATTTCAAGACCCAATGACTAATTAGAAAAGCCAGGCCAGGCATGGTGGCTAGCAGTTTGGGAGGCTGAGGCAGGAGAATCTGTTGAGCTCAGGAATGTGGGCAACATAGTGAGACCTTGTTTAAAAAAAAAAAAAAGAAAGAAAGAAAAGTAAAAGATGTGACACTATTTATATCTCACATGTAAGGTTATACTTGGAATAAAATGAACACTGAGATCCCTAAGGATAAAGGTCTTTAAAAGTCCTGAAAGAATCTTACACTCATTGCTACTTCTAACTAGTCTAGCTTTCTGTTTGATTTCTGGCTAAAAAGTGGACTAATTATCAACAGCATGTACATTTACCTGGTTCTTTACTAAAAATTCCACCATTTGCTGTCTCTTACAAATTATAGCAAGCAAAAGTGGTGTATTTCCCTCCTGTAAGAAAGCAAAAACAATTTATAATTCACAAAATTACATATTTCTCAACTGAACTAAAAATCTCCTATAAGATGCTATGAATTTAAACATACAATATAGAAAGAAAGTAAATGCAAAGCAGTCCCTTCCTTTTCACTCCTCTGTGCTTTTCCACACACTGCCTTGCAAACACCCCTCCTCTGCCTCCCCACGTTAACTTAGATCATCTCCAAACCTGACTTTATTTACAAATCCCCAAAATCCTTGATTCTACCACAGCTTTTAGCACAATATGTTGTAATTATTTCACTGTTTCCCACTGAAACCAAGAGTTTCTTGAGGGCAAGAGCTGTGTCTTTTTTCTTTATAACCCTAAAACCTAATACATAGTAGCAAATGCTTTAGGTTTTTAAAATAAATTAATGATGTAAATTATTATCTTTAGAGCAGTGTTTCTTAAACTATGTACCAAAGAATATTTGTTTTACCAGAAGAACTGTATCCCAACAGAAAGATGAGATGATCATCTGCATTTGACAAGTATTACAAAACTGTACTATATGGCCAACAATCAAGAAATCCCTTCAACTTTGCCTAATCCCAATTTGACAATACTTTTTGTGACAAATATTAACATTTTACGAACTAGAGTTTCAGGGATACAGTTGCCAGAACTTCCCAGTTCAGGTGGAGGTTTCCTCTGGGTGGTACAAACTTGCTTGATTGACGTCTATCAATGGTGTCAGGATCCCAGATCCCAATGTCAGGCACTCCTGATTCAAATGGGTCACTAAGGAAATGAGCTCTGAATTAAGAGACTGGCTTCAAATGCACTTATTTTCATTATTATTAAATAGTCCATGGGATTTCTCCTATTACAAGAGGATAGATTTTTATCTTAACTGTTAGAAAGCTCAGTATATTCTGTGTAAGAGAGACAGGTTAAAAATGTTTGAAAACAAATATTTAAAAAGCAGAGCTCAGTAAGAAATTTTATTGTCAATTATAATGATAATCCTGGGATGCTAATGCAACTTTACTTTTTAAATCCATTTGTATTGGTTTCCATTTAAATTGCTATTTAACATTTTTTTACTTTAGGCAAAATATAAATCAGAAATGAAATTACAATGGATTATCAATAAAAATTTTAATATTGATGTATATGGCTTATTTCTAGCATAATAAAAGCCAATAAGTCACTTGCATTTTTAAGGGACATTGCTGAGAAGAATGATATAGTGTCTGCAATATTCATAAACTAGCCAACTCTCACCAGGAATAACCTAAAAAGGCTTCTAGGCATTCTTACAAGCAGATGACTATTTGTGGCATATATATTAAAAAAAAGAGTTAAAAAAAACTTTTGAATTCTAAAATTCTACCCCACAATTGAGGGATTTATAAACTATAGACTATATAACCAATACACACCGTCTTGAAAATCTTGAAATCTTTATGAAAATATAATATAAAACAGAAGCTGTAAACTCAAATACTTATAAGGATGGAGGAGGTTACCTAGGTAAGTGAAGTACTCAGGTGGGCACAGTGGCAAACTGGAGAATATGTGCCTCCTACACAGGGCAACCTCTGCACAGCAGACCAAGCAGTGATGGGGTTTGGGGGACACCAGATTTGATTCTTGAGACAAGCCTGAGGTCCAGATTCCTGCATGAGTCTGCTAAATTTTACATGTCGACTCAATTTAAAGAGGCAAATAAACAAATCTATGTGCCACATTTAGTTAGACTATAGCCTTTGTGTATTTATATTTTCTATGAATGTGTTACTAAATGACTTTGTATAAACCAAGTATTTGCATGTGAAACTTTTTCTTTCTCTAGTATCATATGTTTTATATAAAAGTCAGCCCGATATATATATATATATATATAAAATAAAAGTTGCTGTTAAGACTCATAATACCCACCTTAAGAATTTTCCCAAAATTTATTCATTTGAAATCTGTTTGTATACCACTTCCCAGATTGTTAACCAAATAGATAATTAGTTCATAAGACTGCTGAAACGAACTTATTAAAAGAATTCCTATAGTATTCTCATTGACTTCATGGATTTCAGTGTTTAAAACTGACATCCTGATTATGCCAAAGCTCCATAAACTTAACAGACATACTGAGATAGTCCATAATACAACTTCAAATGAAAAAAAAAAGTTCAGGATTTGCTACTAATCTAAATGAGAAAATTTCACTTGTAATGAACATTTGTTGACACATAATCACTTGAATGGTAACAAAGGAACATGAAATTGTGAAAGGGTCAGCCTTTACCTGTTGAAAGACTACCCACAAGAAAATTGCTAAAGACTCTCTGAACAGCAGTGAATGATTCATGGTGGGAAGGAAAAGGTGTTATTCTGTAAGCTGAGAGATATTGCCAACAATATTTTCTTTCACTTTCTAGTCACAAACGCAGAGAAAGACAGATAAGTCAGGCTAACATTATTGGAAAGGAGAACTGTGAAGAAAGTAGCACCTATCAAATGCCAACTCTTTTAGAGATTTCTTATGTTTTTGAGATACGGGAATTTATATACTGCACTTATCTATTCTGTGGTTCTTAATCAGGAGTGTATTCAAACCCTGAGGTATTTCTTTTTTTCTTTTTCTTTTTTTTTTTTTTTTTTTTTTTGCTGTTGCTGTTGTAAGAGAAAAGAGTCTTACTGTGTTTCTCAGGCTGGACTCAAACTCCTAGACTCAAACAATCCTCCCACCTCAGCCTCCTGAGTAGCTGGGACTATAGAAACATGCCACTGTGTGTGGCTTCAAGAAAATATTTTTAACCATACATTTTCAGACCTTATTAGCTCAGTTACATCAAAATCTTCAGGGGAAAGCCTACATATGTAGACTTTTAACAAAATTCCCCCAGGTCACTGTAATGCACAATTCTAGCTGAGAATTACTGCAGTAGACAATCACTTCAGTTTCATCACTCACCCACACCGTCAATATCCTTTATCAGCTTGAGATGTGGCCAAAAAGAGAAAAGAGTATGAGATAGAGTTATTTATTAACACTCCAGTTAATTTTCCTGGGTATGGGTAGAACAGGGACAAGTAAACTCAAAATCCCACTTGATTTAGCTATTTATAAGTTCCTTATCTCCCACCTTCCCACCAAGACATTCTAGATTTGAGAGGAGAGCTTAGACTCTTAGATAAGTGGCTGTTTTTGCTAGGATGGGTAATAAGTCAGTCACTAATTTGTTCCATCCTTTGCTGAAGTGTTTCTCACTTCATCACCATCTATCCATGGCCAATCTGGTTTCCTCAGAGTCCTCTAAAAATTAACGTTTAGGCAAGTTTCAATTACTGTGTTTACCAAACCAAAAATGATTACCCCAAAGCTGAAGAGCACTTCATACATAAACTGGAAAAACAACAAACTAACAAACAAAACCTCTTATTGGCATTTTTCCTCATTACCTAATTTCCAAGTGACCTACATGTTTTTGATTGCTCTCCTTTTCCCTCCCCATTTTTCCCTCTTAAACCTTGCACTGAAAGGCACATCAGTTTTTTTTGAGAAAACTGTCAGCAGCAGAAAGTTGCTTTAGTTTTGTTCTGAGTTTTAAGATAAAGCCTGTTTCCAGGGTAAGTTCTTTTCGTGTGTGTGTGTGTTTTACATAATTAGAAAAAAATACACCTGGGGTAGGAAACAGATACTTAAAGAAGTCTTCCCTTGAAAAATTCACAAATATTTCCCATAAGTGCACTAAACAAGCTGTGCCCGCTAATGCTTCTTTAAAAGTATCAATATTTAAAGTAAAATCTTAGACAATTCAGTTATTTTGAAATATTTTCATTCTGGAATGCCTGATCTTCCAAATATGAAAAATTGACTCTTACCTATGTCAATGTTAAAACAAATCTTTTGAAAAGAAAGTTGATTGATCTATACCTTGTTTAGTGCTTCAATATTTGCATGGTGGGAAAGCAGTTTTCCTGCCAGTGAAGTCCCCTTATTATACACATCATCATGAAGAGCAGTGTTGCCGTAGACATCCTTAATGATCATGAAGAGCAGTGTTGCCGTAGACATCCTTAATGTTTAACATCATGAAGAGCAGTGTTGCCGCAGACATCCTTAATGTTTAACATCATGAAGAGCAGTGTTGCCGTCGACATCCTTAATGTTTAACATCATGAAGAGCAGTGTTGCCGTCGACATCCTTAATGTTTAACATCATGAAGAGCAGTGTTGCCGTCGACATCCTTAATGTTTAACATCATGAAGAGCAGTGTTGCCGTCGACATCCTTAATGTTTAACATCATGAAGAGCAGTGTTGCCGTCGACATCCTTAATGATTAACATCATGAAGAGCAGTGTTGCCGCAGACATCCTTAATGTTTAACATCATGAAGAGCAGTGTTGCCGCAGACATCCTTAATGTTTAACATCATGAAGAGCAGTGTTGCCGCAGACATCCTTAATGTTTAACATCATGAAGAGCAGTGTTGCCGCAGACATCCTTAATGTTTAACATCATGAAGAGCAGTGTTGCCGCAGACATCCTTAATGATTAACATCATGAAGAGCAGTGTTGCCGCAGACATCCTTAATGATTAACATCATGAAGAGCAGTGTTGCCGCAGACATCCTTAATGATTAACATCATGAAGAGCAGTGTTGCCGCAGACATCCTTAATGATTAACATCATGAAGAGCAGTGTTGCCGCAGACATCCTTAATGTTTAACATCATGAAGAGCAGTGTTGCCGTAGACATCCTTAATGATTAATATCATGAAGAGCAGTGTTGCCGCAGACATCCTTAATGTTTAACATCATGAAGAGCAGTGTTGCCGCAGACATCCTTAATGTTTAGATTGGCACCATGTTCCAGCAGAATAATGGAACACGTCTCTTCCTGGCAATGTACAGCCTATCAGTGTTAGACGAAAAATTAGACTATAAATTCTAAGAATTCTAAATACATATTCCACAGATTTCACCAACCTGTGTTATATTTAAATGAGATAAATTCATTTTAATTCTATGTATTTAGTGAAATCTATGTCATGCCAAAAGAGTTGGCTACTATACACCTTCATTAAAGGTGTCCTGTTCAGTCTGTCACAGATGTCAATCTGGCATTTTCTGCTCAGCAAGGGAGTGAGCACTTCCACACAGCCATGCGCACAGGCCAAATGTAGAGCAGTCCTATGAGAGCGAGAGGAGTTTTCAGTAAATTATAAGCAATATCTCAAAACCTACACTGGTTTATGTAACTGCAAACATAGAAGAGCATGTTATTCCTCTGCCTTCAAAACAAATAATTTTCTTTTGAAGAAAGTACAATATTTATTAGCTCTTATTGCTCACTACCTTAATGAAACAGCAGCCTATTTGGATAGAATGAGCTTGGTGTTTGGATTCAGTTCAACTACGGCTTGAGTTCTACTTGGAACTCGGTCACTTACCAGCTATTGCTTAGCCTTTCTGTGCTTCATTTTCCTCATTAATAAAATAAAGATGACAATAGCAGCTAGCTCACAGGACACCATTGTGATGCTTAAATGGGAATCTATGTAAAGTATTTAGGACCATTTCTAGAACAAGCAACAACTCAACAACTCAATAATTGTTAGATTGTTGTTTTTTTGAGACAGAGTCTTGCTCTGTCGCCCAGGCTGGAATGTAATCGTGTATTACATATATTTCATATATGACCTCACTGCAGCCTGGAACTCCTAGGCTCAAGTGATCCTCCTGCCTCAGCCTCCTGAGTAGCTAGGACCACAGGAGCACACCAACATGCTCAGCTAATTATAAAAAAAAATTGTAGAAAGAATCTCGTTTTGTTGCCCAGGCTGGTCTCAAATTCCTGGCATCAAGGGAACCTCCCATACTTCTATATCTATTGTCACCTTCAATGGTCACATATTATTCCATCCTATGGATGCAACTGAAACTTATTTATAGGACACATTCTGTGGGCTCTTGTTGACATAAATGCTGAGAAAAACAAAGTACATGTATCTCTATTTTCTAAAGGTATTTTAATACAATGGAATTGATAGGTAAAGGGCATATAATTACCACCAAATTATCTATTTGAAAAGTCATCAGCAACTTAAACTTTAAGCAGCAGTATAAGTACCACTGCTCTTTATTCTCACAAACAATGTGGATAAAGAGCACAGTCTGTGGATAAAGAGAACACAGTCTCATTCCTCTTTTAACTTAAATTCTTTTTTTTTTTTTTTTTTTTTTTTTGGAGACGGAGTCTCCCTCTGTCGCCCAGGCTGGAGTGCGGTGGCGCAATCTCCACTCACTGCAAGCTCCGCCTCCCGGGTTCACACCATTCTCCTGCCTCAGCCTCCCGTGTGGCTGGGACTACAGGCGCCCGCCACCGCGCCCGGCTAATTTTTGTATTTTTTAGTAGAGACGGGGTTTCACCGTGTTAGCCAGGATGGTCTCGATCTCCTGACCTCGTGATCCGCCCGTCTCAGCCTCCCAAAGTGCTGGGATTACAGGCGTGAGCCACCGCGCCCGGCCACTTAAACTCTTTTACAAGAAACACTAAGGATTTTTTCATATGTACAAACGTAACTTGTGGAGTTGCAAAACAGTACTTTGCTCACTTTTAGAGTTCTTTTCTTGTGGATTTGATTAGAAAGAATTCCCTGTAAAATGAAGATGTGCTTTTTATCTGTATATATATATATTATATCAGTAATCTATACAATTCTTTATATGTATATTGTTATATATAATAATATATAATAAAAAATAAATTCTCTGTAGGATTAAAATATACTTTTCATCTGAATATCTATATATATATTAGTAAAAACATATACATAGTAAATATTTTTCAAGTATGTTATCTTTTGTTAATTTTTTTCTGACACACAGGTGGGTTTTAATTTTTTTTTTTTTGAGACGGAGTGCGGTGGCACCATCTCGGCTCACTGCAACCTCCGCCTCCCAGGTTCAAGTGATTCTCCTGCCTCAGCCTCCCGAGTAGCTGGGACTACAGGCACGTGCCACCTCGCCAGGCTAATTTTTAATATTTTTAGTAGAGACGGGGTTTCACTGTGTTAGCAAGGATGGTCTCGATCTCCTGACCTCATGATCCGCCCACCTTAGCCTCCCAAAGTGCTGGGATTACAGGTGTGAGCCACCACGCCCAGTCTGGGGGTTTTAATTTTTAGTTTGCTAAATCAACCTTCAGAATGCCTGCTTGTGAGGTCATTCTCAGGAAAGCCTTTGGCAAAATAAAATGTACCTGTATAAATAAGCATTTGTGTTTTCTTCTGGTACTTTTCTCATTTTGCATGTGTAAAAATTTCAATCTGTATTCCATCAGGAACTCATTTTTGTGACATAAAATTTCATTAGTTTTCCTCAAAGAGCAGGCATTTTAATAACCCAACCCTTCCTACTCATCTGAAATGTTACCATTATCAATCCTTACAGCTATATCTTATATGTATTTCAGTGTTTCTGGATTTCCATTCTGTCCCATGTACTTATGTCTTTTCAGCTGTTAGTAAACAATTGTGGGAATTAATAGCACATTTTGATATCTAGAGGAGCAAGTCTTTTTCACTCCGTTATAAAAATTTTTAAATGTCATCACAATAGTAAGATAGACAGCAGGTGTCATGCAAAAATGATAAATCCTTGATATTTTCATTCGGTTTATGTAAAACTGATAAACATAGAAAGAGCTCATGTTTTGAGAAAACGGAGTCTTCCCATTCAAGGAACCCACCTCCCACTTCCAAGTGTCCCTCTGAGAAGCCCCAGGAAACAGCCTATCTACATGGGTGGATTCGGATGTAAAACCGACCCAGGCTTTTATCTGAGAACTTCTCGCCTACTGAACATGACTCATGGTATTTTTCACATGGGAATGAGTTCTCATTGGGCACCTCCACGACCCCATGTTTTAAACGTGTATATGCTCAACTTTGTGAATTAAATCACTCAAATTCTCCACCAAGAGCTCCAGGCAGGGAATTGCCAGCGATGGAAAGCAGCTGAGGCTCCGTTTGGCTCCGCTGCTCCGAGGGTGCCCCGCGCCCTCCAAGGCCCCCGTCCCAGGACCTGCGGGGAAGCCGGGCCTGGGGACCCCTCCCACCCCGGGCCTGGGGACCCCCTCCCACCCCGGGCTGAGCCCCCGCCACCTGTCCTTCCTGTCGCGGGCATCCACGTCCCGGCTCCTGCGCGCCAGGCAGCTGCACCTCCGCGGCCTCGCCCTTGATGGCCGCCCTGTGGGTCTTCCGCAGTTCCGCGTCCCTGGTGTGGGACCCGGGGCCCGCGTACTCTTGGTGGACGGAGCCCAGGACCGCCTGGCCCAGGCGTCTCCCGAAGCTGAAGAGCTTCCTCATGGGGCGACTTCTCAGACGCAGCCTCCGACCTCTCAGACCGAGGGAGCCCCGCGACGCCGTTAGGCGCGCACCTGCAGCTCAGCGCCCGCGCGGACGCCGGAAGCAGCTCCCAAGCCTGCGCGGCCCGCAGGGGGAGGCCGGCAGGGGGCGGCTGCAGGTCGGGCGCAGGCGCCGCGGGCTTGCGGGTTCTCCTGGGCTCGCCCGGGACGTCCCGGAAACACAGGCGCGCCGCCCGCGCGGCTTGAGGGCCCGCCTGGCCGTGACCCCCGCCCCGCTCCTCCTCTGAAGAGAGATCCGGGCCGCTGGCAGGGGCCCTCCGCAACCACCGGGGATGGGGCTGAGGGTCAGTTCCCGCCCCGGTGCAGCCGCCGCCGGGCAGATCTGGCCGCAGCCGCGGCGACATCCGGCCCCGGTTCTGCGAGGCCAGGAGCGCCAGCGAGCTTGGGAGTGGCCAGGCGGCCGCTGCGAGCAGGCGGAGGGCGCCCGCAGTTTGAGCGCCCGGGCGGCGGAGCATGGCCTGGGCGGCCTCTGGATCGCGAGTGCGCCTGTCCTGAGGGCCTGCCAGGCCTGCCCCCGCCCGGCTCCTCCTCTGCCGGAGCTCGGGACCGCTAGCCAGGGGCCCTCAGCAGCCACGGGGAATGGGGCTGAGGACGGGTTCCCGCCTCTGTGCAGCCTCCCCAGGGCAGACCGCCTCGCTTGGCCGCAGCCGCTGGGACATCTGGCCCCGGTTCTGAGATGTTGGGAGGGCTGAGATGTCGGGGGTTGCCTGGAGGCTGCTGCCTGCACACAGAAGGCGGCTGCAGCTTGGGTGCTCAGGCGGGCTGGAGGGGCATGGCCTAGGAGGCCCCAGATAGCCAGCGCGCCCAGACTGAGGGTCCCCAGGACGTGCCTGCCGCCCCACTCCTCCAGCGCAGGGAGTTCGGGGCCGCTGGCATGGGCACTAGGCAGTCACCCCGATGGGGTTGAGCGCCAGGTTCTCAGTTCTCGCCCCTGTGCAGCCGCCGCCGCCGGGCAGAATGCCTGGCTTGGCCGCGGCCCCCGGTACACCTGGTCCTGGTTCTGCGATGCTGGGAGCGCGAGCAGGCTCGGGAGTTGCCAGGCGGCTGCTGCCTGCACACAGAGCGGACTGCAGCTTGGGCGCCCAGGCTGCGGAACATGGTCTGGGTGGGCTCCGGCATGCGCGCGCGCCAGACCTGTTGGCCCCCAACTGGACCCGCCCCGCTCCTCCTCTGCTGGAGCCTGGAGCAGCTGGAATGGCCACTCTGAAGTCACCGGGGATGGAGTTAAGTTTTCTTATCCCACGCATGCACACAAAAAAGTAACTATTATCTGAGGTAATTAACGCGTTGATTGACTACATTTTGGTAATCATTTCAGAATGTGCATATAGATATAAACACATCACACTGTACACCTTGAATATTTACAATGTTTATTTCTCTGTTATACCTCAGTAAAGCTGAAAAAATTAACAGGATTGAAAGGATAACAGTTCTATAGTAGTAGTTGGACACTTCAATACCTCATCTTAATTAATGGATAGAAAAACCAGATAGAAGCTTCATGAGAAGTGGAAGACTTGAACAACCGTATAAGCCATTTAGAGCTCATACACATATACAGAACAGCCCACCCAACAACAGCAGAATATACATTCTTTTCAGGCGGATATGGAACTTTCTCTAGGATAGGCCATATCTTCGTCCGCAAAATAGGTCCTAAAATGACTTTTAAATCATTTTAAAAAGCTTGAAATAATACCAAATATAATTTACAACCACAATGGAAGAAACAACAGATACATAAAAAATGAAAACTCGAAAATTCACAAATATGTGGAAATTAAACAATACACTCTTAAACTACCAGTGAGTGAAGGAATAAATCACAAGTGAAGTTATAAAACATCTTAAGACAAAATAAAAACAAAATATACCAAAATGTATCGAATACAGTGAAAGTAGAGTTCAAAGGAAAATGTATGAATATAAACAACTACATTTAAGAAAAAAAATCTCAAATCAGTAACCTCATTCTATACCTAAGGGCAGTAGAAAACAAACAAACAAACAAAAAAGACTAAATCCAAAGCTAGAAGAAGGAAAGAAATAATAAAGATTAGCGCATAAATCAGTAAATTAGAAGGTTGGAAAGCAGCAGAAATAAACATAGCTAAAAGTTGATTCTTTGAAAGATGAAACCTTTCACTATATTGACTGAACAAAAGATGGAAGACTCAGTATTAAAATCATAAATGAAAGTGGCACCATTACTACCAACTTTACAGAAATAAAAAAAGGATTATAGGACTACATTATAAAAATTCTGGACGATGACATTGAAAAAACCCTTCTAGACATTGGCTTAGGTGAGGATTTCATGGCTGAGAACCCAAAAGCAAATGCAAGGAAAACAAAGATAAATAGGTGGGATTTAGTTAAACTAAAGAGCTTTTTCACGGCAAAAGGAACAGTCAGCAGAGTAAACAGACAATGTCTGTTTTCTATGTCCAGGATGGTATTGCCTAGGTTGTCTTCCAGGACTTTATAGTTTTGGGTTTTACATTTAAGTCTTTAACCCATCTTGAGATGATTTCTGTATATGGTGTAAGGAAGAAGTCCGGCTTCAATCTTCTTCATATGGCTAGCCAGTTATCCGAGAACGGTTTATTGAATTGGGAGTCTTTTCCCTGTTGTTTGTTTTTGCCAGCTTTGTCAAAGATTAGATAGTTGTAGGTGTGTGATCTTATTTCTGATATCTATTCTCTTGGTGAATGTGTCTGTTTTTGTACCAGTATCATGCTGTTTTAGTTACTGTAGTGCTGTAGTATAGTTTGAAGTCAGGTAATGTGATGCCTCAAGCTTTGTTCTTTTTGCTTAGGATTGCCTTGGCTGCTTAGATTCTTTCTTGGTTCTACATGAATTATTAAATAGCTTTTTCGAGTTCCATGAAGCATGTCATTGGTAGTTTAATAGGAATAGCTTTGGGCAGTATGGCCATTTAAATGATATTAATTCCTTCTCTCCATTAACATGGAATAATTTTTCATTTCTTTGTGTCTTCTCTGACTTCTTTGAGCAGTGTTTTGTAATTTTCATTGTAAAGATCTTTCAGTTCCCTGATTAGCTGTATTCCTAGGTATTTTATTCTTTTTGTGGAAATTGTGAATAAAATTGCCTTTCCAAATTGGCTCTCAGTTTGGCCTTTCCTGGTGTATAGGAATGCTAGCAAATTTTGTATATTGATTTTTTTATCCTGAAACTTTGTGGAAGTTGTTTATCAGCTTAAGGAGCTTCTTGGGTAACAGCTATAGGGTTTAGATAAGAGAATTATGTTGTCTGCAAACAGAGGTAGTTGGACTTTTCTTTCTATTTAAATACCCTTTATTTCTTTCTCTTGTCTGATTTCTCGAGCAAGGACTTCTAATACTGTGTTCTATAGGAGTGGTGAGACAGTTTCAAGGAGAATGCTTCCAGGGTTTGCTCACTCAGTATAATGTTGGCTGTGAGTTTGTCATAGGTGGCTTTTATTATTTTGAGGTATGTTCCTTCAATACCTCATTTGTTGAGAGTTTTTAACATGAAGCATTATTGAATTTTACTGAAAGCCTTTTCTGCACCTAGTGAGACAATCACATGGTTCTTGTCTTAGTTTTATTTATGTTATGAATCACATTTTATTGATTTGCCCACGAGGGACCAACCTTCCATTCCAGGGAAAAAGCCTGCTTCACTGTGGTGAATTACCCTTTTATGTGCTGCTGGATTCGGTTTGCAAGGATTTTGTTGTGGATTATTGAATGGATGTTCATCAAGGATACTGACCTGAAGCTTTCTTTTTTTGTTGTGTCACTGCCAGGCGTTGGTATCAGGATGATGCTGGCCTCGTCGAACAAGTTGGGGAGGAGTCCCTTCTCCTCTATTTCTTGAAATCGTTTTAGTAGGAGTGGTACTGGCTCCTCTTTGTACATCTGTTAAAATTTGACTGTTAATCTATCAGGTCCTGGGCTTTTTTGGGGGGTTCGTAGGCTATTTACTACTGATTCAATTTTTGGAGCTCATAATTGGTCTGTTCAGAGACTGAATTTCTTCCTGGTTCAGTCTTGAGAGGATGTATGTGTCCAGGAATTTATCCATCTCTTCCAGGGTTTATAGTTTGTGTGTCTACACACACAAAAAGGTGTTCATAGTAGTTGCTGATTGTTATTTTTGTTTCTGTGGCATCAGTGGTAACATTCCCTTCATCATTTCTGATTGTGTTTATTTGAATTCTGTTTTCTTCATTAGTCTAGCTAGCGCCTATCTATCTTAATTTTTTCAAAAAACCTTGATTAAGTGATCTTTTGAACAGTTTTTCATGTCTCAATGTTTTTCAGTTCACCTCTGATTTTATTTATTTCTTGTCTTCTGCAAGCTTTGTGGTTGATTTCTTCTTGCTTCTGTGATTCTTTCAGTTGTGATGTTAGGTTGTTAATTTAAGATCTTTCTAACTTTTTGATGTGGGCATTACTTCTTATGCCCTACCCTAATTTATCTCCTTCTCCTAGAAAACTCAGAACCATGCTTTCTAAACCAATTCAAACTTTCTCAGTGAATCATCCTGGTCTCCCTGAGGCAAAGTTAGCAATTTTCCGTTTGACATGGTTCTCTTTCTCTGTAAGAATGTCTAACGCAACAATGCAAGTGTTTTATTCCCTCCTGGATATGCGGGGAACTCCTTTTGGCTGAGACCAAGACTTAAAACTTTGTTCTTTCAACATTAATGAAGATCTACTTAGAAAGTCTCCATTTTTACAAGAAAGGTATATAAATACCAATGAAAATAAATATAAAGTTATATGACATACAATTATATTGTGGAAAGGCTGAATAAATAAATGAACCAAGCTCTAAGAAAAAAAGAAGATGATATAAAATGATATATAAATGAAAAACCTGAGCTGGTATGGCATAATTAATGAAGGGGGCCTGCCCCTCCACACCTGTGGGTATTTCTCACAAGGTGGAGACGAGAGACTGAGAAAAGAAATAAGACACAAAGTATAGAGGGAGAAAAGTGGGCCCAGGGGACTGGCACTCAGCAAGTGAGGGCCTGCACCGGTACTGGTCTCTGAGTTCCCTCAGTATTTATTGATCACTGTTTCTACTATCTTGGCGAGGGGGATGTGGCAGGACTATAGGGTAATGGTGGGGGAGGGTCAGTAGGAAAACACGGGCAAAGGAATCTGTGTCATAAATAAGTTTAAGGAAAGGTGCTGTGCCTGGATGTGCACGTAGGCCACATTTATGTTTAACTTTACACAAACATCTCAGTGCAGTAAAGAGCAGTATTGCCACCAGCATGTCTCACCTCCAGCCATAGGGCGGTTTTCTCCTATCTCAGTAAATAGAATGTATGGTCGGGTTTTACACTGAGACATTCCATTCCCAGTGATGAGCAGGAGACCGATGCTTCCTCTTATCTCAACTGCAAAGAGGCCTTCCTCTTGCACTCATCCTCCTCAGCACAGACCCTTTACGGGTGTCAGGCTGGGAGACTGTAAGGTCTTTCCCTTCCCACGAGGCCATTTCTCAGGTTGTCTCGGGGTGGAAAACTGGGAAAATACCCAGGCTTTCTTGAGCAGAGGTCCCTGTGGCCTTCCGCAGTGCATTGTGTCCCTGGTTAATAGAGAACGGAGAATGCCGATGACTTTTACCAAGCATACTGCCTGCACACACATTTTTAACAAAGCACATCCTGCACAGCCCTATATTCCCTAAACCTTGAGTCAATACAGCACATGTTTCTGTGAGCACAGGGTTGGGGCTAAGGTTACAGATTAACAGCATCTCAAAACAAGAATTTTTTTTTAGTACAGATCAAAATGGAGTTTCTTATGTCTTCCTTTTTCTACATAGACACAGTAACAGTTGGATCTCTCTTCCTTTCCCCCACAATTAATGTACCAGTAAAGTATGTACATTGCAGAAGTGGCAGGAAAACTGCATACAGGGTGATACCTGACCAAAAGCTTTAAGGAAAGGTCAGATCTCTGTATGGATATTGGAAGGGGAGACAAGGAAAGGCTAGAAAATATACATTGTTTGATCTATACCCTTAAAAGGGATTAAAGTGGACTCAAGAAAACATGGTCTGCTTTAGGAGAAGGACACATGTTCCATGCTGGCCAAGGCTCAGAGCATCCCTACCTTCTCCAGGAGGAAAGGGGAGGCAAAGGAGCAGGCAGACTGCAGCATGGCCAGGTCAGCACAGGGCACCCAGACCAAGCCAGGTGGGCTCCATTGTACAGGTAGGGAGGAGCCACTGCAGGGTGGGCTTTATTAATTGGTTGTTTTGTTTTCTTTAGTAACAAAGACACATGATCAAAGTTGACCTTTGTAGGTGTTGCTGCAGCTGAACATAGTATAGATAAAACCAGTGTTTTAAAAATTATGTTGTATAAAGCACTAGCCCCAGTGAGATATTAGTGGAACACACAGGCATGCACGCGCGCGCACACACACACACACACTCATACCGAGCCCAGGTTATTCTGGCAAATGCTGGGTTAAGCAAACCAAAAGAAACATCCTTAGTGCTGGACTTCTCAGAACCTGGAATGTGGCTATATGACTCATAAAACAGCAAGGTTAAGATAGAGCATGTCATTTTTTCCAGAAATGTTGAAACACTTTCCTTCCCTTGGCTTCAGTGTCACCTTCTTTCTCCCGGTTCTCTATCAACCTCTCTTTGGCTGCTCCTTCTTGATTTCCTTCTTGACAATCTGCTGCTGCTCAGCCATTCTCTTTTCATTCCCTGTGGATTTCTCAAGTGTGTTTCTATTCCTGCAGATTAAACTTTCCTCGTTTTTCCTGACACCTCTCCTTGTCTGACCCTCCCCCGTTCTGAGGCAGGTGTTCCATCCTCTCCTTGTCTGACCCTCCCCCGTTCTGAGGCAGGTGTTCTATCTGTGTGCGCTTTTGGCATCCTGGGATGCTCCCAGCGTGTTCCCTGACACACTCCATCAGGTTTTCTCCCCGAGACTCTGCGAGGGCAGCAGCCTTGTCTCCACTGTTCCTTCAGCGCTCAGCACATAACACAGAAGCTGACTCCATAACATTTAGTTGGTCAACTGAGACTAAATGTATGTTCCTCTAGATCTTAAAAAGTTGAAAAAGCAACATAGCGCAATAGTCAAAATAAGTCTCTTTACTCAAGAGTTCTCTGTATATGCACAATAGTTTGAAGTCATTATTAGGCAAAGTGAAACAGAAACTGTCACAAAGTTCCCTAAGATAAAATTATTTTGCTTTAATCTTCAATTCATCATGTGAGATAATCAAGACCATGTGTTATTGTAAATATTTCTAGCTTACAACACAACAACCTGATTTTTATTGTTTGAAATAACCACAATATAAATCAGTTAACTACAAATTTTATAAATAATCCTTTCAAATAAAATTCTGTCTAAATTTTACATTACTCATATATTCAAATGATAACATGCTCATAGGCTTTTCCAATACCTCAGTCAAAACATTGTACTGATTCCAGCTGTGGGAACAGTATCTGAGAGTTATGTTACAGATGGGGAAAAGGTACTTACGTGACATTGGCCTTTGCACGACTGTGCCCTTTTGGGTCAGCGAAAAGCTGTTCCCTTAAAATCCTAAAATCTGTTCTGTCAGGTCTGAAGGGTGAGCGGGAAACACAGCTTTTAAAATGTTAGCCACAGATGTTTTATTCCTTGCTTAAAGCAGTGACTAGATAAAGGCCACCAGAAGAGCCTCCAATGTTTCTTCAGAAGCAGCGTGCCTGAGAGCATCTTCCTGAAACACCCCCTTGTCTCTGCCCCAAATCACCTTAGGTAGGAAAGTCAAAACTCAGCAGGCTGAGGAGATCCAAGGGGATCACTGAGCTCTGAGGCTTATGAGAGAAGAGAGAGGTCTAAGATTTTTGTGTATAAATTTATGGGTTACAAGTGCCATTTTGCTGTCAGCATGGATGGCATAGTGAAGTCAGGGCCTTTAGGGTATCCATCACTGGAATAATGCACATCGTACCCGTTAAGTAATTTCTCACTGTTCACCCCGTCCATCCCCTCACCCTGCTGAGTCTCCACTATCATTCCACTCTCTACATCAATACCTACACATCTTTTAGCACCCACTTATGAGTGATAAAATATGACGTTTACTCTGTGTCTGGCTTGCTTCACGTAAAGGCTTCCAGTTCCATCCATGTGCCTGCAAAAAATACTTTTTGTGCCTGAATAGTATTTCATTGTGTATATTTTCTACATTTTCTCCTCCAATCACCTGTTGATGGACATTTAGGTTGATTTTATATCTGTGCTACTGTGAATAGTGTTGCAACAAACATACAAGTACAGATATCTTTCTGATACATAGACTTCTTTTCCTTTGCGTACTCAGTGGTGGGATTGCTGAATCAGACAGAGCCAATTGATAATCAGTAATGGTGGCCAATAACCAGCTAGAAACAAAGTACTTAGCAGGGCCTGAAAATGCCAAAACCCTGAGGCCACTGACCTTCAAAAACTTCAACAGCCCTGAGTGAAACGTCCAAACACATTTATCCACCGTTCCAAGACCCTTTATTGTCTGTCTTCTGTGCATCTTAGAAGTCTCCTTTTACCACAGTCTGTATACTGCATGAGCCTTATACAGACAGTGTGTACCTGAAACTCAGGTAGTTTATATGAAACTCATTTATATGAAACTACCTGACACTCCAAGGCATCTTATACTATGTATTCAACCGTGTATCCCTAGTACCTAGCACAGTCCTGGCATAGAGTTTGCTACTAAACGTTTGCGGAATGAAGTAATTATCTTGTATCCAGGTTCCAAGTTTTAAGGTGATTTCTCACTAAAAATGAAGTATTACAGTTCACAAATAATCTACTTCCTTTTCTACAGATGGGATTAATTTTAATCTTATCCCCTAATAACATTATTTTCATTTACTTCCATCTAAATACTGTCCTAAGAGAGCAATAAGAAGGAGAGTTGAAGCTGGAGCTTGAAGAATTGTACACGGTCCACACTGTGGCCTGGGGTGCATCGCCCACCCGAGCTTCATCTGTTAGGTATGTCAGGGAAGATAAACAGGTGAGAGTGGCTTCATCAGAGGACCCCAGGTCTCTGGCTTCCCCGTCGGGCAAGTGCACCTCTGTGAACAAAGTCTTCAGAGCCAGATGACAAGAACGGTCCAAGCAGTCCACCAGGGAAACCTGGGCCCAGTGTACATCAATGCATAGCATCAAGCACAGCATAACAGGAGTACAGTTGCCTAGTCCTGTTCAGAGACAACTGCATCCCACACACAAGCACAGTGTAACGGGAGTACGGTTGCCTAGTCCTGTTCAGAGATAACTGCATCCCACACACAAGCACAGCGTAACAGGTGTACGGTTGCCTAGTCCTGTTCAGAGACAACTGCATCCCACACACAAGCACAGCGTAACGGGAGTACGGTTGCCTAGTCCTGTTCAGAGACAACTGCATCCCACACACAAGCACAGCGTAACGGGAGTACGGTTGCCTAGTCCTGTTCAGAGACAACTGCATCCCACACACAAGCACAGCGTAACGGGAGTACGGTTGCCTAGTCTTGTTCAGAGATAACTGCATCCCACACACAAGCACAGCGTAACAGGTGTACGGTTGCCTAGTCCTGTTCAGAGATAACTGCATCCCACACACTGTAAAATGAGGAAATGCAGAGAAACAGATGTAGCTGAAGAAGACAGCAGGAGCAACAAGGAGGGACAACCATGAACTAGGAGGGCACCATGCCAGAGACACCTGGACCCCACGCTAGGCTCAGTGCCTGTTATACTCTTGGGACCCAGCACTTTCCCTCTTCATCATGTGGCATACTTGGCATTATTTGTTGTTTAAAATATTGTCCTTAGTTTTCACCTTTCCTAGGAGACACAGGCAGACCCTGTGACACTGCAGCTCCTGACACACAGTAGGTGCATCACAAACATCGGCTGGGTTCACACACTCTTGCCTTCTGAAAGCTTCTTGTCAAGCCTTCAGTGAAAAGGAATTGCTGATTGAGCAAGAATTAAGCTTCTAGAGACTCCTGGATCCATTGAGACAAGGTGAGATTTGTTTACTGCCATATTCCTAGCTGATAGCATACTGTAGTCACTTAATAAATGTTTGTTAAATAAGTGAGTGAATTGATTGATACATCTTACTTAGCTATATGTTTTCTGAGTAAAACTGATACATTTAATACTTTACTTCTGGTATAATTTTACTTTACTTATTCAACGAACCTGACAATTCAACTAGGTGCCAGGCACACAGCTGCTGAAGAAAAAGAGGTGTAAGATACAGTTCCTGTCTACATGAAAGCCACACTCTAAAAAGTAGAAACATATGAACAAATTATAACAATAAATTGGCTGAATTCAAAATCATAGGGGTTTGTTTCTATTTTAAACAGCTCTAGTCAGGAAGTGTTAGAAAGTTCTAAACAGGAAATGTTGCAACACACCATCTAAGCATGAAGCAGAAGCCACTCATATTGAGTTTGCTACCACCAACCCCAACAGCAAGAATTCCCGTCCTGCTGCTGCAACCTAAGTGTCACTCTATTTTATTACTGCTGTGTAACCCGGTTTCAGACACTCTGATTTTATTCCTGCTGTGTAACCCGGTTTCAGACACTGATTTTATTCCTGCTGTGTAACCCGGTTTCAGACACTCTGATTTTACTCCTGCTGTGTAACCCAGTTTCAGACATTCTGATTTTATTCCTGCTTTGTAACCCGGTTTCAGACACACTGATTTTATTCCTGCTGTGTAACCCGGTTTCAGACACTCTGATTTTATTCCTGCTGTGTAACCCGGTTTCAGACACTCTGATTTTATTCCTGCTGTGTAACCCGGTTTCAGACACTCTGATTTTATTCCTGCTGTGTAACCCGGTTTCAGACACTGATTTTATTCCTGCTGTGTAACCCGGTTTCAGACACTCTGATTTTACTCCTGCTGTGTAACCCAGTTTCAGACATTCTGATTTTATTCCTGCTGTGTAACCCGGTTTTAGACACTCTGGTTGTCACTTAATGTTCTAAAAAGGTATTAAAGAGAAAATATTATTATGGTGATGAGCCCATTCACTGTAGCCATCTCAACATCATACCAATTATAAGGCCTATCATGTAAAAATAAAACTGTTTAATTTATTTATCCAGATATCAGTGCTACATAAACATATTTGCCATCAGACTTTGGATTTATGGGTTAAATAGCATATAAATGTGATTAGAGGCTTAAAATTTACACCTTTCTGGTTCTCTCAAATTTTTTTTCAAAATAGCATATGCCTTTCTAAACAATTGTTAGTATATTTTTAAAAATAAACATTAAAATGTACATTTTCCAAAAACAAAATACAGCTCCCATTGGTAAATGATGATGTTGAGATACAACAGACAACTTCTCTTGGGAACCATTTAATCACTGCTTACTTTTACATATGTCCAGAAATGTCAATGGCTTTAAAATATGGAAGTATATTACACAACTAAACTTACATGTATTCAGTATTGTGCAATATTTAGTACTTGTTCTAACTATCTCTTGCTGAATAGTAAGCCATTGCAAAACTTAAGGAATTACTTATTGTTTAATATTGTTTATTGCCATTATTTGTTTAGTAATTTTAAATAACATTATTTCTCATGGTTTTGTGGGTTGACAAGCGCTACAAAAGTTCTCTTTTGGAGTCTTTCTTGCAGCTGCGGTTGGTTGGCTGCTGCTGAAGTCCCCTGAAAGCTCAGCAAGGCTAAAGAGCCTGGACGGGCTACTCGCCTGGCTGGCAGTGCACGCTGGCTGTTGTGTGTGGTGGCTACTCGCCTGGCTGGCAGTGCACGCTGGCTGTTGTGTGTGGTGGCTACTCGCCTGGCTGGCAGTGCACGCTGGCTGTTGTGTGTGGTGGCTACTGGCCTGGCTGGCAGTGCACACTGGCTGTTGTGTGTGGTGGCTACTCGCCTGGCTGGCAGTGCACACTGGCTGTTGTGTGTGGTGGCTACTGGCCTGGCTGGCAGTGCACACTGGCTGTTGTGTGTGGTGGCTACTGGCCTGGCTGGCAGTGCACACTGGCTGTTGTGTGTGGTGGCTACTGGCCTGGCTGGCAGTGCACACTGGCTGTTGTGTGTGGTGGCTACTGGCCTGGCTGGCAGTGCACACTGGCTGTTGTGTGTGGTGGCTACTGGCCTGGCTGGCAGTGCACACTGGCTGTTGTGTGTGGTGGCTACTCGCCTGGCTGGCAGTGCACACTGGCTGTTGTGTGTGGTGGCTACTCGCCTGGCTGGCAGTGCACGCTGGCTGTTGTGTGTGGTGGCTACTCGCCTGGCTGGCAGTGCACGCTGGCTGTTGTGTGTGATGCCTGTCTGACTCTCCATGTTACCTGGAGTCCCCTGAAAGCTCAGCTAGGCTAAAGAGCCTAGATGGGTTACTCGCCTGGCTGTCAGTGCACATTGGCTGCTGTGTGTGGTCCTGTCTGACTCTCCATGTTACCTGGAGTCCTCACGACATAGTAGTTGGTCCCAAGACACACAGGCAAATACCACACAGCTTCTTATGACCTGGCCTTGGAGGTCCTAGAGTATGACTTCTGCTGCGTCCTGTTGGTAAAGCAAGTCATTGTGAGCAGCACAGATTCAAGAAATGGGAGACTAGATTCTACCTGTCAATGTAAAGAGCAGCATGAGCATGCAGGGAGGAAAGAAATTGAGGGCATCATCTTGAAGACTATCTTATCACACCATTATTACAACTAATGGACATTATGTTTTAGATGGGTAGTACTAGCTACTCATTTCTCCCCCAGAAACCCAAGCTAGGCATGGACATATTGAAAAGAATGTCAGTACCATTGAAAACCTAGAAATATCACATGTGATGACTCAGGTTAATTCAGTCTGTCAATTACATCAATATAATTCCCTTCTTGTAACCCTAAATATGGTAACATAGAATTGAATTCTACAAAAGTCTTTCATTTGTTTTCCTATGGAATAATTACCAACCCAATAAATGTGTAAATAGCATGAAGTCCAATTTATTTTAGATTTATACCTCTTAATTTCAAAGCTTATAGAAATCCAGAGAACTAATCATCATAATCCATAATGCCTGGACCAGAAGTAATTGCTCTAAGAGTATCCTGTGGCACACTGAAAATGTATTACCAACTAGGAAATTTAAAACTCTTTTGTTGGTGATTTTGAGAGAGCTGACCAGCTCATCAGCACAATTCGCACAGATTAAGAATGGAGGTTACTCTGCTGAGTGCGTTCATAATGATCAGAAAAAAAATCACAAATGAGAAAAGAAGATAGAGAAGGGGAAACATACTGTCAATCACTAAAATTAAAGTTAATTTTCAAATGGTCTGATTTTGTATTTTTCAAAAGAAAGGCAGCTTATTGTGATAGAATAAGAATCCCACTTGTATGTCTTCTTTTGAGAAGTGTCTGCTTATGTCCCTTGTCAATGTTTTAGTGACATGGTTTTCTTAATGTTCAACATCCCTAATCATCAGAAAAATGCAAATCAATGTAAGATACCATCAGTATTATTCAGTATGGCTACTACTAAAAAGTAAAAAAATAACAAATTCTGGTTAGACTTCAGAGAAAATAAAATGCTTATACACTGTTGGTGAGACTGTAAATTAGTTCAGCCACTGTGAAAAGCAGTTTGGAGATTTTTCAAAGAATTTAAAACAGAAGTACCATTCAACCAGCAATTCCAAAAGAAAATTTAAAATTCTACAAAAAGAAACCCACATGCACTTGTATATTCATCATATTGCTATTCACATTAGGGAAGGCATGAAATTAACTTATGTGTGAATCAATAAACTGAATAGAAATATGTGCTATATAAACACCATAGAATACTATGCACACATTAAAAAGAATACAGTCATGTCCTATGCGGCACCATGGATACGTCTGGAGGCCATTATCCTAGGGAAATTAATAAGGGAACAGAAAACCAAATAACCACGTGTTCTTGCCTATAAGCGGGATCTAAACTTGGGGTCCTCATGAATATAAAGATGTCAACAATAGACACTGAGAACTACTAGATGAAGGAGGGAAGGAGGAGGGCAGGGGGTGAGAAACTATAGTTGCTATGCTCACCACCTTGGTGATGGGATCAATTATATCCCACATAGCTCAGCATCACACAATATATCCACGTAACAAACCTGAAAACGTACTCCCTGAATCTAAAAAATTTAAAGCAGAGACAGAGTAAGAAGGCAGAATAGAAGCCTACCACACTCATCCCCCACACAAAAACACAAAATTTTCACAACTCACTACATTCAAGAAACACTGTCAAAGGGACCAAGAATTAGGTAAACAATCACAGTACCTGGCATTAACTTCATGTCACTGAAAGAGACATTGGAGAAGACAAAAAAACGACAGTCTAGAAGCACTAATGCCACCTCTTTTCCAACCACCAGTAGTGGCCACATGGTGCAGAAACTGTGTGTCTGCGGGAGGGAGAGCACAGTTTGTGAGGCTTTGCAATAAACTCAGTACTACCATGTCACAGTGAAAAGCAGAACCAGATTATACTCAGCTGACATCTGCCAAAAGAGGGAGAAATTGGATTGGCCCTAGCAAGAGGAAAATCTTCCATCTCAGTGTTGGGCGCTTGAGTCTTTACAAGCCTTGCCATCATGAGTTGACGTGATATTGGACCTTAAGAGAACTGAAGGGGCAATATAGGCCACAAAGGCTTCAATTGTTAGGCAAGTCATACTCTGAACTGAGCTCAGAGCCAGTGGAATGTGGACGGTGGGGAGAATGTGGCCTCCTGAGACAGCAGCCAGAGCAGCTAAGGGAGTGCTCACGACACCACGCCCCCACCCAGCAGCAGCCACACAACACAGAGAAACCTGTGATTTTGGGAGAGGGAGAGCACAGTGACTGGGGGACTTAACATTAAAGTCAGTGCTGCCATGTTAGTAAAGACCTGGCAGAATTCCTCACCTGCTGACTGAAGAACCCCTGTACCCAGAATAAAAACAGTGATACCCAGGCAATACACCGTGGGCACTGGGCTCTGAGAACTGCCAACTTCAGGTGTGACCCAGCACGTTTCCAGCTGTGGTAGCTACAGTGAAAGACTTCTTCTGTTTGAGAAAAGCAGTGGGGAAAGTAAAGGGAACTCTGTATTGCACCTGATATACCAGCTCAGCCACAGTGGGGTAGAGCACCAAGCAGATTCTTAGAGTCCCTGAGTCCAGGCCTAGGGGCTTGGTCAGCATTTCTGCACTTGTCCTGGGCCAAAGGTCGAGTTCCAGGCATTGCAGAATTTATCCCAAGCTAACCAAAGAGTCCTTGGGCTTTAAGTGAGAAATTGATGATGATTTGGCAGAATCCCCCCAACCCTGGGCCGGTGGTGTTGGCAGTCATGGAGGAGGCTCCTCTACCTGCAGACAGGGGAAGGAAGAGTAGAAAATACTTTGTCTTACACCCTAAGTGCCAGGTTAGCTATAGTAAAATAGAAGAGCAGGTAAATTTTGAAGATTCTGTGCTTTAATCTCTGGCTGCCAGATAGCATCTATGGACCCACTCATGGCTAGGGGAACTTGCCACCCTATAGGCAGAGACACAAACCTGGCTGGCTTTGCCATCTGCTAATCATACAGTCCTAGGGCTTTGAATAAACTTACATGGTAGCCAAGTAGTGGCTACAGTGGGCCTTGGGTGAGACCAAGTTCTGTGCCTACATCAGGTGTGAACCAGCACAGTCTCAGTGGTAGTGGCCACAGGGGGGCTGTTACCCCAAATCCAGCTCCACATGCCTCAGCACAGAAAGAGCCTCTGCTGGTTTGAGAGAAAGTAAGGGAAGAGAACAAGAGTCTCTAATTGATAAATCAAGAGAATTTTTCTTGATGTTAATCCAAGGCCACCAATGCAGTACCCCTACGTGTTTGCATAAACTACTGTGTTATTGGGTTTGGGACCTAAGTCTCTTTGAATACCTGGAAAGTGTTTCCAAAAATAATGGGCACAAACAAGCCCAGACTGTGAAGACTGCAATAAAGACTGAACTCTTCAATGCCCAGATATAGATGAACATCTACAAGTATCAAGACCATCCAGGAAAACATGACCTCACCAAACAAGCTAAAAAAGGCACCAGGGACCAATCCTGGAAAAACAGAGATATGTGACCTTTCATACAGGACATCCAAAATAGCTGGTTGAGGTAATTCAAAGAAATGTAATATAACACAGAGAAGGAATTCAAGATTCTGTCAGATAAATTTAACAATGAAATTGAAATTTAAAAAAAGGCAAAATTCTGAAGTTAAAATGCAATTGTCATACTGAAGAATTCATCAAAATTACTTAAAAGGATTGATCAAGGAGAAGATAGAGTTAGTGAACTTGAAGACAGACTATTTGAAAAGACAAAGTCAGAGGAGACAAAAAAGAATAAAAAATAAAGCATGCCTACAGAATCTAAAAAATAGCCTCAAAATCAAAATCTAAGAGTTATTGGCCTTAAAGAGGTGGTAGAAAAAGAGATAAGAGTTAAACATTTATTTAAAGAAATAATATTAAATAATATTAAACAATTCCCCAACATTCGATATCAACATTCGAGTACAAGAAAGTTACAGAACATCAAGCAGATTTAACCCAAAGAAGACCACCTTAAGGCACTTAACTGAACTCCCAAAGGTTAAGGATAAAGAATGATTCTAAATGACAAGTTGATGGGTGCTGATGAGTTGATGGATGTGGCACACCAACATGGCACATGTATACATATGTAACAAACCTGCACGTTGTGCACATGTACCCTAGAACTTAAAGTATAATAATAATAATAAAAGAAATAATTCTAAAAGCAGCGAGAGGAGACACAAATAACATTCAGTGGAACTCCAATACATCTGACAGCAGACTTTTCAGGGGAAAATTTACAGTCTGAGAGAGTGGCCTGACATATTAAAAAAGCTGAAGGAAAAAAAAAGAATAATGTATCTGGTAAAAAGTCCTTTAAACTTGATGGAGAAATAAGAACTTTTCCTGACAAACAAAAACTGAGGTATTTAATTAACACCAAACCTGTCCTACAAGAAATGCTAAAGGGAGTTCTTAACCTGAAAGAAAAAAGTGAGTGAGCAATAAGAAATCATCTGAAGATACAAAACTCACTAGTAATAGCACATGGAAAAACACAGAATATTATAACATGGTAATTATGGTGTGCAAAAATCTCAAATAGAAAGAGTAAACAATAAACCAATAAAAAATAACTACAACATATTTCCAAGACATTGACGGTAAAATAAGGAAGGAAGAGAAACAACAAAAAGTTTAAAAGAATGGTAATGGAGTTAAACTGTAGAGTTTTTATTAGCTGCTTTGCTTGTTTCTTTGTTTATACTATCAATGTTAAATTGTCCATAGTCTAAAATGATGTGTTATAAGATATTATATTCAAGCCTCATGGTAATTTCAGATCAAAAAGCATACCACAGATGTACAAAAAGTAAAAAGCAAGAAATTAGATAATATTGCTACAGAAATCACCTTCACTAACAGGAAGATGGGAAGAAAGAAAAGAACGATGAGAGGACAAAAATCAATCCGAAAATAGTAACAATGGTAGGAGTAAGTGCTTATCAATAATAACATTGAATGTACATGAACTAAATACTCCAATCAGAAGACAAACAGTGGATGAATGGATAAAGAAGCAAGACAATGATCTGTGACCTATAAAAAAAATACTTTACCTATAAAGATACATTTAGATAAAGATACATTTAGACTGAAAATAAAAGGATGGAAAAAGTTATTCCATGCCAATAGAAACCAAAAAAGAGCAGAAATAGCCTTACTTATGCCAGACAAAAATAGAGTTCAACAAAAGACTGTAGGAAGATATTAAGAAGGTCATTATATAATAATAAAGAGATCAATTCAGCAAGAGGATATAATTGGAAATATATATCCACCCAACATTAAAGCACCTAGATAAATGAAGCAAATATTAATAAGAGCTAAAGAAAGAGACATCAACACAATAGTGGCTGGACACTTCAACACCCTGCTTTAGTCGTTGGATAGACCTTCCAGACAGAAAATCAACAAAGAAACATCAGACTTAATCTGCACTATATAACAAATGAACCTAATAGATATTTACAGAAAATTTCATCCAACAGCTGCAGAATACACATTCTTCTTCTCCGCACATGGGTTATTTTCAAGGATAGACCATATGTTAAGTAACAAGTCTAAAAACATTAAAAAAATTGAAGTAATATTAAGCATTTTCTCTAACCACAATGGAACAAACTAGAAATCAATTAAAAAATGAATTTCAGAAACTATACAAACACGTGGACATTAAACAATATGCTCTTGAATGATCAGTAGGTTAGTAAAAATATTAAGAAGAAAATGGAAAAATTTCTTGAAACAAATGATAACGGAAGCATAGCATAGCAAAACCTATGGAATATAGTAAAACAGGTACTATTATAAAAGGAAAATTTATAACTGTAAGTGCCTACATAAAAAGCAGAAAAGCTGCCAATAAATAACCTAACAATACATCTTAATTAACTAGAATAAAAAGGCGAAACCAAACTCAAAAGAAAAGAAATAATAAAAATCAGAGTGGAAAGAAAGAAAGCTAAAATGAAGAAATGCAAAAGATCAATGAAACAAAAAGTTGAATTTTTGAAAAGTAAAACAATTGACAAATATTTAGACAGGCTAACTAAAAAACAGAGAAGATACAAATTAATAAAATCAGAAGTGAAAATGGAGACATTACAAGTAACACTTCAGAAAATCAAAGAATCATTAGTGGCTACTATGAGTAATTATTTGCCAACAAATTAGAAAACCTAGAGGAAATTAATTCTTAGATACACACAACATACCAAGAGTGAATTAGAAAAAAATCCAAAACCTGAACAGACCAATAACAAGTAACAAAATTAAAGCCATAATAAAAAAAGTCTATAGGACCAGACTGAAAAATAGAGAAAGAACATTTCCAAACTCATTCCTTGAGGCTAGGATTACACTGATATCAAAACAAGACAAAGATACATTTAAAAAGCAAACTACAGGCCCATATTTGAGAATACTGATGCAAAAATTTGCAAAAAAACTAGCAAACTGAATTAAACCATACATAAATAGGTAATTCATAATGACCAACTGGAATTTATCTCAGGGATGCAAGGATGGTTCAACATGCAAATCAATCAATGTGATATATCATATAAACAGAATGAAGGGGCCAGGTGCAGTGACTCATGCCTGTAATCCTGGCACTTTGGGAAGCTGAGGTGAGCGGACCACCTGAGGTCAGGAGTTCAAAACCAGCCTGGCCAACATGGCGAAACGCTATCTCTATTAAAAATACAAAAATTAGCCAGGCGCTGTGCTGGGCATCTGTAATTCCAGCTACTTGGGAGGCTGAGGCAGGAGAATCGCTTGAACCCAGGAGGCAGAGGTTGCAGTGAGCTGAGATCATGCCATTGCACTCCAGCTTGGGTGACAGAGGAAGACTTTGTCTCAAAAAACAAAACAAAACAAAAAAAACCAGAATGAAGGAAAAAATCCATATAATCATTTCCATTATGCTAAAAAGTTATTTGATAAAATTTAATATTCTTTAATAATAAAAAACCCTTTGAAAACTGGGTATGGGATGAACATATTTCAACATAATGAGTCATATGTGACAGACCCACAGCTAGTTTCATACTAAGTGGGGAAAAACTAAAAATCTTTCCTCTAAAATCTGGAAGATGACAAGAATATTCACTTTTACCGCTGTTATTCAACATAATTCTGAAAGTTCTATCTGGAGCAATCAGACAAGAGAAAGCAATAAAAAGCATCCCAACTGGAAAAGAAGTCAAATTATCATTTTTGTTGATGATATCATCTTATATTTGAAAAAACATAAAGACTCCTCTGATAGGGTTTCAATGTGTGTTCCCTCCCAAATCTCATATTTAAATGTAATTCTCAGTGTTGGAGGTGGGCCTGGTGAAAGGTGATTTAACCATCGGGGTGGATTACTCACAAATGGCTTAGCACCATCCCATTTGGTACTATCCACATGATAGGGAGTGAGCTCCCATAAGATCTGGTCATTTAAAAGCATGTAATGACTCTCCCCTCTGTTTTTCGCTCCTGCTTTTTGCTCTGTGATGTGCGAGATTCTGCTTCAACTTCTGCCATGACTGTAAACTTCCAGAGGTCTCCCCAGAAGTGCATGCCAGTGCTATGCCTTCTCTACAGCCTGTAGAAGCATGAGTCACTTAAACCTCCTTTTTAAAAAATAAATTACCCAGTCTCAGGTATTTATAGTGATGCAAAAATAGCTTACTACAGAAAATTGGCACAAAGGAGTGGAAAATTGTTATAAGAATACCTGAAAATGTGGAATCAGCTTTGTAATTGGGTAAACAGGCAGAGGTTGGAAGAGTTTGTAGGACTCAGAAGAAGACAGAAAAATGAGGGAAAGTTGAGATTTTCTTAGAGACTGGTTGAATGGCTGTGACCAAAATGCTGATAGTGATCTGGACAGTGAAGACTGGCCTGAGGAGGTCTCAGATGAAAATTAGAAACTTATTAGGACCGAAGCAAAGGTCATGCATGTTGTCTTAGCAAAGTGGTTGGCTGAATTTTGGTCATGCCCTAGGGATATATAAAAGTTTGAGTTTGATGATTTAGGGTTTCTGTTGGAAAAATGTCTAAGCAGCAAAGCATTCAAGATGTGGCCTGGCTGCTTCTAACAACCTATGCTCACATATTGGAGCAAAAAAAGTAAGTTATAACTTATTTTTACTTACAAGGGAAGCATAGTGTAAAGCTTGAAAACTTTGCAGCCTAGTCATGTGGCAGAAAAGTAAGAAGCTTTTATAAGAGAGGAACTCAAGCAGGCTGTGGAGCAATCACTTGTTAGAGATAGTTGTATAATCTAAAAACAAAACAAAACAAAACAAAAAAACCAGCAAGTGTTGGTACCAAGACAATGGGAAAGGGGAATTGAAGGCATTTTAGAAATCTAAAAGGCAGGTCCCCCATCAAAGGCCCTGAGGCCTAAAAGAATAGTTTCTGGGGTCAGGCCCAGGACCTGCTGCCTTGGGTAGCCTTGGAACATGGCTCCCTGCATCCTGGCCACTGCACTCCAGTCACTGCTTCAGAGGGTGCAAGCCATAAGCCTTGGTAGCTTTCATATGGTGTTAGACCTGTGGGTATACAAAATGCAAGAGTTGACACTTGGGAGCCTCCACCTTTACTTCAAAGAATGTATAAAAAAGCCAGGGTGTGCAGGCAGAAGCATGCTGCAGGGGTGGAGCCCTCATGGAGAACCTCTACTAAAACAATGCAGAGAAGAAATGTAGGGTTACAGTCCTGATGCGGGCTCCCCACTGGGGCATGGCCTAGTAGATCTGTGAGGAGAGGATCACTGTCCTCTAGACCCCAGAATGGTAGATATAGCTACAGCTTGCACCTTGCACCTGGAAAAGCCGGAAGCACACAAAACCGGCCAGAGGCACACAACACCAGCCCATGAGAGCAGCTGTGGGGGCTGAACCATGCAAAGCCACAAGGTCTAAACATCCCAAGGCATTAGTGTGCCCTGGAAATGGGACATAGAGTCAAAAATAATTATTTTGGAGCCTTACAATTCAATAACCCCCTTTCTGGGTTTCAGACTTGCATGGGTCCTGTGGCCTCTTTCTTTTAGCTGATTTCTTCCTTTTAGAATAGGAGTATTTACCCAATGCCGTGCCTCATTTGCATCTTGGAAGTACCTAATTTGTTTTTTATTTTACAGGCTTACAGGAGGAATAAACTGGCTTTGTCTTAGATGAGGCTTTTGACTTTTGAGTTAAGGCTGAAATGAGTTAAAACTTTGGGGATTATTGGGAAGTCATGATTGTATTTTGAAATATGAGAAGGATATGAGATTTAGAATGGCCAGTGGCAAAATGATACGGTTTGGATGTGTGTTCCCACCAAAATCTTATATTGAAATGTAATCCTCAATGTTGGAAGTGGGCCTAGTGGGGAGGTGATTGAATCATGAGGGCAGGATTTCTATGAACAGTTTGGCATCATTTCCTTTCGTGCCATTCTCACAATAGTAAGTTTTCATGAGAGTTGGTTATCTAAAAGTGTGTGTACTACTTCCCCCCTGCCCTCGCACTTACCATGGGATGTGCAAGCACCGGATTTATTTTTCACCTTGATTGTCAGTTGTCAAAGGCTTCACCGGAAGCAGAAGCCAGTGCTATGTTTTCTGTACAGCCTGTGGAACCATGAGCCAATTAAACCTATTTCCTTTATAAATTAACCAGTCACCGATTATTTTTATAGCAATGTGAGAATGGCCTAATATATCCACCAAAAAGCTATGAGAAGTAATAACTTGAGTAAATTTGCAAAATACAAAATCAACATATACAAATCAGTAGGATTTCTGTATGCCAACCGTCAACAAATTGAAAAAGAATTCAAAAAAGTAATCCTATTTGCAATAGCCACAAATAAAACAAAATGTGTGGGAATTTACTAAAGAAATAAAAGTTCTCAACAATTAAAAATGTAAAACACCCCCCGGGCGCGGTGGCTCACGCCTGTAATCCCAGCACTTTGGGAGGCCGAGGCGGGTGGATCACGAGGTCAGGAGATCGAGACCATCCTGGCTAACACAGTGAAACCCCGTCTCTACAAAAATACAAAAAATTAGCCAGGCATGGTAGCGGGCGCCTGTAGTCCCAGCTACTTGGGAGGCTGAGGCAGGAGTATGGCATGAACCCGGGAGGCGGAGCTTGCAGTGAGCCGAGATCGTGCCACTGCACTCCAGCCTGGGCAACAGAGCCAGACTCCACCTCAAAAAAAAAAAAAAAAAAAAAAAAAAAAAAAGTAAAACATTGATAAAAGAAATGAAAGAGAATGCAAAAAAGTGGAAAGATATTTCTATGTTCACAGATTGGAAGAATCAGTATTTTAAAAAATGTCCACGCAATCCAAAGCAATCTATACATTTCATGCCATCTCTATCAAAACAATGACATTCCTCACAGAAATAGAAAAAAAAATCTGAAATATACACCGAACCGCAAAACACCATAATAATCAAAGTAACGCTGAGCATATAAACCAAAACTGGAGGAATCCCATTACCTGGTTTTAAATTATACTGTCAAGCTATAGTAATTAAAACAGCATGACACTAGAATAAAAACAGACATAAAGACAAATGGAATGAAATAGAGAACTGTTGATGTGTGCAGCACACCAACATGGCACAAGTATACATATGTAGCAAACCTGCACGTTATGCACATGTACCCTAGAACTTAAAGTATTTAAAAAAAAAAAAAGGATGGTTAAAAAAAAACCAAAACATAGTCAATTAATACATATTTTGTGTATGTATAAGGTACTATATTCCTACAATAAAATGTTACAAAAGCCAAAAAAAAAAGAAAGAAACTCATACAGCTAAACTAAACTTATTTTCAATGAAAGTGTCAAGAACATACAACAAAAAATAAGACAGTTTCTGTAATAAATAGGGCTGGGAAAACTGGCAAGCCATAGGCAGAAGAATAAAACTAGAACCCTATTTCTTGCCACATACAAAAATCAAATTAAAATCAATTAAAGACTTAAACCTAACACCTCAAACTATCAAACTTTTACAAAAAAAATTGGGGAAACTCTTTAGGGCATTGGTTTAGGCAAAAATTTCTTAAATAATGCCCCATAAGCACAGACGACCGAAGCAAACATGGACAAATGGAATTACAGCAAGTCAGAAAGTTTTTTTAAAGTGAAGGAAACAATAAACAAAGTGAAGAGAAAACCCACAGAATGGGAGAAAATATTTGTAAATTACCCATCTGAAAATCAATTAATAGCTACATGATGTGGTTAGGCTTTGTATCTCCACCCAAATCTCATATTGAATTGTAATCCCCAGATGTTGAGGGAGAGACCTGGTAGAAGGTGATTGGATCATGGGTGTGGTTCCCCCATGCTGTTCTTCTGATAATGAGTGAGTTCTCATGAGATCTGATGGTTTTATAAGGGGCTCTTCTCCCTTTGCTTCACATACATGCTCTCTCGCCTGCTGTCATGGAAGAGGTGCCTGCTTCCCCATCTGCCATGATTGTAAGTTTCCTGAGGCCTCCCCAGCCATGTGGAACTGTGACTCAATTAAACCTATTTCCTTTATAAATTACCCAGTCTCACCAGGTGCATTGGCTCATGCCTGTAATCCCAGTGCTTTGAGAGACCGAGGTGGGTGGATCACGAGGTCAGGAGTTCAAGACCAGCCTGCCCAAGATGGTGAAACTCCATCTCTACTAAAAATACAAAACCTAGCTGGGCATGGCGGCAGGTGCCTGTAATCCCAGCTACTCAAGAGGCTGAGGCAGAGAATTGCTTGAACCCGGGAGATGGAGGTTGCAGTGAACCGAGATCGTGCCAGTGTACTCCAGCCTGGGTGACAGAGCAAGACTTCGTCTCAATAAATAAATAAATAAATAGATAAATAACCCAGTCTCAGTTTTTTTATAGCAGTGCAGAAACAGACTAATACACTACAATATATTAAGTTCAAAAATTCTATAGAAGAAAATGTAGTAGCCGGGCACGGTGGCTCACGCCTGTAATCCCAGCACTTTGGGAGGCCGAGGCGGGTGGATCACAAAACCAGGAGTTCGAGACCAGCCTGGCCAATATGGTGAAACCCTGTCTCTACTAAAAATACAAAAATTAGCCGGGTGTGGCGGTGGATGCCTGTAGTCCCAGCTACTTGGGAGGCTGAGGCAGGAGAATTGCTTGAACCTGGGAGGCAGAGGTTGCAGTGAGCCGAGATTGGGCCACTGCACTCCAGCCTAGGAGACACAGCAAGACTCTATCTCAAAAAAAAAAAAAAAAAAAAAAAAAAAAAAAAAAGAAAGAAAGAAAAAAATGTAGTAATCCAAAGAAAGAGTGGACAAAAATTTAAATGAACACTTATGAAAAGAAGACATACAAATGGCAACAGGCAAATGAAAAGGTGCTCCACATTACTGATCATCATAGAAATGCAAATCAAACCCAAAATGAGATACCATTTCACGCCAGTTAAGGTGGCTTTTATCCAGAAGTCAGTCAAAAACAAATGTTGCTAATAGCCAAGATTTGGAAGAGACCTAAATGTCCGTCAACAGATGACTGGATAGAGAAAATGTGGCATATGTACACAATGGAGTATGATTCAGCTATAAGAAAGAATGAGAGTCTGACATTTGCAGTAACATAAATGGACCTGAAAGTCTTTAGGCTAAGTGAAATAAGTCAGGCACAGAAAGACAAATGTCACATGTTCTCACTTATTTGTGGGTGCTAAAATTCAAAACAATTGGTGTCATAGAGATAGAGAATATAAGGATGGTTACCAGAGGCTGGGAAGGGCAGTGAGGGAACAGGGGGTTAGTGGGGATGCTAAATGGGTAAAATAAAATTGTTAGAAAGAATGAATAAGACAGTATTTGATAGCACAACAGGGTGATTATAGTCAAAAACAATTTAATTATACATTTTATAAAAACTAAAATAGGATAATTGGACTGTTTATAACACAAGCTATAAATGCTTGAGGGGATGGATACCCCGTTTTTTATTATGTATTACTCATTGCACACCTGTATCAAAGTATGTCATGTACCCCCATAAATATATACACCAACAATGTACCCACAAAAATAAATTAACAATTAAAATTAAAACCAAAGGGAAGAGAGTATAATGAGGCATGTGTGACCCATGGCTTGAACTAGCTTTTCAGGTTAACTTTGGAATGTCCTTATCCAAGAAGAGGGGTCCATTTAGTCAATAGGGGCTTAGAAATTAATTTTTAGTTTATAAGTGGAAAAAAGAAGGATTTTTAATCCTGAGCCACAGCTCTCAGTCAATCAATCCCTGCAGGGAACCGTGTTCTTTACTCTGGGGATAAACACTAGTTTTCTTCTTCACATAATAACACCACATTTCAAAATGAAGGGAAACATCTTGAAACTAAGAAGTACAGCCTTATTAAATTTGATTTGGTTTCCTTTGTAATTAATCACGTGTGTTCCAGAGTCTGTCTTCAGTCTTCTCCTAGTTCAGGCCCATGATCTCAGGCCCATGATAAATTTGCTCAGCTCCTTGCTCAACAGCAAGAAATCAGTTTGAATTATTTAAAAACCTCATTGTGGCTGGGAGCGGTGGCTCAAGCCTGCAATTCCAGCAATTTGGGAGGCCAAGGTGGGCAGATCACTTCTTGTCAGGGGTATGAGACCAGCCTGGCCAACAGAGTGAAACCCCATCTCTACTGAAGACACAAAAATTAGCTGGGTGTGGTGATTCATGCCTGTAATCTCAACTACTTGGGAAGCTGAGGCAGAAGAATCCCTTGAACCCGGGAGGCAGAGGTTTCAGTGAGCCAAGATGGTGTACTGCACTCCAGCCTGGGCAACAGAGCAAGACTCTGTCTCAAAATAATAATAAATAAATAAATAAATAAATAAATAAATATAAAAATCTCATTGTGTTTCAAACAAAATTTCTTTTGCATATCAACTTGCATATTACCTATAATCATTTTGTTTATATCCAATCCTGAGAAATCTTTGAGGACTAATTTCACTCTTTTCTGCCATTTTGGTAAACATACCAAATGCCATCAAACAAAATGCACAAAATTCCTAAGAAATACATTTTATCTTTGAGGAGGAGACTTGCGGTGTTAGAGGAACTCATGGTTACCAAGCTTCTAGTTTAATAAACATGACTAGAATACTCTGTCTTAATATGAGTAGCTAGGTACCCACAAGGCATTTAGAAGGATAACACTTATGGTCTGAAAATAGCCACATTTTTTAGCTGGCCACATATTACAATTGCAGAATATTTTTGGCCATACAAGACATCTTCCACCAAGCCTCAAAAACATATGTCTTAGAAGTGCAGCATTTTTTCTTAAAGATAATATTAATGAGCTAGCTTAGGTCAACAGGTTAATGGTCATTGTTTTTGTTTTTGTTTTTTTTTTTTTGAGACGGAGTCTCGCTCTGTCGCCCACGCTGGAGTGCAGTGGCCGGATCTCAGCTCACTGCAAGCTCCGCCTCCCGGGTTCACGCCATTCTCCTGCCTCAACCTCCCGAGTAGCTGGGACTACAGGCGCCCGCCACCGCGCCCGGCTAGTTGTTTTTTTTTTTTTTTTGTATTTTTTAGTAGAGACGGGGTTTCACCGTGTTAGCCAGGATGGTCTCGATCTCCTGACCTCGTGATCCACCCATCTCGGCCTCCCAAAGTGCTGGGATTACAGGCTTGAGCCACCGCGCCCGGCCCGAATGGTCATTGTTAAAACCAATAGCCCCAACTTTAGTGAGTACATCTGCACCTTTCAAGTTTAATTATAGCTCTTTCTCTTTATAGTTACTTATAAGTGGAGACATTAACAAAAGACAATGCATTCCTGCTCTTGTTTTTTGAGGATATCCAACTCTGTAATGGAGTCATTTCTAATAAACTTGCTTCCTTCACTGTGCTCTCTGACTCACCTCAAATTTTTTCCTGCATAAGATCTAAGAATCCTACTTTGTGATTTGTATCAGGACCCTCTTTTCCAGCAACATCTTTCAGCAATACCATGAAGGGACACCAAGACAAGACCCCCACTCAAAGGAAAACAATCCACACAGAATCAATCGGCTGGCAAGTGGGCCGTCTTTTGGAGTCGTGAAGCCATTCAGGTGGGCAAGAACGATTATCCACTATTACTTCAGTGAGAGGCCCTAGGGTATAAGGTTAGGGTGAGAGACTCAGCCCAAAGTTAGAGACCTGGGGGTGTCATACTCAGATTAGAGGCCAAGCTCACAAGGTTAGGGGCCCTGGGGTATACTGAGAAGAATGGATTTGGCTAAAGAAGAAGTTTGCCAAGTTCTCTTTTTGGACTGTCCACCTTGTGCTCTCTGTCCCTCACCTGAGTGCTCTGCATCTTGTCACCTTTCTGCTCACCGCCTCTGTTTTGTAGTAGCCCGGAGGCTGCCCCAGGAAAGAGGCCCCAAACAGTTTAGCTTTTACTTTCCTCAAGGATCCTCTGACTTTTAGCTGATTGCTTATTTAATTTGCCACTGGTCCAAGTGACACTGAAAAAAAGGGATGTCTCGGAATCTAGTATTTTTGTACCTTAATTATCAGAAACGATCAGCAATAACCTCTCCATCATTATGACTAGGAGTTGAAATGTGGCATTTCACAGCCCTGCATGATAGGATCAGATCTGCCTGTTTAGTGACAGCCTCTTTTATGACAACCCCCTGTAAACAGCCTCAAGATGGAGAATATGAGACTTTTTCTTAACAGTTTTCTCTCATTTCTTAACCATAAGGTCATCTTTGATGAGCTGGTATAGGGCAGCTGGACCCTACTTTCTAAACCCAGCACGTCACTTTTTTCCTGAGAGAGTTTTGTCGTAGCAGTGTGAAAATGGACCAATACATTACAACATACAAGTTACAGCCTTCCCATTCCCCTCCCCCTTTTTTTGCAGCTTAATTTGTTTTATAGAAGAGAAACTAAGAAACTAAATGGGAGGAAATACTTTACATACAGGCTTCTCTGATACTTGGTCAAGATAAAAAGTTAAAATGGGCTTCTATATGTTTGATGGAGGAAAAGACAAAATAGGGATGGCACATAATTGATTACCCTTCTAATGCAAGTGCCTCTTAATATTAGGCTTTTCTTAGCTGGGGCTGAACTCTCCCCTGCCAGTCCGAGCACCCCGTAAAAACACAGACTCCTTCCAGTTCTGGTGAGGTGTGCAACATGTTATTAATTTCTTCTGGTTTTCCAGAGTTATCTAGTGTCCGGGCATCATCTTCTCCCTGCCCTTCGAGTCCTGGCTTACATACATACCCCACTCTCGAAACACCTGAGCTTCACCAGAACAACATGCGGCAGGGCCTCTTATCAGCTGGCAAAGTTGAATGTTTGCCCTCTCTGGGAAGTGACAGATGATAATAGGGACACTATATAGGTATATGGACCCTTTTCTATATCTGAATTAGCCATATGCAAGGAAAAACTAAAACAGCTTTCAGAGGTTCCAGGAAAATTCACAGACAAATTTGAAAGGCTAACCTTGATGTATGATCTGACCAGGCAAGATTTGCATATATTTGTGTTTACCTGCTGCGTGGTAGAAAAGCAGTGTATTACAGGAGTGGTTAGTGCACATGCTAACAGGGTGGCAGCCTGCAACCAGGGACATGACACCTATCAAGTAGGAGGCACAGCAGTGCCTGACTAGGACCCCAAAGAGAACTAGAATCTAGAAAAGAGAAATGAATTGGGAAGAAAGTGGGATATAGAGAGAAAAAATTATGATCATTTGACTCCTTGAAGGAATCAAAAAAAGTGTGATAAAGCTTTTTGATTTTTACAAAGTCTGGAAAATTACTCAGGGAGAAGATGAAAACCTAGCCTTATTACAAGGGTGGATAATATAGGCTTTCAGGGAATACACTAACACTGACCCTGACTCCAAGAAGGGACAGGCATTGCTAGGAGTTTATTTTATAGCCCAGTCTGCTTCTGATATCTGCAGGAAGCCGCCAAAAGCAGCCTTAGCCTTCCAGACTCCCGTGGTTCAGATTTTAGACTTGGATTCTGCAGTTTTCCATCACAGGAATAGGGCAGAGAAAACATAAAATAAAGCAAATCTCCCAAGAGGCCCAGCTTCTAGCTGCAGCCTTGTGCTCTCCACCATTTCAGAGGCAGCCCCTTAACCCCTGGCCCTCGCAGAGGAAGTGAGAAGGTAAAAGTCCCAGTCCGTGCCTCTGGGCCACTGTGCCTTGGATATCAACCAATGTGCCTTCTGTAAGAAGGTCGGCCACTGCCGAAGGAAATGCACTGTGCTTCCAAGGGAGCCATCATCAGAGCCCAGCAGACTCAAAAGTGGTAGGGCCTGATACCTCCTACCTCCGCTCCCACTGGACTGTTAGCTATCGAGAGATGGAGGAGCCTCAGGTGGCTCTTGAAGTGGCAGGTAGGAGCATTAACTTCTTATTAGGTGTGGGAGCAGATGACTCTGTCCTGATTCAATACAAGGGGCTCCTGTCTTCTCATGATGGCCAAGCCCCAAAACACTGCTTTTCACATCTTCTAAGTTGTCTTCCAGGGGCTCTGGGTTTCTCATCTGCCTTTTTAGTACTGTCTGAATACCTGACCTCTTACTGGGGAGAGGTTTATTGACTCAGGAGACCAAGTCATGGTCACCCTCACAGATCAAAAAGCATAGAAAGTGTTACTTTTGTTCCTGACCCCTCAGGGGAAAAAAAAGTTAAGAATGAGCTGTCACATTTACCACCTGAGGTGTTGTCTCAAGTAAATCTTGAGGTTTGGGCCACGCAGGCTCTGGGAAATGCACTAAACCCCTCCCCCATTCAAATCCAACTTGAGCCTCGTGCTCCTTGCCCTCAAGGATTTATTTTTTATGTCTCAAAAATAAATAAACCATCAGATCCCATGAGGCTTATTCACTGTCACAAGAACAGCATGGGAAAGACCCATCCCCCGATTCGATTACCTCCCACTGGGTCCCTCCCATGATATATGGGAATTATGGGAGCTACAATTCAAGATAAGATTTGACTGTGGACACAGCCAAAGCACATCACAGGTTATGAAACAAATTTATTTAGGAGGCCAGACTTAAGAGAGATGAATCCCTTGACCATCCCAAGGAAGAGTGGTTAACAGATGCAAGTTGTTTTATGCATCAGGAAAACAGGAGGGCTAGATATACCATTATTAGTCAGCACAAGAGAATCAAGGCACAAGCCTTGCTGGCCTCTACCTCAGCTCAAAAAGCTGAGTTAATTGAACTTACCAGGCCCCTGCAGTTGGGAAAGGATTTAAAAGTTAACATTTACGCTGATTCCAAGTATGATTTTTTAGTGCTTCATGCTTATGCTGCAGTTTGGAATGGGTAGGGACTCCTGACCCCCAAGGGCTTTTCCATACAACATCATTCAGATTTCGAGCTTGTTAGAATGCTGCTTTGCTGCCAAAAAGTGACTATAATTAATTGCAGAGGACATCAAAAGAGAGACCGACCATGTAAAAGGAAATGCCCTTGTAGATGCCACAGCCAAGGCCCCTGCACTGAAAGGGCCAATGAAGCTTATGGGCTTGCTGGTCAGCATGCATAGAACTGGGCCAGAATACTCTGAAGAACAAAAATGGGCCAGAGATTGCATTTCAGTCCAGGGCCCCTCTGGCTGACTGAAGGATGGTAACAAATTACTAATGCCAAGTACCAATCATAGGAATATAATTCAGCACTTTCATGATTCTTTTCACCCTAGAAGGGATTGTTTCTGTTAATGTCTCATTTGTTTATGGGGTAAATCTTTTCAAGACACTAAAACAGGTGTCTCAGCACCGAGAGCTCTGTGCCTGACATGACCCAAACGGCCAGCAATTTTCTCCTTCTCCAGTTAAACCTGTCCAAAAATTGAGGAACCTATCCAGGTGAGAACCGGCAACTCTAATTTACTCAGCTGCCTTTCTGCAGGAGATTCAAATATTTGCTAATGCTCACTGATACCTTCACTGGTTAGATCGAGGCATTCCCCACCCCATCTGAAAAATGTTTATCAGAAGAAATAACTCCTCAGTTTTGGAAATCTAAAAGCCTGCAAAGTGACAAGGGCGCATCTTTCACAGCAGGTGTATCCCAACACCTATCCTCAGCTTGAAGAATCCAATATGACCTTCACTCTGCGTGGAGACTGTGGTCCTCTGGAAAGGTGAAAGGGCTAATCCTACTCTAAAGAAGACTCTAGCTGAATTAGAGGCCTGACTATCTCTAACACCCATAGCTTACTGCAGGTTTGAACTGCTCCAAAGTAAAACTTATAATGAAGTCCTGTTAACATAGGGAAGGCCTTTCCTAACCACAGATCTCCTAATAGATGAAAAGACTCATCAATTACAAAAATATGTCATCAATCTAGGACAGGTGCAAGGCACTCTGTGAGTGTGGAAACAAGAGTCCTCCCCTCCCACATGGGAGGAAAATTCAGTTTCGGGTCAGCTAGGGATTTAGTCTTAGTAAAGACGTGGGAGGAAGTTCTCCAGCTGACCAGCTTTCCCCAACGTGGAAAGGACCGCAGCAGGGACACCTGAGCTCCCCAACAGACGTTCAACACCAAGGGATGCACAGGTGGGTACACCTGTGTGCAAGTAAAGCTGTTGCTTATTCTGGGAGCCCGATGCGAGGCTGGGGGAGGTGGGCGCGGGGCTATTTCAGCGTTGGCGGAGGGCGGGCTGGGTCACTGCGCGTCTGCTCCTCCTCCTCGGGTCTCTCCTGCCGCCCTGATCCCGCCTTAGCCATGCGGGAGATCGTGCTCACGCAGGCCGGGCAGTGCGGGAACCAGATCTGCGCCAAGGTTGGCAGCCGGAGCTCTGAGGGCCCAGCTCGGGCCTGCGGGTGGCCAGGGAAGGTGTTGGCAGTGGCGGGGGCGGGTCCCTGCCGGGGACGCGGTGGGACGGGGCGGCTGGCGAGGCGGCCGGGGTGGACCCAGGGACACGGCGGCCTAGGGATGGGGGTGCGGAGGGTGGGGGTGGGAGAGGGGCTGGGGCACCCCCGTGACTGGCCCTGGCCTGTCCGGCCCCTCCCGTCTCGCAGTTCTGGGAGGTGATCTCTGATGAACACGCCATCGACTCCGCGGGCACCTGCCACGGGGACAGCCGCCTGCAGCTGGAGCGCATCGACGTGTACTACAACGAGGCCTGCGGTGAGACCCCCGACCTTCCCCACCGCCCTCCTGGGAACGCGGCCCTCCCCTCGCTCATGCCCTCCCGCCCCTCTCAGGTGGCAGGTACGTGCCCCGCGCTGTGCTGGTGGATCTGGAGCCGGGCACCCTGGACTCTGTGCGCTCGGGGCCCTTCGGGCAGATCTTCAGGCCGGACAGCTTCATCTTCGGTGAGCTGTGGGCGAGGACTGGGGTGAGATTCCTTAGTCGCTCAAAATCTAGGAGTGCCCCAAGGTCGTTGCCGTGGGAATTGTGGAGCCAGGGCCCCAGAACACCCTCCTATCCTCCGAGTCGAGTGGCTCCAACTGCCTCCTAAACGGGCTTTGGGAGGAAGGCCCAGGTGTCTCCTCAAGGTCAAGAGCTACTGATGTGAACTCCCTGCAGGGAGCTGAGCTGGGGCTGTGGCTACTGCCTTCCCTGAAAATGGGCAGGAGCCACCTGCAGGGAGGTCTGTTAGCCCGTCTCAGGTTTGACTCCTGACTTAATTTCTAACAGGGGAGGCTGCTGCCCTGTAACTCTGGGGGAGGGGTTTCATTTGCTCACCTGTAGGGAGAACGCTGCGCTCACCTCACATGACACTTGGCCCTTTTTGCATTATGGTGACCACTGATGACCGTATACCTGGCCATCGAGTGACTGGCTGTACTGTCTTACAGGTCAGAGTGGGGCCGGAAACAACTGGGCCAGGGGACACTACACAGAAGGCGCGGAGCTGATGGAGTCAGTGATGGACGTTGTCAGAAAGGAGGCTGAGAGCTGTGACTGCCTGCAGGGTTTCCAGCTGACCCACTCCCTGGGTGGGGGGACGGGGTCTGGGATGGGTACCCTTCTGCTCAGTAAGATCCGGGAGGAGTACCCAGACAGGATCATAAACACATTCAGCATCCTGCCCTCGCCCAGGGTGTCAGACACGGTGGTGGAGCCCTACAACGCCACCCTCTCCGTCCACCAGCTCATAGAAAATGCAGACGAGACCTTCTGTATAGACAACGAAGCGTTATACGACATCTGTTCCAGGACCCTGAAACTGCCCACGCCCACCTACGGTGACCTGAACCACCTGGTGTCTGCCACCATGAGCGGGGTCACCACGTGCCTGCGCTTCCCAGGCCAGCTGAATGCTGACCTGCGGAAGCTGGCCGTGAACATGGTCCCGTTTCCCAGGCTGCATTTCTTCATGCCCGGCTTTGCCCCACTGACCAGCCGGGGCAGCCAGCAGTACCGGGCCCTGACGGTGGCTGAGCTTACGCAGCAGATGTTTGATGCTAGGAATATGATGGCAGCTTGTGACCCCCGTCATGGCCGCTACCTAACGGCGGCTGCCATTTTCAGGGGTCGCATGCCCATGAGGGAGGTGGATGAACAAATGTTCAACATTCAAAATAGGAACAGCAGCTACTTTGCTGACTGGCTCCCCCACAATGTCAAAACAGCCGTCTGTGACATCTCGCCCCGGGGGCTAAAAATGTCAGCCACCTTCATTGGGAACAACACGGCCATCCAGGAGCTCTTCAAGCGTGTCTCAGAGCAGTTTACAGCAATGTTCCGGCGCAAGGCCTTCCTCCGTTGGTATACCGGCGAGGGGATGGATGAGATGGAATTTACGGAGGCGGAGAGCAACATGAACGACCTGGTTTCTGAGTATCAACAGTATCAGGATGCCACAGCCGAGGAGGAGGAGTTTGAGGAATATGCTGAGGAAGAGGAGGAGGCCTAGAACTTTCCTTTTCTAGGTAAAGGGGGGAAGCAGTGTGGATTCTTTACTGTGTTCTGACTGCCATGTGTCACTACACACTTGTTCGTGTCTTCACCTCTCCTGCTGCATTTTAAAGCATTTTTATAGTATACGATTTTGCTGAATAAAGTATCCTCATAGCATCTGGCTTCACCTCCAACTTCTATCTATGGGCCCTCCTCCGGCTACGGCTGCCAGATGCGCATGGTTGTCCTGCAAGGCTGAAGCTGTCTGGGTTTGTCCTGTGCCCAGGAACAAGCATTCCCGTGGCTCCAGGAGGGGTGGGCAGGGGCTGTGCCCAGGAACAAGCATTCCCGTGGCTCCAGGAGGGGTCGGCAGGGGCTGTGCCCAGGAACAAGCATTCCAGTGGCTCCAGGAGGGGTGGGCAGGGGCTGTGGACATGGCAGGCAGGCTTCATATGAACTTGGGGATGCCCTGGGCCTTGGGCGGCTACATGGTGGAAAACCTGTTCTGAAGGCAAGCCTTGGCTTATCCCATGTTCCAGACTTCTAGGGGACCAGCTGGCCCTGTTTCTGGAACCCTAAAAGTGGTCAGTGACCCTGGTGGGCAATGTCCCCAAAGTCCCATCTCAGGGTAGGCATGTGGTCAGGCTCTGAACCAGCAATGAAGGGTGGGCAAGTAGGACCCCAGCCACTCCATCACCATGACGGCCTGGGTGTGTTTGGCCTCATGAGGTGGGCGTGGGATATCTGGCAGGGACTAGTGGGCAGAAATCAAACCCAGCGTATACTCACACGCACTGACCCCTATGTAGAAGGGGATTAGGTCCTGGGGACCATAGATGGTGGTTGCTGGGCCTGTGTGCTCGGGGCAGTCTCTCCAGAGGCACAGATGGGGTTTCTGAACAGGACCTGGGGAGACGGGCAGGTGCTCACAATGCTGCTTCCCCCAACTGGCAGCCAGTGAGAAAAACGCCCGAGTGGAGGTCGGACCTGCCCAGTCTGGAGGGCTGGGGCTCTCTGGAAAGGTGGCTAATGCGTACTGTCTGCTGTCTCTGTCCCCCTCTCCAAAACTTCAGGGCAAAAATAATCAAAGATCGTCAGGATGAGACTGGTGAGGGTGGCACCTTTGCGGATAGGCCCTTTAGCCTGGCAGAGTCTCCTCCCCAGGCTTCTCGGGGAGCCTGGACTTCAAAGCCTGCTTTGGGGAAGCTGTCAAATAAGAGATATGTGTGTGAGCTGGGTGCCAGGCAGCATGTACGGACGGTGCTCTTCTACCTGGCTCTTGTAGAACTTGTCCATGGCCTGTGTGATGGTCTCTTGGTAATTCCCACCCCTACCCCCATCACACAGATGAGATGAAGTCAGCATAGCCTGGGGTGGGCCGATGTATAGGTTCTGGGCATACCCACCTGCCTCCGACGTGTCGGGGAAACAGGTGAGGCCCCTTTTTGTTCTCCGTATGTTGGCAATGGTCTATTGCAGCCAAATGGGAATGGGCAGGCAGGAGAGTGCCTCATCTCGAAAGAAGTGGCTCCTGGAAGCAGCTGGGAGGGGCGAGAGGTCCCCCATACTCCCCCAACCTGCTCTTGGAGCAGGAAAAGAAATCAACCTGTACAGGACACCATCAAATCCCCCCATCCCTCGTTCCAGCCGAAGAAACCAACCTGTACAGGACACCATCAAATCCCCCCATCCCTCGTTCCAACCGAAGAAACCAACCTGTACAGGACACCATCGAATCTCCCCATCCCTCGTTCCAGCCGAAGAAACCAACCTGTACAGGACACCATCGAATCTCCCCATCCCTCGTTCCAGCCGAAGAAACCAACCTGTACAGGACACCATCGAATCTCCCCATCCCTCGTTCCAGCCGAAGAAACCAACCTGTACAGGACACCATCGAATCTCCCCATCCCTCGTTCCAGCCGAAGAAACCAACCTGTACAGGACACCATCGAATCTCCCCATCCCTTGTTCCAGCCGAAGAAACCAACCTGTACAGGACACCATCGAATCTCCCCATCCCTCGTTCCAACTGAAGAAAAGGGAGTCTCTGTCCTAGGGGAGCGAGCACAGGCCTATCTATGCAGTGGGCACACGGCCTAGGTTGGGGAAAGGCCCTTGGATACATGCTGGTTTCACCAACCGTCTATGGGTTGGGTTTGGCCTGGACCCCTGTACCCCAGGAGGCCGGTAGCCTCCTGCATGGGACAGGACTGGGAGGTGGGTGGGAGGGCTGAGCTTTGAGGGAAGCCATTATTTGGCCTCATGGGAAGTGGTGCAGGTGGTTGTTGGTGGCTCAGTTTTGCAGGACCTGGGTGATCACCCAAGGAGTGAAAATTGCCTTTTTATGAGAAATTGCCAAAACCGATGCAAGCTCATCAGTTGAAAAGGTGAGTAATGTGGACAGGCGGCTTCACCTGCCCCTTCGCCACAAGTAACTGGTGTTTAGAGGTGAATTTGGTTCCTTCCCAGCCTTTCCCCTTTGCATGTAGCTGTGTGCACGTACTTTTGTGTGTACACACGTTCCCTGGAGGGGTTACTTTTATTTTTTTATTTGGGGGGATAGCTAGTGAGGCAGCCGGACACGTGCTTACCTTGTCTTTTAAGTGTGGAGTCCTCCATGGAGTGGGCATCGGAGACTTTCTAGCGGGCCTCTGCCAGCTGTTTGGCTGCTCCAGTTTCCGCCCTTCACAGACATGCTGGCCACCTGGTGTGACATTCAGTGGCCTTGTTTGCAGCTAGTGTGATGAGACAAGTGGATCAGGTACGTTATAAAACTGAGAAAGCACACAACGTGCAGAGGGAAAGGAATAACGACCATGTGTGTACTGCTCTGCTACAGTCCATGTCACGTGACTGAGATGACAAACATGTTTTCACCTAACATTTGGGCCCTGAGACAGGGCATTTATGTTTTACTTTTTATTTATAACAGAGTTAGAAGAAATACTGCCAGGCTTTCTTTTCTGTTTTCCCCAACTCCCACTTTACCCCCTCAAGTTTACCTACCTCAGAGAGAAAGTGGAGCTTGCCTGGTTAATGAGAGCCTGAAATGATTTGAGCCAGGTCACTGTGTAAAAGTCATACTGCTTCTGTCTCCTTGTGTGTCATTTGCTCAGCTCAAGTATTTCGTAGCTCCCTGTACACAGGTAGCTGTGTTACCCTCCTAGCCTGCTTTCTTGGTTTGATACATGCCTGAGAGCATGTGGGAGCACTTAAGGTCTAGGGTCATGGGAGGACTGTTCTGCCACCCAGCTCATCTCTCCAGCTCAGCCTGCATGCGTGCCTTCCTCCATCTGATTCCAGAGTAGGGGGTGGGAGGTCCCACACTGACCTCCAGCTCAGCCTGCATGCATGCCTTCCTCCATCTGATTCCAGAGCAGGGGGTGGGAGGTCTCACACTGACCTCAATCTCAGCCTGCATGCATGCCTTCCTCCATCTGATTCCAGAGTAGGGGGTGGGAGGTCCCACACTGACCTCCAGCTCAGCCTGCATGCGTGCCTTCCTCCATCTGATTCCAGAGTAGGGGGTGGGAGGTCCCACACTGACCTCCAGCTCAGCCTGCATGCATGCCTTCCTCCATCTGATTCCAGAGCAGGGGGTGGGAGGTCTCACACTGACCTCAATCTCAGCCTGCATCCATGCCTTCCTCCATCTGATTCCAGAGTAGGGGGTGGGAGGTCCCACACTGACCTCCAGCTCAGCCTGCATGCATGCCTTCCTCCATCTGATTCCAGAGTAGGGGGTGGGAGGTCTCACACTGACCTCCAGCTCAGCCTGCATGCATGCCTTCCTCCATCTGATTCCAGAGCAGGGGGTGGGAGGTCTCACACTGACCTCAATCTCAGCCTGCATCCATGCCTTCCTCCATCTGATTCCAGAGTAGGGGGTGGGAGGTCCCACACTGACCTCCAGCTCAGCTTGCATGCATGCCTTCTTCCATCTGATTCCAGAACAGGGGATGGGAGGTCTCACACTGACCTCAAGTTTATGGACTTTTTCTACCTCTGCTTTCCCATATCTACAACTTTTTACACCTCTGTTTTATCTATATCTACAACTTCTTTATCATCCTAAACTGAAACACCATACCCATAAATAAGTCTTTGACTAGAAGACTCTGATGCATTTGACTCCATAAAAATTAAAACTCTATAGGCGAGAAAAATGCCTCAAAGTCAAAAGTCAACAGACTGGGGAAATAGATCTGCAACATACATGACACACAAAAAGCTAATTTGGGTTTATATATATATATATGTGTGTGTGTGTGTGTGTGTGTATATATATATATATATATCCTAAATTATTAAAAGACCAACAGCCAAATTGAAAAATGGACAAGGGATGTAAAGAAACAGTTCAAAGAAATATGTAGATTTTTAAATATTTGCTAATTTTTTTACTGTGGTAAAATATGTATAACAGAAAATTTAAGTACATTAAGTACAAATACGTTGTTGTGCAACTATCACCACTATCCATTCCAAACCTGTCATCACCCCAAAGTGAAACTCTGTATCCACGGAACAATAGCTCCCCTTTCCCTTCCCCCCATTCCCTGGAAACCACATCCTACTCTCTGTGTCTATGAATTTAACTGCTCTAGGTACGCTATAAAAGTGGAAAACATAGAGTATTTGCATTTTTTGTGTTAATCTTTTCAAGGTTTATGTTGTAGCATGTATTAGAATGCCTTTCCTTTTTAAGGCTGAATAATATATCATTGTGTGTATTGATCATATTTGCTTATCCATTCATCTGTACATGGACATTTGGGCTTTTTCTACCCTTTGGCTCTTGTGAATGCTGCTATAAACATGGGTGTGCAAATTCCCACTTTCGGTTTCTTGGCGTATATACCCAGATGTGGAATTACTGGATCATATGATGATTACTGTTTTCCACAGTGGCTGTGGCATCTTACTTTCCCACCAGCAGTGTGCAGGAGTCCTGACTTCTCCACATCCAGCATTTGCTGTTTTCTGGGGCTTTATTGTTTTGGTTTGCTGCTGGTGGTTTTTTTGATGGCAGCTACACTTATATGTGTCAGTTGGTATGCGTTGTGGTTTGGATTTACATTTTTCTCATGAGTAGTGATGCTGCGCAGTTTATACTGTGCTTACTGGTCATTTATCTGTCTTCTTTAAAGAAATGTGTATTTTAAAACCTTTGCTCATGTTTAAATTTGATTGTTTTGTTGTTATTGCTGAGGTCTTTATATAGCCTGGTTATTACTTCTCAAATATATAATGTATGGATATTTTCTTTCCCTTCGTGAATTTATTTTCAACCTATTGATTGTATCTTCAGATACATAAAAGCTTTTCACTTTGATGAAGTTCTTTTTATGTATTTTTGTTGTTGTTGTCTGTGCTTTCACTGTCATATCCAGGAAATTATTGCCAGATTCTACGATATGAAACATATTTCCTGTGTTTTCTTCTAAGGGTTTTATAGTTTTAGCTCTTACAATTAGATGTTTGGTCCATTTCAAATTAAGTTTTTTATATGGTATAAAATAAGGGTCCAGCTTTATTGGTTTCCATGTAAATACTAATTTTTAACACCATTTAAAAATATACTGTCCTTTCCCCCATTGAATAGTTTTGACTCCCTTGTTAAAAATCATGACCATATTTTTTGGTTCTTTTTTTCTATTGCATTGGTCTTTCTGTCTGTCTCTATGCTGGTACAACATCGTTTTGGGCACTGAAGCATTACAGTAAGTTTGAAACCAGGAGGTGTTAGTTCTCTAACTTTGTTAGTTTTTAAGATTGATTTGGCTACTTGGGGTTTTTTGAGATTTCATCTGAATTTTAGAATAGGATTTTCTATTTTTTCAAATATTGGAATTTTTATAGTGATTTTATTGAATCTGTAGGTGACTATAGATAACAATGGCATCTTGACAAGGTTTTGTCTTCCAATTCATAAACACATGATGTCTTTTCATTTATTTGTGTCATCTTTAATATTTTTCTGCAATGTTTATAGTTTTTGCTATGCAAGTTTTTCATTTCCTTGGTTAAGTTGGTTTCTAAATATTTTATTTTTTGACGCTATCATAAATGATACTGTTGTCTTGATTTCTTCTTCAGATAGTTTGTTATTGTAGAAATACAACTGATTTTTGTGTGTTGATTTTGTATCCTGTAGTTTTGCTGAATGTTATTTATTGCATCTGATAGTTTATCTCACAGAAAGTAAAGTATTTTTAATATATAAGATTATGTCATCTGCGAACAGAAAATTTTACTTTTTTAAAAATCGGAATATCTTTTATTATTTTACTTGCCTTATTGTTTTAGCTAACTAGAACCTTCAGTACTATATTAAATAAAAGTAGTAAAAGCAGGTATCCTTGTTTTTGCTCTTAGGGTAAAAGCTTTCAGTCTTTCATTATAATGTTAGCTGTGTTTGCTGGTTTTTTTTTTTAAATATAACATTATGTTAAGGTGTTTTATTCCTTTTTATAGTTTATTAAGTATATTTTATCATGAATGTGGGTTAAATTTTGACAAATGCTTTTTCTTCTTTGATTAAGATACACATGAGGGTTTTTTCCTTCTTTATGTTAATGTGATATTACACTGATTTTCACGTGTTGGAACATACTTTTATTTCAGGAGTCAATTATACTCATTCATAGTGTATAATCCTTTTAATGTACTGCTAAATTTGAATTGCTGGTATTTTGTTGAGGATTTTTGCATCAGCATTGGTAAGGGATGTTTGTTTGTAGTTTTCTTATGGTGCCTTTGTCTGGCTTGGTGTCAGGGTAATACTAGCCTCATAGAATAAGTTAGAAAAATGTTACCTCCTCTTCAATGTTTGGAAAAAGTTTGAGAAAAACTGGCGTTAATTTTGTCTGGTACAGGCTTTTCTTCGTTGCTGAGTTTTTGATTACTGATGCCATCTTCTTGCTGAATCTCCTTGCTGAATAGGTTTATTCAACTTTTCTGATTCAGTCTTAGTAGGTTTTTTGTTTCTAGGAATTTGTTCATTTTATTTAGGTTATTCAATTTTTTAGTGTACAATTCCTTATGGTACTCTCTTACATCCTTTATTTACTCCAAAAATTTGGTAGTAATGAACCCATTTTATTTTGAGTTTTGTAATTTGATTATTCTCTTTTTTTTCTTAGTCAGTCTAGTTAAAGGTTTTTCAGTTTTGTTGAACTTTTTCAGAGAACAAACTCGGTTTTGTTGATTTTTGATATTGTTTTTATATTCTCTGTTTCACTTATTTCCACTGCTATCTTTATCATTTTTTATTTTGCTAGCTTTTCTTTGTTCCCTCTTTTCCCCTCTGTTTTTAGTTCATTAGGTATAAAGTTAAGTTGTTGATTTGATGTCTTATTTTTTTATAATCATTTGTAGCTATAAATTTTTCTCTTCTAGTACTGTTTTTGACATCTCTCTTAACTTTTGGTATTTCATATTTTTAATTTGTCTCTAAATATTTTCTGTTTTCTCTTATGATTTCTTCTTTTATCCATCCTTGAGTGTTCAATACCTGTATTTTTAGACATAAAATGTGTAACCTACAGAATTTTCTTGATTTGTTACAATTTTATTTGTTGTAAGATTTATTTCAGAATTAAATGTGTATATCAACATTTGTTATGTTCTCATAAATTTTGTAATACATGGAGATTCCTGATCCGCATATGTAAACCTCTATATGAAAATTATTTTGAATGACGTCACTTGTGAGGTGCTGTGGGAGTGGGGCCTCAGAATGATGTCACTTGTGAGGTGCTGTGGGAGTGGGGCCTCAGAATGACGTCACTTGTGAGGTGCTGTGGGAGTGGGACCTCAGAATGACGTCACTTGTGAGGTGCTGTGGGAGTGGGGCCTCAGAATGACGTCACTTGTGAGGTGCTGTGGGAGTGGGGCCTCAGAATGACGTCACTTGGCTCCCTGGATTCAGCCCCCTTCCTAGGGGAATACGTGGATGTATCCCGCTTTGCTGGAATTCTCCGGGCAGAGTACGCAAAACTCCTGGGTTTCCAGCATGTCCCAGTGAGCCAGCGAGCTCTCCGCGGAGACTCCACACAGCTCTGTGCTTCAGACCCAGGCCATGGGGGCTGGGCTCACGAGGGGACCTCCTGATCTGCAGGTTGCCAAGATCCGTGGGAGAAGCGTGGTTTCCTGGGCAGAGTCGCACAATCACCGCCTCCCTTGGCTGCGACTGGGGGCTCCCCTAGCTCGTGCCCACCTGGGTGGGCCGTCGTCCCGCTTGCTTTTCCTCACACTCTGTGGGTCGAGCTGTCTGCCTAGTCAGTCCCAGTGCAAGAATCTGGATACCTCAATTGAAGGTGCAGATTCACTCGCACTTGTCACTGCTCTCCGTGAGAGCCACGGGCCACAGCTGCTTGTAATCAGCCAGCCATCTAAAGTACGATTTCTTAATACATGAGATGTTTTAAATACATAACAAGAATGATATTTATTGCAAATAATGTTTTGTCTCAATGTGATATAAAAATGTATAATAAATTAATTCTTTTTTGGTTACCACAAAACTATCTGGAAATGTGACATCTGCCATTTATCAAAATTTTGCAGAGTTAATAGAACTTTACCTGAAGGGAGGCTGGCAATATGCATCATGATGTCAAGCACTGCCAGTGAAGTTGTGGAGTTTGACGTGGTCTTTACATCTTGTTACTGGAATTATATAAATTGGTACAAACTTTATCAATTGTGATTAAACAATATATACCGAAATTATAACTGGAAATACTGTCTGATTCAGCAATTTCATTTCCAGAAATTTACCCTACAGACATACTCATGATGCCTGGAATTATATCTGAATGGGAGAAAGTATTATACCACCTTTTTAATTAACAAAAGTCTGGAAATCACCTTCATGTTTATCATTCACATTAATGATTATCACCTTACTGTTTACTGAAATTATGGTTATTCATATGATAGAATACTATGCAGCTATTTAAAAAATATATTTTAAAAGGATGCTCAAAAATGATGTCCAAGATATGTTACAAAGTAAAAACCCTGTGTGCAGAGCCACGTATCGAATATGCCTCCATTCCTATAAAATCAGGGTGTGTATAAATGCAGACAGTATCTCTATTAACTGGTAACTTACAAAATTCAAAGTTAATGCAGGCAAGGCCTTTCTTTCTTAATGCTAAAACTCCAAGGAACTGCACAACATTTGAGGATTTCCAACACATGCCAATCTGCCTTTGAACCTACAGATTTTAGGAAATGAGACTTGAAAAATCAAGCATTAGTATTCCTAGCTACAGTTGTTTGGGACATAATTAGAATGATCCATTCTTTGAAAGTTTGTAAAATTTGCTCATACAACCATCTGGGCCTAGTCTTTCCTTTTTGAAAGATTTTATTTTACTAGAGATTTTATTTTTTTCATATTATAGTACTTCTTAGATTTTCTATTTCTTCTTGATTCTTGAGTCAATTTTGGTACCACTTAGTAGGGTGCTTGGGCTCAGAACACATCAGTCAAAGAAATAGAGAAGAAAGGAAGGCAGGAAGGCAGGGAGGAAGAAGAGAGGGAAGGAAGGAAGGAATGAAGGACGGAAGGGAGGGAGGGGACAAAGAAGGAAAGAGAGAAGGAAGGAAAGAATGAGAGAAGGAAGGATGGAGGGAGAGAAAGATGGAGAGAGAGAAAGAAAGAGAAGGAAATGAGAGAAAGAAGGAGAGAAGGAAGGAGGGAGGGAGAGAGAGAGGGAAAGAGAAAGATGGAAAGAAAGGAAGGAGGGAGGGAGAGGAAAGAGGAAGGGAGAGGAAGGAAAGGAAGGAAGGAAGGAGAGTGGGAGGGAAGGGAGAGAGAGGGAGGGAGAGAGGGAGGGAAGGAAGGGAGAGAGAGAGGGAGGGAGGGAGGGAGGGAGGGAGGGAAAGAAAGAAAGAGAGAAAAGTGAAAGGGGGGGATGGGAAGGGAAGAGGAGCCAGCCACACACTACAGGCTGTTTGTTCACCTTTTACTTGACCCAGGCAGTCCTGCCTTTTAAATATTCCACCTTCTGCCATGAGTTACACTGTTCAATATTCATTTCTCAGAGCATTCAAAGGTCTATGTGTGCCCTGCCATGATGGACCATGGCTTCAGCTCTCAAACACAACTTTCAGCCAAAATATTCATGACTGGTGCCTCCCATATACTCATCAATCCCCCATGCTATGGTCTGCATGTGTCCCCAGAGCTTATGTGTTGGAAACTTAATCCTCTATGTGACGGTGTTGAGAGGTGGGGCCTAATAAGAGTGATTAGGTTATGAGATTCTGCCCCTATGCATGGATTAATGTCATTATCTCAGGAGTTGGTTAGTTATCTTGGGAGTGGGCTTGCATTAAAAGCAAGTTAAGCCCCTTTTGCTCTTTCTTTCTCAAATTCTTGCTCTTCTGCCTTCAGCCATGAGATGACACAGCAAGAAGGTCCTCACCAGATGCAGACCCCTCATCCTTGGACTTCCTAGCCTCCAGAACTCTAAGAAATAAATTTCTTTTCTTTATAGATTCCCCAGTCTGTGGTATTCTGTTATAGCAGCACAAAATGGGTTAAGATGCCCCATTACATGGAGAGTGCTGATCCACAGGGTTGAGATCATTGACTTAGGGCTTGGAGTCTTATATAATATCCCTATGGGAGTTGGCCTCCATGTTCCCTATCTTCCAGGAATCTCAAATGGTGATCTCAGACCAAAATATAGCCCAGATATTTTACATTTGGCAATATTGCCCACTTTTCCACAACTTTTTCATGGAAGGTTTGATGTGCTCACTTCTATGATCCCTGAAAGGATATGAGTTCAAGATCCTGCAAGGTTACAATCCAAGGATAGAAGATTGACTTGGAATAGGAAACTGGATGAATCTTTGGTGATCTTTCATTTCAGGATTTATCTTCAATCTTGGGCTATGGAGGGGGCACTTCTGGTCTTCAATTTTGTTCAGCCTGTAAGATAAGTGCCAAGGCTGATTGGCACACACAAATGTCTTTTTAGTTTACAAAAACTGTCTTCCTTTTCAAGCCTCCCAAAGGGTGTTAAGGGAGATGAGGACCAGGCAGTGGGCTCAGCAGAAGTCACAACAGAACAGTTCCTAAGGGGACTTGTGGAGAACCTACATGTCGCCAAACCCACAGAGAGACCCAGGAAAGAGAAGGCAGAGACAGGCAGTACAGAGAAGAGTGGCCATGAAGGTGAATCAAAGTCCACGTGGCAGAGCTGCTTTTTCATCCCCAGTAAAGGCAGTGCTGGGATTTTTGAAACCTCAAAATGTAATGGTTGAATAAATGACTGTAGGACCAAGTGGCCTGGGTTCAATGCTGTCTGGGACCCTGCCTAGCCAGAGAACCTTGAGCAAATCACAGGACTTCTCCATGCCTCACTCTGCTTATCTGGAAATGGGACAGTAGCGCACTAAGCCAGCACTCCACAGGCATAAACTTGTGGAATCCTCACAGTACCCCCGTGAGATGGCAGCCATCATTGGCACCAGCTTCCAGATGAGGAAACTGAAGAAAGAGAGGAAGTGAGTTTTACAAAGTCACAGAGCCCAGAAGAGGCAGTATGGTGGCTCACGCAATCTGGTGCCAGGGTCTCTGTTCCTCCCTGCCAAGCTGTTTCCCCTTGGCACAAAGATAAAGCAAAATAAGCATTTAGGACCAGGCCTGGCACACACAGAGGCCCCCCAAATGGGTGGCAATCATTACCTTTTTTATTGCAACAGAGTCTTCCCTCTGCCCTTCTGGGGAAATTCTTTTTCTTCTGTCTCCAGGCCCTTCCTGATCAGGATCCTCAAGGGGGTGTGGGAGCCTTCAATAGGCCGGTGCACAGAGCAACTGCCCACTCAGGAGACACGGATGCCCCTAAAGAGGCCTGCTTGGTAAGAGGTGCATGCAGTTACCCAAGGAGATAGCATTGATTAACACATTAATAAATAACGTGGCTATTAAAGTCAGTCACAGAGGTGGGAGATAATTACCTTGGACAGGAATGGCCTCAGCCTCTTCTATGAGCTGCCTTCCCCACCGCCTTCTCCCAGTAAATCTTCACTGAAGGTGCTCTTTGGCCCAGTGCTGGGCCTGAGCCTGGGAGGCAGGAGCCCTGAGCTGGGCCTGTGATGAGAACCAGAAGACCAAGGGGCGGCTGACTCCCAGGGGATAACCCGGTGTCCTGATGCCAAACCCTGCAAGAGGAGCCTCAGGCATTTCATCGGTCAGCTCTGGCTGGGTCACACTGCAGTGACAACACCAAACCTGGTGGCTGATGACATCAAGGTGACATGTTGCTCTTGCTGTGTCCTTGCCAAGGTGCAGCCAGGGCCCTGGCCTATGGTGCTTTTCTCTCTGCCATCCAGGTTGCAGGTGTGCCTCCACCTGGAACACTCCCCCAACCTAGGACACACCCCCTGGAACATGCCCCCCCTTGGACATGCCCTCACCTGAAGCATACCTCTCCTGGGACATGCCCCCACTTGGGACAGCCTCCAGGACACGCCCTGTCCTGCAATATATCCCTCCTGGGACTCACCCTCTGAAACATACACCCACCTGGGACAGCCCCCAGGACACCCCCCCCTCCTGGGACACGCCTCCTCCTGCATCACGCCCCCCTGCTTGGACATGCCCCCATCTGGAATACACCCCCACCTGGACCATGCCCCCACCTGGACCATGCCCCCGCCTGGACCATGCCCCCGCCTGGACCATGCCCCCATGTGGACCATGCCCGCACCTGGACCATGCCCCTACCTGGACCATGCCCCCATGTGGACCATGCCCCCACCTGGACCATGCCCCCATGTGGACCATGCCTGCACCTGGACCATGCCCCCATCTGGACCATGCCCCCACCTGGACCATGCCCCCACCTGGACCATGCCCCCACCTGGACCATGCCCCCACCTGGACCATGCCCCCGCCTGGACCATGCCCCCACCTGGACCATGCCCCCACCTGGACCATGCCCCCATCTGGACCATGCCCCCGCCTGGACCATGCCCCTACCTGGACCATGCCCCCACCTGGACCATGCCCCCACCTGGAACATGCTGCCTCACAGGAGAAGGAGAACAGAACAGCATGGAGCTCTGACACTGTCCTCAGAGCACCTGCTCAGACGTGGAGCGTATCTTCTGGCTCCCCCACAACCCTTCACGTGGGCCCATCTCCAGGTAAACCTTCTCACAGCTGCTCTAGGTCAGTGTATTTGTGTCATGGGGCTGCAGTAACAAAGCACCACAAACCAAGTGACTTAAAGCAGCCAAACTTTATTCTCTCACTGCTCCGGAGGCCAGACATCCAAGATCAAGGTGGGAACACGGCTGGTTCCTTCGGAGACTGTGAGAGAATCTCTTCCACGTCTCTCCCAGCCTCCAGGGTTTTGTCGGCAACCCTTGCCCTCCGCCGGCTTGAAGAAGCATCAGCCGCTCTCTGCCTTCACCTTCCTGTGGTGTCCTCCCTGTGTGTGGGTCTGGGCCCGCGTTCTCCTTTTGGTAAGTATACCAGTCAAATTGCTTTAGGGGACCCTCCTACACCAATACAACCACACCTTAATTGATTACACCTGCAAGCACCTTATTCCAAATAAGGCCACATTCTGAGGTCCTGCAGGTTAAGACGTCTACGTATGAATTTCAGGGGGACACAGTTTACCCCATGAAAGTCTGTAACTTGGGATTTGGCTTCAGACTCACCTGGGGGTCACCCCTAGTGGCCAAGGGCTTGCTCTTCCTATGGCTGTGACCCCTCCGCCCTGCTCCACCCACCCTGCCTCCCTTCCCCGCAGGAGTCTCCCAGCAGCTGGCCTTTGGCTCAGAATCCCAACCCCTGCCACCTGCCATCGTATCCTCCAGTCGCCACCTGCCTCCTACTACCTGCTGTGGCCAGATCTGTCCCTGCAGGAAGTGAGTGACATAGTGTGAGAAGTCTACAGACATGGGTTCAAATCTCAGCTCCTCCACTTAGAAACTGTGCGACACTGGGCAAGAATTCTACTTCCCTAAAGGAAGTCCTGCCAGCACAGGGCAGCTGAGGCTTCAGCAGGGTGGTAAGAAGCCTCAAGGCCTAACACTCACCTCCTCCTCTTCCTGACGGTCTGCTAACCTCCCAGGACTGACAGCCTTGGTGCATCTAGGCTTAAGAGCCTTTGACCCTTCCCTAAACACATGGGAATATTCCTGAGCTCCTGCTGTGTGCATGGCAAAGCCCAGAGCAGGCTCTTTCTCTCCCACTTCTGACCACATCTGGACCAGCCATCAGGGCCCTGTGGTGTTGGAAAGAAAGGAGGAGCCTTTGTCTGAGAATCTCATATGTGTTGTAGTATTGAGTGGCCGTGCACATACGTGCACAAACACACACACACGTGCACATATGCTCTGTCATAGCCCGTTTCCAATCAGTCAACACTTCCTCCTCTCCAAGCCACAGCCTTCCTAGGGCAGCCCTGTCCCTGCCAGAAGCCAGCCCCTACCCAGGACGACTGAGCACTGTTTAATCACCCTCAATCAAGAGTGTGACTCCCACAAAAGGACGGGTCGTATATACACACACATTAAAAGCAAATGAACTTCCATGATTATTGTTATCACCATAATTATTATGGAAACTAGTGATCATGAGCTGCCCGGAGCCCCATGCTGGAACCCACGCGCAGCCTGGCCTCGGCTCTGCCAGGCCCTTCTCCCCACACGAGGCAAGAGCCAGGCCCTCGGCTCCAGCCCCTTCACCCCTCACCCCTCCTCTAGCCCCTAGACATTTGGGGCATTGGGCGTTTTGCCCTGACTTGGAACAAAACTCATCCTGGCTTCCATGTGATGAGTACTTAACACCAGCCTGGGCGGGAGGAAGGACCATCGTCACTCCCATCTTACAGAAGAGGCCACTGGCCCTGGGAGGTCAAATAGGTGCTGGGGGCAGGACCCAAACTTCTGTATTCACCGAAGACATAACACTGTCATCTTACCCCAGGGCAGGGGCGGAGGAGGCAGAGGTCGGACCCTGGTGCCAAGGAAAGGATCATCAGAGACTATTGTCCAGGGATGTGCTTCAAACCCACTGGTGTAGCCCCAGTCTGGCCCAGGCCCCTTCACCTGAGCCCGTGGATACAGTGACACCACCTAACCCTGCCTCCAACAACACATTAGAAGCCAATGGGCCATTCGTTGGTTTCTGTTTTTGTTTTTTGCTTTGTGTTTTCCGAAGGCCTTCAGCTTTGTTTATTGCATCCCCACCTGCAGCCTGGAATCTTTCCTGGGGGACCTCCTTGAACAGGTTCCTGGGCTCTGAGGCCAGCTGCTTAGTGGAGACACTTCCATGTACCAGCACCTGCCACATGCCAGGCACTGTCAGGACCGCCCCTTGAGGCAAGCATTCAACCCCTACCTTCCAAAGCAAGGGTGAGGCCGAGCAGGTGACTGACCACCCAGAGTAGATCACTGGGCGATCCAAGACTGGGACGGGAGCTGCCTCTCTCCACTGTCTGGGCCTTTCCACCCTCGTGCTCCTAAGACTCAGGCTCCTGAGACCATAAGATGCCACCACCCTGGCCGATGACCTCTGCTCCTGGCCAGCCCTTCTTGGAGTCCTCCCTGGCCCCAGGCCAAGGCTGCTTTGCCAATCCCTTTCACTTCGTGCTCACCGACCTCAGCCTCCAGAGGCCCTCAATCATTCAGTTACGAACATCTTCTGGATGCTCATAACCACATATTAGGGCTCTTTCATCCCTGTCCAGCCCCGGCCCCCTGAGGGGATTTCAAACTCCTTTCCAGTAACCTTTGACAAGGCACAATTCCTGCCACCCACGTGCTCGTCTCAGCTGGAGCATGGCCACTCACTCTGGGATGGAGAAGCCCGGGTGTGGGGTTTTAACCACTCACTCGCTGTTCTCCATATGCCTGGGTGGCCAGTGACCAGGCGTCCGGCCAGAGCTGATGGCTGAACCCTCAGGCTCTACCCAAGGCCAACCAAACCTTGACTTTGGTGGGAGAAGAGCCCACGGGTGCACAGGGCTTTGGCTGACCAGGAGTGGGGCTGGTGGGAGGTGGAGGCTGAGGACCCCTGGCCGACAGACCTCCACCCTCCCCTCACCCCACCACGAACTCAGTGGGAATGGGACCCCTTCACCCCACTAGGAGCTCGGTGGACATGGGACCCCCTCACCCCACCAAGGGCTCGGTGGACATGGGAACCCCTCACTCCACCAGGGGCTCGGTGGACGTGGGACCCTTCCTGGGCCCAGCAGGGCATCTTGGTTGGTTTCTTTAATTTGTTTATTTTCAGAATCTTAGGTTCCCAGCTCCCATTCGAGCAAGCAGTGCTGAAGGAATGTAACCTTCTCCTTATCACCTGCCTCTCTGACAATTGCAGAGCTGTGGCCCTCATCCCTTGAAGCCCTGTGATCAGATGAGCTGAAGGCTGCACAGCGAGTGGGCAGGGCTGGCCGCATGGGGGTCACAGTGCTCCCTCTCCCACCCCAACACACTCCCTGCCACCCTCTCCTGGGGAAAGGAACGCAGCTTAGCCAGGACCCCCAGGCAAATGCCCCGTGGCCCCAAGCTCTTCAGTCACTGCTGGATGATAAACAGGGAGGCAACTCTGAACCAAGGGGCCCTCTAAGGTGTTTGTCCAGCATGGGCCTGAATTTCAGACAGACGAAGACCCCACCCTGGGCCTCCAGCAGCAGCAGAGGGTGGGGCTTCCATCCTCGCACCCCACCCAGACTTGGCACCACTGCACAGGGCAGCCTTTCTGGCAGGGGCAGGAGGCAGGGGAGGGGACCTGCAAGGTGGGAAAGACCTGTCTCATCAGCTCCACCTCACAGCTGTGGGGCAGAGGCTCACACTGACTGCAAAGCCAGCCTCTGCTGAGATCGGCCTCTCCACTCCTTCTATAGCAAATTCCGAGACTCGGGGGCTCCAGCCTGGTACTCTCCTGAGGGAGGCCCCAGTGTCCACATATGCGGCACCCACCCACACCCAGGCCAGTCCCATCCACCATGTCACCCCCGAGTGTCCTCCCTCTACCCGCACCCAGGCCAGTCCCATCCACCATGTCACCCCCGAGTGTCCTCCCTCTACCCGCACCCAGGCCAGTCCCATCCACCATGTCACCCCCGAGTGTCCTCCCTCTACCCACACCCAGGCCAGTCCCATCCACCATGTCACCCCCGAGTGTCCTCCCTCTACCCACACCAGGCCAGTCCCATTTACCACATCATCCCCAAGAGTGTCCTCCCTCCACCCAGACCCAGGCCAGTTCCATCCACCATGTCACCCCCATGAATGTCCTCCATCCACCCACACCCAGGCCAGTCCCATTACCACATCACCCCCATGAATGTCCTCCCTCCACTTAGACCCTGGTCCCACCCACCATGTCACCCCCAAGAGTGTTCGCCTCCCTAGCTGCTCATCCTTCAGGCTTCTCTGGAGGGAGTGGTGCTTACAAACCAGAGACAGCCCCAGGTATGATGGCATTTGGGGAGCTCACACCCTGGCAAGGGGTCAAACATGACCAGCCTTCCGAGGCAGAGCTTGGTTGGAAGCCTCTTGTTTAAGAGCTTCAGGATCCAGTACATTCAGGTTTCTGTCCCCACAGCAAATAGACCGTGAGGTCTGCAGGCTCCACATGCAGGTCTTGCTGTGACAACAGAGAGTGCACACGTGGTGTGGTTTGCAGCCCTTTCTCAGGAGACCAACCCCATCGAGAAAACCCTCCCCCAAAGGCAATTGTTACACCCCAAAGGTGCCTTCTGCAGCTCCTCCACTGCCCTGCCCTGACTGGGTAAGAAGATAGCTTCTGAGCAGTGCAGGGTGATGGGAGCATGTTACCACTAAGCAAAGACGTGCTCGAAAGCTGGGCCTGTGCAAGGAGAAGCAGGTGTGTGCACCTCCGGCACCTCCTGTCCATTAGGAAGCAGCTGATGAAAAGAGGCTGGAAGTTCACACTGAAGGCTGATGGGAAACCGACTCTAATAACATTAGATGGAGGGAGAGGGACTGGGTTCCCGTGGGAGAGCTATGACCTACAGCTGCCTCTGTGGAGCACGAGGACTCCACCTGCACTGCCCGTTTCCAAAGTTGATGCCGAGAGTCCCCACTTCTGTGGGGAAACCATGTTTCTTGGGTGTAGCCTGCAGAACCGTGAGCCAATTAAACCTCTTTTCTTCATAAATTACCCAGTCTCAGACTTTTTTTTTTTTTGAGATATAGTCTCGCTCTGTCACCCAGGCTGGAGTGTAGTGGTGCGATCTCGGCTCACTGCAACCTCTGCCTCCCTGGTTCAAGCGATTCTGCTGCCTCAGCCTCCCGAGTAGCTTAGCTGGGACTGCAGGCGTATGCCACCACACCCAGCTAATTTTTTTGTATTTTTAATAGAGACAGGGTTTCACCATGTTGGCTAGGATGGTCTCGATCTCTTGACCTCGTGATCCGCCCGCCTCGGCCTCCCGAAGTTCTGGGATTACAGACGTGAGCCACTGTGCCCAGCCCCAGTCTCAGACATTTCTTTATAGCAGTGCAAGAACAGACTAACACAGTATATGTATTTAACAGCATTGGCTGCCGTCAGCATTATACCACTTCACATGGAGGATGAGAACCTTAAAACAGTACCCATGCATTTCCCTCCTTTTGGGTTTTGTGTTACTGTTTTCATGCATTTTGCTTCTATATGTGTGTAAACTCACATTAATTTATCATTTTTGCCTTAAACAGTCAATTATCCTTTAAAATGCTTTTTAATGTTGCATTTTTGCTCACACATTTGCCATCTTGGGTGCTCTACATTCTTTCGTGTAGATCTGGACTTCCATCTGTTTTCACTTTCCCTCTGCCTCAAGTATTTCCTTTAATATTCCTTGTAGTGAGGACTTGCTGGTAATGAATTCTTCAAGCTTTTCAATGTCTGAAAGTCTTTATTTCACTATCATCTTTGAAAGATATTTTTGCTGGGTGTAGAATTCCAGACTGACAATCGTTTTATCCTTAAGTATTTTATAGAAGTTACTCCACTATCCTCTGGTTTGCATTGTTTCTTTATCTTTATTTTTTATTTTTTCGAGTCAGGGTCTCACTCTGTCACCCAGGCTGGAGTGCAGTGGCATGATTTCAGCTCACTGAAACCTTTACCTCCTGGGCTCAAGCAATCCTCCCGTCTCAGCCTCCCAAGTAGCTAGGACTACAGGCATGTGCCACCACACCCAGCTAAATTTTGCATTTAATATAGAGGCCAGGTTTTGCCATGTTGCACAGGCTGGTCTTGAACTCCTGGGCTCAAGTGATCATCCTGCCCTGGTCTCGCAAAGTGCTGGAATAATAGGCATGTGCCACTATACCTAACCTTGCGTTGTTTCTAACCAGATATCTGCCATCTTTTTTTTAATTTTAATTTTTTAATTTTTTAATTTTTTTTTTTTTTTTTGAGACAGTCTTGCTCTGTCACTCAGGCTGGAGTGCAATGGCGCCATCTAGGCTCACTGCAAGCTCCGCCTCCCAGATTCAAGAGGTTCTCCCTGACTCAGCCTCCTGAGTAGCTGGGGTTACAGATGTGCGCCACCACGCCCTGCTAATTTTTGTATTTTTGGTAGAGACCGGGTTTTGCCATGTTACCTAGGCTGGTCTGGAACTCCTGTGCTCAAGTGACCATCCTGCCTCAGCCTCCCAAAGTTCTGGGATTACAGGTGTGAGCCACCACACTCAGCCCATTTTTATCTTTGTTCCTCTCTGTATAATGTCCTTTTCCCTTTGGTAGCCTTTCAGATTTTCTCTTTGTCACTCATTTGGGGCAATTTGATTATGATGTGCTCCAGTGTGTCATCCTCATGTCTCTTGTGCTAGGGGTTCATTGGTTCTTCGTCTCTGGGTTTATAGTTTTTACCAAATTAAAAATTTTTCAGCCACAGTTTTTCAAATATTTTTTTCTTCTACTCCTCCCCACCTTCTTCAGGAACTCCAATTACACTTATGTTCGTCCTGTTGGTGCTGATTTTCTGCTCAATTTTTTTCCGTATTGTTCTCCATGTTCCGTTTTTGACAGTTTCTATTGCTACATCTTCCAGTTGACTAATCCTTTTTTGTATAATATCTGTTCTATTTTAAATGCCATTTAGTATATTTTTCATCTCAGACATTGTATTTTTCATCTCTAGAAGTTCAAGCTGGGTCTTCCATGTCTCTACTTACTTCCATGTTCAAGCTTCCCTTTACCTTCTTGTTGTGGAATATTATTTTAATAACTGTTTTAATATCGTTGCCGACTAATTCCATCATATGTGCCATTTCTGTATCTATTGATCAAATTTTCTTCTCATTATTGAGACATTTCCTTTTTCTTCACATGCCTGGTAATTTTCAGCTGGATGGCAGACAATGTGAAATTTATCTTATTGTGCGTTGGGTATTGTTGGGTTCCTATAAATATTATTGAGCTATGTTCTAGGATGCAGTTAAACTATCTGGAAAGATTTTGGTTCTTTGAGGGTTTTCTTTGAGGTCTTGTTAAGTAGGACCTTAGCAGCCTTGGCCTAGATCTGATCTTCCACACTACTGGGGCAATTCTTTGCTGAGTGTTTCATCCAATGGTCTGGGAAGTATAAGATTTGTCCACTGTTGCTGGTGGGAACACCAAATATGCCTGGTTCAGTAGGAGGTTCAAGGATTGTTGTTTCTGTTTCTTTCAGGTGTTTTTTCCCCTAGACTTGGGTAGTTTACACACATACATGCGCCAATCAGTATTTAGCTGAAGACTCTGGAGCTTTTTTGTTTTGTGACTTTATCCTTTTCATACCCTGAATACTCTGCCCTGCAGAGTTTATCTGAGCTTCTTTGGTCTCCCTGGACTCCAGCTTCATCTCCTCAACTCAGGACCAACACCAGGCTCAGCCTGGGTTCTCCCTCCCTGAGCTGTGGCCTAGAAATGGTTTCCACTCCCTGATTGCCTTCTGGTCACCGCACCTGGGCAGTCCAGAGTCATGAGAAACCCTAGGCCATGTAGCAGAATGCCCACTGTCCCCACTTCACCACACTCTACTCTCTCCATCCAGCACTAGCTGCAGCCAGGCTGTCTCACAGTCCAGAATGCTAGCCAGAGACCAAGTTTTTCTGCAGTGCCCTGGCTGGGGCCCACAGATAAGGATGGGCAAGGCTGGGGCTGGCAGGCAAGGACAGCCAAGCAGTGCTCCAGAAGCCAGCAGATGCCATCAATCAGTTTTACATCCGCCAGGCCCTGAGAATCTCTGGGCACCAGAAGCGTTTTCTGTTGCCAGAGCTGAACTCTCATCCAGAAGGCCCTGAAATGTGGGCAGGTTTCCATCACTGCCTGTCTGTGGCCACAAGGACACAGACTCTTTCAATGGCTGGTGAGATGTCCAGGACACTCGGGACTCCAGAAAGCCCCTTTTCAATTTCAGGCCTCAGCCGAGCTCTCCATTTACCTCAGGCCAGGCAGTGCACATTATGGGGGACATCGCTGGATGCTGGGATGAGGATGGCACTTGGCATGTGAGCTAGGATTGGGTGCCCACCACTCTCTTCCCCAGCCAGGCAGTGGCCAGTAAGCATCTCTGGTTTCTGTCCCCTTACCAGCCTCCTCTGCTACGATTGCATTTCTGGCAGGCAGTGGATCAGGGAAGCACCAGCAGTTGAGGACCATGTGGAGAACCACTACTGGCCAAGCATTCCCAACCTGACAGCAGAACAGGAGTACAGCAGAGCTGAGGTGAACTTGGCAGAGAACTTTGAGACCATGAAGGCAGCCAACACTTCCAAGTCATCACAACCTGCTTCTCCCATAGATTTATTGTAGACCAACTCAGCTATCTCCGTGTCAACAAGAAATGGTCCTCACTCTGAGCCATCACCCTTGGATTTAGATCATGGGGCTGTCCTGTCTTTAGTATGGAACAGAGAAGCTTTAATTTCTACAAAAAAAGGTAAGGTTTTGGGCCACAGCCTTATTAAAACAAACAAACATGAGCACAGTGGTCTACATATGGAATATCTGGGGCCTAAACAACCTGCTACTTGGAAGTATAATCATTGTCCTTTTGTTTGTTTCTTTAGCCTGGTAGGACAATATCAGAGATTTCCTTGGTCGTAGGGAATATAAAACATAGTTTGAACAAAAGCAGCAATAAAGTTACAAACTATTTTTTGGTGTATTTGCTTAAGTATAAGATAGCTGATCTTGGCTTTATCATGTAAGATTAGTTTGCTTAGTTTTCATTACGTTTGCTAAACTTGAATTGTGAATAAATATATGGCTGATTCATATTGTAATTAAACTGCACATTGACATAAACTGTACATTGAAAGTTGCACATTGTCATCCAAAATAATACTTAGGTAAAACCAAAAATATGATAAACCAATGTCAAGGAACCTACCCTAAAATAAAAATAGAGTTAACATGGAATTGCAAAACTAGAATGGGAGAAACGTTTACCCATAAGATCTTGTTTGGAACATTGATATAACACTAGAAAAGAATTTTTCTAAATAACTGCAATGTTCGACTGTGACTGTGCGTCTGTGAAGACCAGGCATTCTGAATCATTGCCCTGTGCCGTGTGGCAGTACAATTTTACAGAAATGCACTACAATAATTAATAAAATTCTCTAATGGGAAAATTTTGTTGAATAAGTACTTACACTATAAATATTTATATTGTTAATATATTGGTGCTATTATTTCACAAAATAAAAAAGCTGTAATACAAACTTTAAAAGCAAATAATATCCTTACATTTCTAAATAAAGAAAAAATATAAATTTTGTGAAATATGATTAAGAGTAATTGATAAAATAAAAACTGGGGCATAAATTATATTATAGTTTGGGTAGAGATTGAAAAAAGTGGATGAAAATTTTAATGAGCCCTTTTTGCCTGCACTAAACTTAATCTTATAGGTGAACATTGTAATATATATAGGGTACCTACTAGCTATCTAATTTACTTTTTACACAATGTATAAATCCTAGCCTATTGTTCTTAATGTTTGAACCTGAAATAACACACAAACATACAAGAGAACAAAATAAGGAAGAAATGTATGGAGACAGTGACATTATCAAGATGGTGGGATGGGGGTCCCTATTTTTATATCCCCCTGCAGGAATAAAAACTAGTCAGCCATCCATCAACCAAAGTAACTTTATGAGAGAGCCAGGCACAGTGGCTCGTGACAGTATCTCCTCCATTCAGGAGCCTGAGGCAGGAGGACTGCTTCAGGCCAGGAGATCAAGAACAGCCTGGGCAATATAGTGAGCTTCGGGATACAGGGCATTATAAAACCTTGCTAAAACCCAAGATCGAGAAGAGTTATTTTGTGAAGGCAGGCCCTTTGGTTAATAAGGTGTCATATTATCCAAAGCAATCTGTAAGTTAACTCAAATCCCTATCAAAATCCCTGTCTCACTTTTCATAGTAATAGAAAATGCAAGCCTACAAAGTAGACTGAATGGCCAAACCAATCATGAGGAATAAGAAAAAAGCTGGGGACATCATACTTGTGACCCACAGAAAACAGTTCAAAAGTCACTGTTCGTAGATAACCTGGGGAAACCCTGCTAGGTATGCAGGGGGAGCCACACTCACCCACACACCTGCTATTAGGCCCACCATATAGCAGAACCTTGCCCTAGTGCCTGCTCTACAGAACAAAGCCCTGAAGACAATCCAGTCTGCCCAAAAACATGACAGGACTCACAACCACATGTGCTCCTGGTAACAAGCCCACTAAAGGTAAAACCCACTCCAGATTCAGCAGCCAGCTTGTGACCCAGCTACAAGCCTTTTTACTACAAACCCAGTAAAGATCTCATCAGCCTTGAGATCCAACAGATGAAGATCTTTACCTGCAGAAACCAGTTTATAAAAATGAAGAGAGGTGTTTGCTCCTTCAAATGCACAAACACCAATGCAAATCTATATTACACCCATTCTAACGGTTCTAACATAGAACTGGAAGTCCTGCATAGAATAATTAAGTCCTACATCAAACAATTAAGCAAGAATATCGAAAAGATCCAAATTGAAAGGAAGGAAAAAAGTCACTGTTTGTAGATGACATAATCTTATATATAAAAAACATAAATAGTACATTTAAATAGTGCACTTAAACTAATAAATACAGTCAGTAAAGAAGCAGAATATACAATTAACATACAAATATCAGTTTTGTTTCTATATGCTTGAGCAAACCAGTAAAAAAGAAAAAATCTCATTTACAATAGCAACAAAATAATAGATTTCTTAGCAATAAATTTAACCATTGTGGTGAAAGAGCTTTACAATAAAAAATAAAAGATATTGATGAAAAAAATTAAAGAAGATACAAATAAACATAGATTACATGTTTATGAATTAGAAGAATATTGTCTAAGTGACATATTATCCAAAGCAATCTGTAGATTATTTCAACTTCCTATCAAAACTCCTGTGCCACTTTTTACAGTAATAGAAAATAAAGTCTACAATGTATATAAACCTATAAGAAATATTGAATGGCCAAAGCAATCATGAGGAATACAAATCTAGGGACATTACACTTTATTATTTAAAACTACATTTCAAGACTACAGTAAACATAATAGAATGGTATGTTTATAGGAACCAACACAACAACTAATGGAACAGAGTACAGAGCCCAGAAGTAAATCTATGCATCTAAAGTTAATCTTTGACAAGGGCACTATGAATACGCAATACAGAAAGTATAGCCTTTTCAATACTTGGTGCTGGGAAAACTGTATACTCACAAGCACAATAAAAAAATTAGATCATATTTCTTATGCCACACACAAAAATTGACTTAAAATAAAGACTTAAATTTGATACATAAATCCTTAAAAGAAAATATTTTAAAAAGCATATGAAAAGCCTCCATGATACTGGCCTTGGCAATGATTTTTTAAATATGATATAAAAAGTACGACAATAAAAGCAAACATAAAGTTGTAGTGTATCAAAGCATTGTGCACAGCAAAAAATAAGAAAACTTTTAAGATGGGATAAAATATTTGCAAACCATATATGATAAGAGGTTAGTATTCAAAATATAGCAGAAAGTCATACAAATCAGAAACAAAACAATAATAATAATACCGAACTAAAAAATAGGCAAAAGACTAAGTATTTTAACAAACATATTCAAATGGCCAACAGATGTGTATAAAGATGCTAAACATTACCATTCGTCAGAAAATTGCAAATCAAAATCATAAGGAGATAGCACTTTACAGCAGTTACAATGCCTAATATCAAAAAGAAGAAATATGACAAGTGTTAACAAGGATGTGACAAAATATTTCTGTACAGTCTTAATGAGTTGTAAACTGGAAGAGTCATTATGAAAATTAGCATGGAGGTTATTTAAGAAAAATAGAACTATCATACAATCCAGAAATTCTGCTTCTGTCTATAAACAAAATAAAATCAGATATCTCAAAAAAAACTTCACCCCTGTATTCAATGCAGCATTATTCACAACTGTCAAGAATATTAAAAAAAAAAAAAAAAAAACGACGTATCTGTAGATGCTGAATGGATAAGGAAAATGTGATATAAACAGACAACCGAATATTATTCACCCTTAAAAAAGATTGAAATTCTGCTATTTCAACATGAATGAACCTGGGTACATTATGCTAAGCAAAATAAGCCAGGCACAGAAAGACAAACGCTGTGTGTTCTCACTTAAATGGAAAATCTAAAAAGGCTGAACTCATAGAAGCAGAGAGTACAATGGTAATGACCAGGTCTGGAGGTAGAAAAAATGGTAAAGTGTTCAAAGAGTACAAACTTTCAGTTATAAGATAAATAAGTTTTGGGGATCTAATGTATAGCTTTAAAATGTAGTTAATAATAGTGTTTTGTATGCTTAAAATTTGCTACAACAGTAGGAGACCTCAAGTGCTCTCATTACAAAAAACAACCATGTGAGGTGACATAAATGTTCATCAACTTAATTGTATTAAACATTTTACAATATATATACCTATCAAATTATTATAATGTACACAATACATAATTATGCAATTTTTATTGGTCAAAAAATTGATGTTATGTGCATATGCATATATACACATAAGTGTGTATATACATAAGTGTGTCTATACAGGTATGTAAAACATATACACATATATCCATGACATATGTTGTTATGTATATACTCGTGTGTGTGTATATGTATACATACATATCAATAACACAGTCCTAGTAAGCTTCAAACTAAGCAAGATAAAATTATAAAATCATAACTATTTAAAAATCAGGAAAGAAATGGGAATTTAATACATGCTCAACAATGTTCTAAGTTCCTCAATGGCAAAGTACATGTTTTAAATGTAGAAAGTAGATACATTAAACCATATTACAGTTTAGGAATTAGGGCACAGAATGTTTACAGTATTAGTCTCAATACATACCAAAAAACTTAAAGTTTTGAAGTAAAATAACATTAGGTTTTATTATATGGGGCAGATGCTTAGTGTTCTGATAAAATTTTTGAGTATGAATTTCTGTAGAATCACATTTGAAACCTTCATAGGATATGAAATCGTAAAACAGAAAACACGACATCTGGATGTGGTGTTTCCGGGATTTCTAAACCAAATCCCAATATCTCCACTACTCTCACACATTTTAGACTCAAAATGGAAATTAGAAAATGTTTAACATGGACTTCCTTAAAAATCACAGACGGCCCCGTGTCCTAAAAAGCAATAAAAGAGCAAGCAGCCAGGTCCTCCAGTCCCTTGCAAGCCATGCAATGGGCTTTGATTTTCTTTGTAACCTGGAAGAATGATCCCCGAAGGGGAAGCCCAGTCCTAGAGAATTGAAGAGCCTGGAGCAGAAGATGTCTGTCTCTACATGAGAGCAAGAGAAAGAAACAAGGGCTTCTCAGAAACGATTTCCATTGGAGCATAGCTTCGCAAACCACTCTTCAAGATCTGGCTTTCTCCTTGACCTTTGGACATCTCATCTGTGTCATCTGCTTTATTCATTCCCATCTATTTGGATGTTTGGCTACTACCTCCTGTCTCCTCACACTCTGGGGCTTTTTCTTTTTCTCAATATAGGTGATCAGGTTTAGCTTAGAGAACAGCCAAGGACTCTGTATTAGAAAAAGTAATATGACTTCTGCTGTGATTTTCCAGTTACTACTTAGTACTGTGCTCAGTGGAAAGAACAGAACATTATAAAAGAGTCTAAAAATTTAATACCAGATACTGTTTCCTCACAGAAACGTTATGATATTTAAAAACTTTTCTAAATTTGTGGGTCCTTAGCTCCTCCATGACCCAGTCCTGCTGAATCAAAACTTGGTGGTGGTTGGCTGGGCATGGTGGCTCACACCTCTGATCCCAGCACTTTGAGAGGCCAAGACAGGCAAACCACTTAAGCCCAGGGGTTTGTGGCCTGGGCAACATGGCAAGACCTAGTCTTGGGGGGGAGGGGGAAAGGTGGTGGTAATGGGAGGCGGTAATGCGATTATACGGTAAGGCGGTAATACGCTGTGGGCAACCATATTTTGTGCCTCTAAATTTCTGGAGTTACCACTAACCTAAATTAAGGATACACATCAGCTGAAGAAAGAAAAAGATTTACGTCAAGATGAAGCCTCCTCGTGGGGGTCCGCAGCTGCAGCACCGCCAGGCGGCAGCATCCCACCTCCTCCACCTGGCTGCAGCCCCACCAGGAGCCGGGCTCCAGCCAGGGCGCTGCGGCAGGCACCCGACCCCGAAGGCGCAGGCGTAGGTTTCCTGCCTTCCCGGGTGCCTTCCCGCTCCCCGGACGCCCGGGCAATTCAGTTCATTCATCCAGCGCCGCCGCAACCTTCCAAGCCGGAGGAAGGGGCGGGCAAGGGTAGCGGGTCCCACAGACGCCAGCCAAGACCTCTGCTCCAGAACCCGTGGGCTGCTTTCCCTGCGGAAGGACGTTGCCATCGCCAGCCACGAGGAAATCCATCCTTGTGCACCCGGATTCCCATTGCCACCGACTTCGTGTAAACTCCAGTCCCGGGGACACCAGAGAGACCCAGGCCTCGGGCCGTGGACACGCTCGGTGCCCCGGCTCTCGCCAGACGGACGGGCGCACTCTACAAATCTCGGGACCCACCGCAGCAAGAGGACAGGGAGAAGCCAACAAAGGAAGGACCCTATGAAACGCACCCCCAAAGCAACCAACCAGTCCAAGAAAAAACACGTCTCAGGTCTCCGTTTGTTTTCCCGCGTGGGGGGCCCTGACCCCTGTTCTAGCCCTGCCCAAGCTCCCTCCACCCTACCCCGGCCTGCTCAGTGGGACCTGTCTACCTGAACACAGCCTCGCTCTCCAAGGCTCTGTCGCTCTCGCTCTCCAGCTCCCTCACCCTCTTTCTCTTCCTCCCCCTCCACTTCGCGCTCTTCTGTCACCTTCTGTCTCTCTCTCCCCCTCCATCTCTGTCTCTGTCTCTCTCTTTCTCTCTCTCCCCGTTTCTCTCTCTCCATCCTGGTCTCCGTAGCTCTCTTTCAAGCTGTGTCTGTGTCTTTGTGTGTCCATGTGTGTGTGTCCGTGTGTGTGTCCGTGTGTGTGTGTCCGTGTGTGTGTGTGCACGCCCGTGTGTGTCTCCGTGTGTGTGTGCGTGCGCCCGTGTGTGTGCCAGTGTGTGTGTCCGTGTGTGTGTCCGTGTGTGTGTGTCCGTGTGTGTGTGCGCCCGTGTGTGTCCGTGTGTGTGTCCGTGTGTGTCCATGTGTGTGCGCGCACCCGTGTGTGTGCCAGTGTGTGTGTCCATGTGTGTTCCCGTGTGTGTGTCCGTGTGTGTGTGCCCATGTGCGTGTTCGTGTGTGTGTCCGTGTGTGTGCCAGTGTGTCCGTGTGTGTTCCCATGTGTGTCCATGTGTGTGTGCCCGCGTGTGTGTCCGTGTGTGTTCCCGTGTGTGTGTCCGTGTGTGTTCCCGTGTGTGTGTGTCCATGTGTGTTCCCGTGTGTGTGTCCGTGTGTGTTCCGTGTGCGTGTGTCTGTGTGTGTCCATGTGTGTGTGCGCCCGTGTGTGTCCATGTGTGTGCCAGTGTGTGTCCGTGTGTGTGTCTGTGTGTGTGTCCGTGTGTGTGTGTCTGTGTGTGTGTGTCTGTGTGTGTGTCCGTGCGTGTCCATGTGTGCCCATGCGTGTGCACCCGTGTGTGTGTGTGTGTCAGGGTGGGTTTGCTCGTGCTGGTGGTGGGGTGTGTCGGGGTGTCCGTCAGCCCCTCTCTCCCAGGATCAGGCTGCCGGGACTCTAGTGCCAGAGTGGGGCAAAGCAGAACCTTCCAGCCCCGTTGACCACGGGCAGGTCTTCGTGGGGACAAGGGACAGTGGTGGGGGCGTTGTGAGAAAAAGGGCCCGCGGGACTGGGCTGGCGGTGTGTCCCCGGACAGCCCTGGCGGCTCTGGGTGTGTGGGGCAAGAGGGGGCCTTGCAGGAGGGGCGGCGAGGCATCCAAAACAATGTTTCCGCGGCAAGGCGGAGCACCGGAGGGGATCCCAGGGCAGTGAGCCCTGGGCCCTGACGCCTCGGAGCACACCCCGTCCTGAGCCGGTCCGATGTGTTGGAAGCTCGGGAGCTGAGAGTCGGGGAAGGCCTGGAGCGTCTGCGAAAGGGAGGCCGCCCAGAGAGCCCGGAGCCTGGGCAGGGGATGGAGGCATCACGGCCTGAGGACGGATTCCTGTTTCCTGCAACAAGGGGAGTCTCCACTGTGGCCTGTTTGGAAACTGGAAAGGAGAGCGAAGACACGGTGCTGCTTTTCCATGCTTCCCTGGAGGTTTCTGGGTCCCCACAGAGCTCGGGAAACAGTCAACATGGTCTCTCTTTCGGGGGCCAGAGACACCTGAGCAACAGGCCCCCTTGTAGAGGGCAAAGGAACGTGGAACCCGGAACCACGCTTCAGTCGGCCTGAGAGTGACTCCTGTGTGGACCCGACTATCCGCCTCTCGCTCTGTTGCAGGCTCAACGTGGGGCTATGTCATCTGTGAATCATGCGGATGAAAATGCTCTCTGGGCAATTTGCTCATTCCTTGGGAGACGGAATTCTGAATTGCTCCGGGATGAAGTAACCCAGGCTGGCGATCCGGAGGGCTGGTGAGCGCCCCACAGGCGGACGCGTCTGTGGGCTGAGCCCTTAGCCCGCACTGGGCACCCAACATTTTGCTGGAGTGCGAGGTTCTGCTGGTCCTGGAGGCAGAAGACCGCTTTTCTCTCTGCCTTCCTTTCTCTATTTCTTACTCCTTTTATCCCTCTGTCCATCGGTCCCTCTGTCCATCCCTCCTTTCCTCCCTCCCCCGCTCCCTCCCTCTATCCCTCCATCCCTTCCAAGGTCCCTCCATCCATCCGTCGTTTCCTCCCTCTGTCCCTCTCTCCCACTTTGTCTCAGTTCCTTTCCCCATCTCTGCTTGACTTTCCTCCCACCTGGAAAGGGCAGAACCACGGTTTGCGCGTGTTCTCGGGGGTCTACATTTGGTTGCCGGGCGCTCCACGTGATGCCGAGGAGGCTGGCGGGGCACGGGTGGCCAAGCGACGGTGGTGTGGAGAGGTAGAGGAGTCGAGCCGCGGAAAGGAGGGCAGGCCTGGCCGCTGCCCCGGCTGGTATTTCCCAGGGGGGAGGTCTCCGCCCACCCCACTGAGGAATGCGGAGTGGGGGGGGGGGGAAGGGATGAGAGCTCTGCCTGGGCTGGTCCCAAACCCTAACCGGCTGCCTGCAGGACCCGCGCATGTGCAGTAGACGGCCCATCTCTGGGTACCTGAGCGGGCTCCGGGATCCCCGGGATGCTCAGGAAAGAATGACAGCCCTCGTCTGTGTGGAGTCTCTCGCCGGACCTGGATCTCAGGGATCCTAGACATGTCAGCTGGAAGAGAAGAGACGCCTCTCCAAACCGAGCCAGAGGTTCATCGCGAAAGAGGGGCCACTGCCCTGCCCCCACCCCGTCCCAACCCCGCGTCCTAAAGCTCCTTCAGCAGAGCCAGGTATTCTTCCTGGCAGAGGAGTGGTTCCAGAAAAGCGGGCTCTTCCAAGTCCTTCAGCTCCCCCAGTGGCTCCGTTGCTAGGAAAGGTTATGCCTTTTCCTGAAATTCTGGGGTCGACAGGAGCTCATATAACAGGGTGGATGTGAGCGCAGATGAACGCTGGAGCGGTTGGGAGGGCACCTGGATGGCTTGCATCTGCTTCTGCCACGCAGAGGCCTCGGGGGCACGAGCTGCGCAGGTAGATGTGCCTCGGCTTCGGGGTTCCCACTCCGCCCTGGCGACCTGGGGACCCTGGCCCCAGCCCCAATATGGACTCATGTGGGACGTGTGCGGCGCAAGCACACCTTGGCCCCGTGACTCAGCCTGAGCGGGCCCAGGCTGTCCCACTGAGCACGCACCTGTACTGCGGGTCCTGGTCTCCCTGCCATCTGTTCGGGTGCAGAGGTCACTCAGGTGTCTGAGGGTGGGACAGCGCCACTTCCGAAGGAGCCAGGGCAGCAAACCCAAAATCCCCAAGTGCCGGGGCAGATTCCTGCTGGGCTTGGGGCAGAAGTCTGGCTGGGCTGCAGCAGAGGGGCGACCCTTGCTGCCTGGCTCACGAAACCCCCCTGTCCCCCATGCCCTGGTGTGGGTGAAGGTGACCAAGGAGGGAGGAGGGTGGCGCCCGCCGGGGTCGCGTTGCCCAGGCCGCCTGCGTGCGCGGGTCCCTGCTACCCTGGCCTGGATGCCTGGACCTTCGATTCTGACAGGAAATCTGAATCCTGGACCCCAAAAGGCAAGTCTCTCCCAGTTCGCGTACGGGTTCCGCTCAAAGCACGCTGGCAGGGCATCTTTTCCTTCAGGTTACAAATGAGTCTCCTTCGCCGTCCTGTTCCTCGGGCTTCCGCCGGGAAAGGGCTGTCGGAAGATGTGGGGAGAGCATCGCGGGGGCACCTGGCCGGAATTTCACGGACAGACACGGGCAGAGAGAGGCCGGCCAGCTCCGGTGAGCCTCAGTTGGCCTCTGCGCTGCAGGCAGGTCCAGCCAGAGGCCCTGGGAAAGACCCACCAGCTTCACCCTTCATGAATATGCATGAGCTCCGGGCCCAGGGTCCCGGGTAGCCGAAAAGTCTCGGAAGCAGAAAACCACAGGGACCAGGGCCTTGTGGGGTGGGTGGGTGCAGGGCCAGACTGGAGGGGAACGGGGCTTCGGGGCTGGCTCTCTGGGGTTCTCCAGTGATTCTATAGAAACTGGAAGCCGCTGTCTTGACTCGCACACGTTTTCTTTCTTTTTTTTTTTTTTTTTTTTTTTTGAGACGGAGTCTCGCTCTGTAGCCCAGGCTGGAGTGCAGTGGCCGGATCTCAGCTCACTGCAAGCTCCGCCTCCCGGGTTCACGCCATTCTCCTGCCTCAGCCTCCCGAGTAGCTGGGACTACAGGCGCTGCCACCTCGCCCGGCTATTTTTTGTATTTCTTAGTAGAGATGGGGTTTCACCGTGTTAGCCAGGATGGTCTCGATCTCCTGACCTCGTGATCCGCCCATCTCGGCCTCCCAAAGTGCTGGGATTACAGGCTTGAGCCACCCGGAGTCTCGCTCTGTCGCCCGGGCTGGAGTGCAGTGGCCGGATCTCAGCTCACTGCAAGCTCCGCCCCCCGGGTTCACGCCATTCTCCTGCCTCAGCCTCCCGAGTAGCTGGGACTACAGGCGCCGCCACCTCGCCCGGCTAGTTTTTTGGTATTTTTTAGTAGAGACGGGGTTTCACCGTGTTAGCCAGGATGGTCTCGATCTCCTGACCTCGTGATCCACCTGCCTCGGCCTCCCAAAGTGCTGGGATTACAGGCGTGAGCCACCGCGCCCGGCCGACTCGCACACGTTTTCAGGGAGAAACCACCCTGAAGGGTGGAGCGTGGAACTGAACCTCCATGACAGTCTTGAGTTTTCCAGGCCCTCTCCGTGAGGGCGGCAATGCCTGTGGGTGTCGCCGTTGCCGTGATAGTCTCACACACGCAGGTGTGTGGATCTCGTTCATTGTCATGTAGAAAACGAGAGCGAAACCACAGAGAAAAGAAACGTGCGGAGCATCACGGTCTGACGACGGATTCCTGTTTCCTGCGACAAGGGGAGTCTCCGCTGTGGCCTGTTTGGAAACTGGAAAGGAGAGCGAAGACACGGCGCTGCTTTTCCACGCTTCCCTGCAGGTTTCTGGGTCCCCACAGAGCTCGGGAAACAGTCAACACGATCTCTCTTTCGGGGGCCAGAGACACGTGACCAACAGGCCCCCTTGCAGAGGGCAAAGGAACGTGGAACCCGAAACCACGCTTCATCGGCCTGAGTGCGACTCCTGTGCGGACGGGACTCTCCGCCTCGCGCTCTGTTGCGAGGTCAACGTGGGGCTCTGTCATCTGTGAACCATGTGGATGAAAAACGGACGATCACCTGAGTCTCGGCTCATTGCTCTCTGGGCAATTCGCTCATTCCTTGGGAGATGGAATTCGTCTGAATTGCTCCGGGATGAAGTGACCCAGACTGGGGATCCGGGGGCCCGGTGAGCGCCCCGCAGGCCGACGCAGCTGTGGGCCGAGCCCTTAGCCCGCACCGGGCACCCAACATTTTCCCGGAGTGCAAGGTCCTGTTGGTCCTGGAGGCAGAAGAGCGCTTTTCTCTCTGCCTTCCTCTCTCTGTCTCTGCCTCCCTTTCTCCCTCTGTCCTTCCCTTCCTCCCTCCCCACTCCCTACCTCCCTTCCTCCCCCTCTCCCCACTTTCTCCTTTCCAATGTCCCTCTGTTCATCTGTCTTTTTCTAGCTCCGTTCCTCCCTTTCTCTATGTCTGTGTTCCTCTCCCCATCTCTATTCTTCAACATTTTATGATCCCATTGTATGTATCTGTGTGTTAACTTTTTTAGCAATAAAGTTCATTTTCATTAAGATATGTACATTGTTATTTAGACACGTTATTTATGTATGTGCATTTATTTAATATACATAATTTTATGTCAGAGTTATTCTACAGCATAGTGTAAGCATAACTCGTAAGCAGTGTCAACCCGAAAATTGTGTGACTCACATGACTGTGGTTCTTTTCTATCGCAGTGGTGGAGGATAAAATCTCTACATCTCCAATTGCTATCTATGTATTCCCATTGAACTGGCCCCATTTCCTGTAGTAACGGAACACTGTCCCCGGACTATGACAAGAGCTGTGGGCTGCGGGGAGGTCAGGGTTAGGATGACGCAGAAGTGAAGATAAGACATTCTCTTTTTCACATCTTTATTAGATACAAATTATATATGAAAGAAATTTAAAATTCCAAACAACATTAACGTTTATTTCATTATTACATAAAATGAAAATTATAAAGCAACCAAACAAGTAATTAATACTCCTAGATAATGAAAGATTGTATGATCTCAGTACAAAATACCAGAATGTATGTCAAATATAACAAAATACACTGTGCTGTAGTATGTGATGAAATCTCCATATCCTGCAATACAGTACAATCAATTGAAATGTATAAAATACAATAAAATTTAAATTTAGGATATTTAAAAAGAAATAAAACATGAGGCAGGTGAATAAATAAGTACAATCATTTACCATTTAATAGATCTTGACTTAAATTTTATGTAGAAATATTAAAAGTAAATAGCTTGCATATTAATTTTACTATACTTATATCAAACTGTAAAAATGTATAGACATTTTCCCACAGGGAGTGCTATTAATGGTTTGTGGATATTAGTACTCCATGGGTTCAGGCTGGAAGAGTGAGAGCCTATAACCTTTTCTGAATTAAAAGAGAAGCAATTTCTTGGTAAGGCGGCTCATGCCTGTAATCCCAGCACACTGGGAGGCAGAGGCTGGCGGATCACTTGAGTTCGAGGCCAACCTGGTCAATGTGACAAAACTCTGTCTCTACTAACAAAACAAGAAAAAAACTCAGCCAGGCATGGTGGTACCTGCCTGTAGTCCCAGCTACTTGGGAGGCTGAGGCATGAGAATTGTTTGAACCCAGGAAACGGAGGTTGCAGTGAGCTAGGATTGTGCCACTGCACTCCAGCCTGGGTAACATAGCAAGACTGTCTCAAAAAAAAAAAAAAAAAAAAAAAAAAAGCATATAATTTTATATTTACTTTTATACAATCTATGCAAATTCACATGATTATGTTCTCATATTTTTCTGATTATATAGAAATGCACGACTGTCATCAGATATCCAAAAGGCATCAAATGGCTAACATGAAATATAAAATTTGTCTATAGTCTTAGCGCTCTGCAAAATGCAGGGCTCACCATGCTGACTATATTGCTCAAGTTTCTTTCCTATGACTTCTTCGGATTCTGTCATTTGTTAACACAGTGCATCTAAAATTGTCACTGCTGGTCATCTGGAAGAATCTGAGCAGTAGCAGGTCCTTGTTCTCATTCCCAGAGATGCATCCTCTGCTGAATAGGGTCAGGGTGCTCCCAGCTCAGCCTCATCTGATCCACTGACAGGCTCAGTTATCTCCTGCCCAGGGATGGGCTTCTCTATCCAGGGCTGAATCCCCAGGACCAGGCAGTGTGGCTGGGACAAGCCAGCCCTCAGCAGGGAAGACATAAGCTGCCTGGGTGGACATGGAATACAAGGTCTGCACCTGGGCACACAGAGGCCCCCAGAGCTGAGTGAGCAGTGTGAGCTGCTCCCAGGTCAGTGGAGAACGGATCTGCTGTGCCCACACCTGGGCTAGGTCTTGATAAATAGCCTCCGACATAGCTCGCACAGAGGTCACCAAGCTTTTTCGAAGTGACGGAGTTTGGACTCCTAGGGCCCGAGACGTGTGCCGCTGGCTGCGCCCAGTGCGAGCCCTGGAATGTCCCCCATGGTGGCCATCACAAGTCTCCTGGATTTCACTGTTGTGCACAGCAGTGGAGGATCTTGATTTTTTTTTCAGCGGCAAGCTGCACTCTTCTTCTGGACAGTTCCCTGCAAAGAAAGCATGTGAGAGACTCGCCAGAGCAGTCCCCACAGACCCTCATTTCCAGAACCCCCTGTGCACCCAGGTGAACTCCACTTGTCTCTCCCACTCCTTCCTGACCATCTCAGCACTGGAATGAAGTGAGGTTGAACCCCTTGTGAGTCCCCAAATATTCTCAGAGTGCTAAGCTCTCAAAAATGTACTTGTCAGTAAGTAACTCCCTTTCCGCTCAAGCCTCGTATAAAAGTTTCCTGATTATTTACCTTTTGGGGCAAACCAAAAACAAAAAACCCACCACTACCACCACCAACAAAAAACACCAAGATTCTACCTGCTCTGTCTTGGCAGCTGTCCTTGGAACTGATTTTTCTTTTCCTGCAGTTTTCCCGGTATGAGCTGGACTCTGGTTCTGTGAATACAATGAGAGTTTGAGAAAGTGCCTCCAACTGAACACCCTGAAATTCCTAGTCCATCCTGGACACACAGGAGCTCAGGTTCCCACCAAACCCCAACTCTCTTCTGTTCTCCAGTGTCCAGGATCTGCACCGCCCTGGCTGCCAAGGAGCTCCCGGTTTTCTGGCCAGGGGAGCCAGTGTTGCTGCCCTGTCCCTTCTTGCCTGGAAAGAGTCAAATCTTACCGGATCCAGCAGTGCTGTTCCCGGCCTTGAGCTTGGTTTCCTCAGAATTCTCCTCCTTGTTTGGATTGGGCTCTGATCCTGCTGCAAAAGGAAGTTTAGATGACTCACCTCTCCCTAGGCAGAGTCCCATAGTCTATCTCTGATGAGTTTTTGCGGATCAGTCTTTCATGTGAAGTTCTGCCAGCATCACGAGGAACACATTTCTCAAAGTCCCCTGAGGGCACCAAGCCATTTCCCATCCCCAAATCTCAAAATAAAACCCTACTAAAGACACATGGCTCAGTATCCCTGATTCCAACTCTCCTTCCAGCCTCCATGGCAGCAGCCCAAGGCCTTACCTTGCCTTTGTATGTGCTTCTCACAGGAATGGGAGGAGGCCGTCTTGCCTTTTCCTTTGAATGGTTTCTTCTCATCTGGGCCCCTTTCTGTAAAGATCTGTGGGGAAGGGGGCTGGTCAGTGGGGTGCTGCATGGAGGAGCAGTGGAGATCCGGGTCTTCATTTCCCTTTCCCATGTGGACGCTCAAGTGAAAGGAGGCCACTCTTTCACGTCCAAAGGCCGACTGCGGGTTATTCCGCTGGACCTGCCTTTATACGTCCCTCGGCTGGGCGTGGCTGACTCTTATTGGCTGAACAGGTTTCTCCTTCCTGCCGCTTCTTAGAGCCTCAAAAAGAAGTTTCTTGCTGTAGTTCTACTGGGGGCCTAGACCAAGTTAAGGAGAGACTTTTTCAGGATCCTGTCATAGTGACGAGAAAACAAAGAACCGGGAGCACAGGGATCAGAAGAAGATCGGGGAATCATGTCTTCCGATTTCTGTCTCAGTTATATTTTGCACAGAAAGAGAATTTATTATACATAGTGTTAACATTGTATACATAGATATTATAATTTCTTAAATGCTTGGAAACAACAAATGTCAAATTATGGTTGATTGTGTTAGATCCACACATATATGATGAAATAAAAATGCAAAGAAAAAATAAATACCAAATGAAATGGCCCATCCTACCTTAAAAATGGGGAAGATAATTAGATCAAATGCAATAAAATTGAATTGATTAGATTAGAGCCAGTGCTAACCTAATCAGCCCTTGATTCCTGAGGTAGCAAAAAGTCTAGGTGGAAAAACATTTCTCCTTTCTCACCCTGCCTCAGTCATCCTGGGAGCACCACTGTGTTCTGTGGAATTTATTCAGCCTCCCTAGTAAAAATGGACTTGATTCCAAACAGGTAACCCAACTGATCACAAGAAAAACAGCCCTGATTCTGAACATTCAGCTCCTGTCTTCACACAGCAGACACCACCCGAATCCCATCAAAGCCCACATTGTTTCTCAACATCCACCATCAAGACATATTCCAGGGCAGCCTCTCAAAATTGCCTCAGTGAGACAGAACAAGGTGTGGTGGAGCTCTAGGTTCAGAACAGCGGCCTCATCCCTTCCTACTACAGCAGAGTCTGTCTCTGCTGGTCAGAGCCCTCAGACTGCAGAAGGGTTAGTTCATGTCCCAGCAAGTGTTTCCTGGCTGAAACACTTGCTGGGACATGCTCCCGGTTCTTTGTTTTCTCGTCACTGTGACAGGATCCTGAAAAAGTCTCTCCCTAACTGTGTCTAGGCCCCCAGTAGAACTACAGCAAGAAACTTCTTGTTGAGGCTCTAAGGAGCGGCAGGAAGGAGAAACCTGTTCAGCCAACAAGAAGTTTTCCTTCTTGTCTCCCGTCTGCTGAGGAAAGCATGCAGGAATGAGACACTCTGTGTTAGGGAGAACTCAGCCTCCAGGCCCAGATGACTTGATTGACTGATGAGCGGATTCCCTGAGGAGGAGAAAGAAGCAGGGAAGAGACTGTGCTGGGTGAGCCTGTGTTTTCCCAGCTGTGCTGTCTGTGCAAATAGTGGAACCAAAAAAGATATTGGTGGTTGACAGACACTGCCTAGTGAAATTATCTGAGTGTAAATGGAACTTATAATATCGTTATATTGTATAATATTATGATATATAAAATTTATTTGACATCTAAATAAATCTTGATATATTATGATATCATAATATCATATAAAATTTGGTCAGGTAATTTTATAAGAAAATTGAGTTAAATTCTATAACAACATTAACATATAAACTCAACAGAAAGCTAGGAAAATTGTCTGCTCTTGTGTAAATTACTGCTTTTTGGATAACTCTGTAAAGATGTGAAGAGGGATCTGCTACTTACTTGATAAGTAAGTACTTGATAAGACATCAACTTGCAAATCTTTGCTGTTTTTAACCAGTGCCGTCTCAAGATATGAGAATATTTTACTCTAAGAAAGTTTTTTCGTAGATATCATAATAAGAATTTTGTTCATTTTAGTTAATAAATTATTATAACATTTATTGGTTATTAATAATTTGTGTCATTGTTAAACTATACTTCTACAGACAACACATTACACACATGCTTTGATTTGTCCTTTAATCTCAGGTAATTTTTTTAAATTTTTATTTATTAAATTCTATTTTAGATAAAAGAGACCTTGTAACTGCCATATGCTGTACTTTCTTAGAAAGAGAAATGCTCAGGCAAAACTCAGGCCTGGCTGGGCACGGTGGCTCACACCTGCAATCCCAGCGCTTTGCGAGGCCAAGGCGGGTGGATCACCTTAGGTCAGGAGTTCGAGGGCAGCCTACCCAACATAAGGAAACCCCATCTGTACTAAAAAAAAAAAAAAAAAAAATTGGCTGAAGGTAGTGGCTCACGCCTGTAATCCCAGCTACTCAGGAGGCAGGAGAATCACTTGAACTCGGGAGGCAGAGGTTTTGGTGAGCCGAGATCATGCCACTGTACTCCAGCTGGGTGACACAGCAAAACTTCATCTTAAAAAAATAAAAAACTCGGGCTTATTTTTATCAAAATCTAGATTTTAAATAACATTTCTAGGTGTGTCCTTTCAATAAAAATCCAAACCAAACAAACAAAAAATGTCTAGGTAATTCCCATGAATATTAATATCTGTTAAATTGGATACTTTTATTTTTAAGAGAGGGATTGTTTATATGGATGTGTTGATGAGTCAAAAATGTACAGTTAAGATTGTACCTTTTTTTGACAGAGCCTCACTCGTCCCTCTGGATGGAGTGCAGCGGTGCAATCAGAGCTCACTACAGCCTTGACCTCCCAGACTCCAGTGATCTTCCTAAGTCAGCCTCCCAAATAGCTGTGATGACAAGTGTGCGCCACTGTGCCCAACTAACTTTTAGAAAATTGTTGTAGAGATGAGGTCTCATATCTTGCCCCAGTGAGTTCTCGTTATGTTGCCTAGGCTGGTCTCAAACTCCTGAGCTCTGGCTCCCAAAGTGATGAAGTTACAAACCTGAGCCACCGTGCCCAGCTAAGATTAGACCTTCCAATGAGTGCATATCTTACCTCAAAAAAAAAAAAAAAAAAAAAAAAACTTATTAAAAGGTAAAGTCTGAGTTAAAAATGGGTTCACGTTAATGATTTTTAATTTGGTACTTCTACTGTTAAAAGAGGGATTGTTTATATGGATGTGTTTATGTGTAAAAAGCTAGTTAAGATAGAAGCTTTATTTATTTATTTTGAGACAGAGTCACTCTGTCACCCAGGCTGATGTGCAGTGGCACAATCACAACTCACTGTAGCCTCAAACTCCCAGAATCAAGGGATCCTGCTATGTCAACATCCCAAGTAGCTGGAACTCCAGGCATGCACCACCGCACCTGATTAATTAAAAAAAAAATTGAAATGAAGTTGTGGTCTCACTATGCTGCCCAGGCTGCTCTCAAACTCCTGACCTCAAATGATCCTCCTGCCTCGTCATTCCAAAGTAATGAGATTACACAGGCATAAGCCATTGTGCTCAGCCAAGATTTTACCTTCAATTTCTCTGTGTGAGAAATGAGTTGAAGTATAGATAACACAAAATTGGCATATTATTAGGTATTGATGAGCCTGGGTAACAGGCGTATTGTACTGTTTCTTTTATTTTGTATATGTTTTAAATTTTCTGTGATAAAACGTGTGAGAAAACAAAGTTGATCTACAATGTTAGCCCTTAAGATCTTAGTGACTTTGGGGGAACGAAAAGAGAGAAAGTGGTTGCCAGGGCATCAGTGAAGCTGGTTCTATTTCTAGGTTACACACGTGTGTTCACTTTGTAATAACTGATTGAACTTTACGTGATTTCTTTGTATATGTCTTTCTGCATGAATGTTATACATATATAAAAATTTAAATGTTACCTATTTGCACAAAATTTTAACTTCAAATTTCAGAATAATAGCATTGTTTTGTATTGTTTTAAAGTAGGACGTGTTTACTCAGGGCATCATCAGGTGGATGTTAATATTCCAAGGTATTTACTTATGTCCTAACACTTTGGTGACCTAGGTCTTCCCATGTTTACATCAATTTAGTAAGTAGGATGGTTTTAATTTTTTAGGGTATAGGCCAAGCATGGTGGCTCATGCCTACAGTCACAGCTCTTTGGGAAGCCAAGGCAGGAGAATCATTTGAGTCCAGTATTTTGAGTTTTTTTTTAGGATGCAATTATTATTCAGCAAAGTCCTCTCCCCTGAGTTCAGCAATGCAAGGTCACCTAGCGTACACTATGCATTTGGTATGAGTAGAACTGGACTGAATCAGGAATAAAATGTGTAGCAGAGGCCAGTTCTGCAAAGAAAATTAGGTAATGCAGGTAAGATCAGAAGACCATAACCCAGCAGCAAATCTTCCCATTCATTTCAGGAAACCATTTGCCACTAGCTCACCGGAGGAGGCTGATTTAAACCATTCATTTCGGGAAACCATTTGCCACTAGTTCACCGGAAGAAGCTGATTTAAAGCAGCCGTTTGGGGGCTTGGTTGTTCCCGATAGTCACCCAGAGAGCTTTAAACAGCACTGTGGCCCAGGTCCCACTGCAGGGATTCTACATTCATTTATCTATTGCCTTTTGAGTTTAGGTAACTTTAAAAGCCTCCTGTTGATTCCCATGTGCACCCAGGGGGAACAACTCCTGGTTCGGGGTGAGAAATGCATTTGCTGTGCGTGCTTTCCATGTGAGCAATGGTGATTTTCCCCATGGCCACTCCTGAGTTTGGGGTCTTAGAAAACACACTTGTCCTGTTAAAAATCAAAAAACAACTTCAAGACACACTCGGCTGTTTGGCTAAAATGCAGCAGAAGAAAATATCTTCTCCACAGATGTATCTGGATGGCACTTGCTTTCAGAGTAAAAGGTGGTTTCAAGCACAATATAGCACTTTTTTCCCCAAAGGTTTTCAAGGTCTTTTACTATCATATCCTTATGAATTACAGGAATAAAAAAATCATAGTTATAAAACTGTCAAATATGGTATTAGGAAAAAAATTGAGGGCATGTCTTCCATGCTCAGGTACCCTGATTAAAATCAGTTAAGACCAATCTGCCCAGTGTGGTGGCTCACACCTGTAATTCCAGCACTTTGAAAGGCAGAGACTGGAGGATCACTTGAGCTCAGGAGTTCAAGACCAACCTGCTCAACATTACAAAACCTCATCTCTGCCAAAAACACAAATATTAGCCGGTTGTGGTAGGGTGCCCCTGTGGTCCCAGCTACTTGGGAGGCTGAGGTGGGAGAATAGCTGGAGCCCAAAATGTCAAAGCTGCAGTGAGCCACTGCACCCCAGCCAGAGTGACAGGGAAAGGGACCTTGTCTCAGAAATAAAAATAAATACAGACCCATTCTTTTAGACACCTTCCTTCTTTTGCATAAAACACGGGGCTTTTGACCTGAAATGTTTTAAGATAAACTGAGAATTCTCCCATGAGCAGGAGCAGTAGATGGGGGTTGCTCACTTCCTGCTCTTTGAGTTGAAGCTTGGCAGAGGTCTGGAGACTCAAACTGATAAATATATGAATTGCTTTCTTTTCATATGCTGTATTAAGCTATTCTTGCATTGCTATTTAGAAAACTTGAGACTGGGTAATTTATAAGAAAAGAGTCTGACTGGCTCATGGTTCTGCAAGCTGTACAGGAAGCACAGCACCTGTGTCTGCTTCCGGGAAGGTCTGGGGAGCTCACAATCACTCACGGTGAAAGAGGAGTACGCGTCTCACGTGGAAAAACAGAAACAAGAGGCCAGGGCCTCAAGATCACTATATTTATTGAAAATGTCCTAAATTGCCATAAAAACATTATAACGTAAAATAACCCATTTCAATAAATAATAAATTAAAAAATACAACTGATATCTTTTATGGATTGGGGAAGTGCTAATGAGACAGAATGGCAATTGAAGCCAAAAGATCTGAATTCAGGTAAATAATTTTACTCATATTAGGTTTATGTTAGAGAAAACAATACTTCTGACCATATACTATTTATTGCATTGCAGTATTTCAATAATACGTACATAATATATAATTAATTTTCTAATGGTATAAAAGTAATCATGTACAACAAATTATTACAACATGGTCTATTGATGGGAAGGGTGTTTCAAATGAAAAAACTTGGAATTTTGCATGAGGTGGTGATAGATGCCATAGAAAATCTGTGTAAAATATTTCAATCATATATGCAACTATGGATATTTCTGCTTTTCAGAAAAATAATTTACTTTAAACATTTAATGCAGACAATTAAAATCACCAAAAAGTTACAGGAATTCACAGAATGCCTAATATATTTGAAAGGAAATTAAGAAAACGTCCAGGAACTGGAAACAAATAAACTTGACAATGTTGACTGATTCCCGAGCTCTGCAGGGACCCAGAAACTTCCAGGGAAGCGAGGAAGGCCAGCACCGTGTTGTCGCTCTCCTTGCCAGTTTCCAGAGCAGCCACAGTGGAGACTCCCCCCATGTTGCAGGATGCAGGAATCCATCCTCAGGCCATGAGGCCCGGGATGCGGCTTTGCTCCTGGGTTTCGCTCTGGTGTTCTGCGTGGAAGTGAACGCGATCCACACACCTGCGTGTGTGAGACTATCACGACAACCGCGACACCCACGGGCACGGCCTCCTTCCCGGAGAGAGGGCCCGGAAAGCTCAAGACTCTCATGGAGGTTCAGTCCCACACTCCACTCCATCCTTCTCCCTGCTGAAGACGCATGCGAGGCCCAAGAGCAGCTTCCAGGCCCGCAATTCCTGGAGAGGCGGAGAGAGCCAGCCCCCGAAACCCGCCCCCCTCCCCCCTCCCCCCCCCCCCCCCCTCACCGTCCGCCCACCCCTCCCCCCTCCGGGGCTTCTCCGGCCCCGCCCATACCCAGGCCACAGTGACCTGGGCCCTGTGGGTCCCGGCTTCCGAGGGCGGGCTTGCCCTGGGCTCCTCCGGCATTCCTGAAGGGGTGGAGCCTGTGGGCCTTTATAAGGGCCGCTGGCCGGCTGGGCCGGCCTCCTGGCCGGACCTGCTCGCCGTGCACAGGCCGACTGAGGGGCACTGGAGCCCGCCGGCCTCTCTCTGCCCGTGTCTGTCCGCGAAATTCCGGCCAGGTCTCCCCGCGATGGCTCTCCCGACACCCGGCGACGGCGCCCTCCCGGCGGGAGAGCCCGAGGACGAGGACGGCGAAGGAGACTCGTTTGGACCCCGAGCCAGAGGGAGGCCCTGCGAGCCTGCTTTGAGCGGAACCCGTACCCGGGCATCGCCACCAGGGAAGAGCTGGCCCAGGCCATCGGCATTCCGGAGCCCAGGGTCCAGATTTGGTTTCAGAACGAGAGATCGCGCCAGCTGAGGCAGCACCGGCGGGAATCTCGGCCCTGGCCCGGGAAACGCGGCCCGCAAGAAGGCAGGCGAAAGCGGACCGCCGTCACCCGGTCCCAGACCGCCCTGCTCCTGCGAGCCTTCCAGCAGGATCGCTTTCCAGGCATCGCCACCCGGGAAGAACTGGCCAGAGAGACGGGCCTCCCGGAGTCCCGGATTCAGATTTGGTTTCAGAACCGGAGGGCCAGGCACCCAGGCCAGGGTGGCGGGGCACCGGCGCACGCAGGCGGCCCGGGCGACGCGGCCCCCGGCGGGTGTCCCCCCGCTCCCTCGCCGGTCGCCTTCACCCACACCGGGGCGTGGGCCACGGGGCTTCCCGCCCCCCACGTGCCCTGCGCGCCCTGGACTCTCCCACCGGGGGCTTTCGTGGGCCAGGGAGCAGGGGCCGTCGCCCCGCTGCAGCCCAGCCAGGCTGCGCAGGCAGCAGGGATCTCCCATCCTGCCCCGGCAGGCGGGGATTGGGATTTTTCCTACGCTGCCCTGGCGACTCCGGAAGGGGCGCTCTCCCAGCCTCAGACTCCCCGGGGGTGGCCTCCGCGCCCGAGCCAATGGCGGGGGGATCGGGACCCGCAGCACCACAGCCTGCCGGGCCCTTGCTCGGTGGGACAGCCTGGGCCCGCTGGAGCTGAGCCGCAGGGCCAGGGTGTGCTGGCGCCGCCCACGTCCCAGGGGAGTCCGTGGTGGGGCTGGGGCCAGGGGCCCCAGGTCGCCGGGGCGGCGTGGGAGCCCCAAGTCGGGGCAGCTCCACCTCCGGGGCCCGCGCCCCCGGAGGCCTCCGCGGGGCAGGAGCAGATGCAAGCCATCCGGGCGCCCTCCCCGCCGCTCCAGGAGCCTGGGCGCTCGTCTGCACTCCCCTGCAGCCTGCTGGATGAGCTCCTGGAGACCCCCGAGTTTCTGCAGCAGGGGCAACCTTTGCTAGAAACGGAGGCCCCGACGGAGCTGCAGGACGTGGGAGAGCCCGCTTTGCTGGAACCGCTACTCCTCAGCGACGAGGAGTACCGGGCTCTGCTGGAGGAGCTTTAGGACGCGGGGTTGGGGACGGGATCGGGGGCGGGGCGGTGGCCTCCCTTTCGCGGTGAGCACCTGGTTCGGTGTGGAGAGGCCTGTTCTCTTGAGATGTGATTATTATACGGACGGGTGCTTCAATTGGGAGGACTACCCGATTGTCAACTTCTAGAAGTCGAAGATCTCCTGGGTTTAAGAATAGTGGGGGTAATATGTAAGAGTTAAAGATTAGGCCTCCATAGTCCGTGTACTCGTAGGTTCAGTATCATTGGTGTCCGATTGATTGAATAGTAAAGGAGGGGTTATTGACTTCGTCTGTTAAATATAGGATGCGCAGGGATGGAAGGGCAGTCAGGACTAAGATAATTGCTGGTAAGATGGCTCAGATAGTTTCTATTTCTTGGGAATCTGTGATACTGGTATTGGTTAGTTTTGTTGTGAGTATTGAGGACAGGGCGTATAAGACTAGGAAGCTGATTAAAGATAAAGCTGTAAAAGCATGGTCATGAAAAGTGATTGGTTCTTCTATAACAGGGGATGTGGCATCTTGTAGACCTAGTTGAACTGGGTGAGCCATATAAGATACATAGGGCTTAACCTATAATTTAGCTTTGACAAAGCTACGAAGTAGTTTTTCTAATACCTTGTTGAAAAAGTTATAGGGGCTATAGGATTGGCTTGAAACCAGTTTTAGGGGGTTCGACTGTCTCCTTTTTCGTTTAGTTTAATATAGGTTGGTTCTTCAAATGTGTGGTGGGGTGGAGGACAGCCATTTAATCACTCTAGGCTAGTGAAGGGTTGTTCGATTAGTAGTACTTTACGTTTTGAGGCAAAGGCTTCTCAGATCATGTAGATTGTTAAGATTACTGCTACTAGTGAGATAAAGGAGCCTATAGATGACAGGATATTTCAGGTAGTGTAGGCGTCGGGAGAGTCAGAGTAGCGTCGGGGTATCCCGGACAGGCCGAGGAAGTGTTGTGGAAAAAAGGTTAAATTTACGCCTACAAATATAATGATAAAATGGGCTTTGGCACAAGTTTGGTCTAATGTGTAGCCTGAAAATAAAGGGAATCAGTGAATAAAGCCCCCTATAATGGCGAAGACAGCTCCTATTGATTAAAAAAAGTAGTGAAAGTGGGCGACGACGTAGTATGTGTCGTGTAGTACAATATCTAGGGATGAGTTTGCTAAGATAATGCCGGTTAAACCCCCTACGGTAAATAGAAAAACAAAGCCCAGGGCTCAAAGTATTGCAGGGGATCATTTAATGTTGCCTCCATGAAGTGTGGCAAGCCAGCTAAAGACTTTAACACCGGTGGGGATTGCGATGATTATAGTGGCGGAAGTGAAATAGGCCCGTGTATCTACATCTATGCCAACTGTAAATATATGATGAGCTCATACAATGCAACCTAAAAATCCAGTTGACACTATGGCCCAAACTATGCCCATGTGCCCAAACGGTTCCTTTTTCCCAGAGTGGTGAGTTACAATGTGGGAAATTATTCCAAATCCAGGGAGAATAAGGATATAGACTTCGGGGTGACCAAAGAATCAAAATAAGTGCTGGTATAGGATAGGGTCTCCTCCCCCAGCAGGGTCAAAGAAAGTAGTGTTGAGGTTGCGATCCGTTAGTAGCATGGTGATGCCGGTGGCTAAGACTGGCAGAGAGAGGAGTAGAAGGATTGCTGTGATTAAGACTGATCAGACAAATAGGGGGGTTTGACATTGGGCTATTGCAGGGGGTTTTATGTTGATGATGGTGGTGATGAAGTTGATGGCCCCTAAGATAGAGAACATGCCTGCTAGGTGGAGGGAGAAGACGGTTAGGTCTACAGAGGCCCCTGGGTGAGAGAAGTTTCCTGCTAAAGGAGGGTATACCGTTGAACCTGTTCCAGCGCCGGCCTCTACTATGGCTGATGCTATTAGTAGTAGGAAAGAAGGGGGAAGGAGTCAGAAGCTTATATTATTTAGACGAGGAAATGCTATGTCAGGAGCGCCAATTATTAGGGGTACTAGTCAATTCCCGAAGCCTCCGATTATGATGGGTATGACTATGAAGAAAATTATGATGAATGCATGGGCCGTTACAATAACGTTGTAAATATGGTCGTTACCTAGTAGATTGCCGGGTTGACCTAGTTCAGCTCGAATACCAAGGCTTAGAGCTGTACCTGTGATTCCAGCTCATGCACCAAATAGTAGGTATAGAGTCCCATTGTCCTTATGGTTTGTTGAAAAGAGTCAACGATTGATGAGCATAGGTAGAGATAGAGAGAACAGACCTATTTTTCGAATGTCTTGTTCGTTGTTTAGGTTATGAATAATGGATCCGGAGCACATAAAAAGTATAGCTTTGAAGAAGGTATGGGTGCAGATGTGTAGGAATGCTAGGTATGGTTGGTTAAAACCAATGGTGACTATTATTAGGCCTAGTTGACTTGAGGTAGAGAAGGCCACGATGTTTTAAATATCGTTTTGTGTGAGGGCACAGATGGCTGTGAATAGAGTAGTAATGGCTCCCAGGCATAATGTGAGGTTTTGGATTAGTGTATAGTTTTCTATTAAAGGGTGGAAACGGATGAGTAGGAATACTCCGGCAACAACTATGGTGCTGGAGTGAAGTAGAGCTGAGACTGGAGTTGGGCCTTCTATGGCAGAGGGCAGTCAGGGGTGAAGGCCAAATTGGGCTGATTTTCCTGTTGCTGCTAGGAGAAGGCCTATTAGTGGCAGGAGGTTTGAGTTGGAGTTTAGGGCTAATATTTGTTGAAAGCCTCATGAGTTGTAATGCAGGAGGAATCGTGTCATAGCTAGGATAAGACCAATGTCGCCAATACGGTTGTATAGGCCTGCTTGGATGGCTGCTGTGTTGGCGTCCGCTCGAGCGTGTCATCAGCTAATTAGGAGGAAGGATATAATTCCTACGCCTTCCCAACCGATGAAGAGTTGGAAAAGGTTGTTAGCAGTAACTAGAATTAGTATGGCAGCGAGGAAGATAAGGAGATATTTGAAGAGCTGGTTAATGTTTGGATCTGAGCTTATGCACCATAGCGAGGATTCTATAATGGATCAGGTGATGAACAGTGCGATTGGAATAAATATTATGGAAAAGTAATCTAGTTTAAAGCTTAGTGTTAGATCTAATGTCTGGGCTGTTATTCAATGTCAACTTCACATGGTTGTTTCTTGGTTGAAGAAAATGTAGAAAGTTGTTGGAAGAAGGCTAGTAATAAAAGCATATGTTACAGTTGTTTTTACATAATTTGGATATGAGCGTTTTTTTGTCAGGGTTGATGAGGGTGGCAAAAATTGGAAGAGTTAGGGAGGCGAGGGTTGTTGTTATAACAGGGGTACACATGATTGTTACTTTTATTTGGAGTTGCACCAATGTTTTTGGCTCCTAAGGCCAATGGATAGCTGTTAGTTATCCTTTAAAAGTTGAGAAAGCCGTAATTTTAAGTACGGAGGCATGGATTAGCAGTCCTTGCAGGTTTTCTCGGTAAATAAGAAGTGATAAGCTTCTATAGTTAGGTTCACAATCTAATGTTTTGATTAAACTATATTTACAGGGAGCAAACCCTAGAATGATATTGGGGTTGAGGGATAGAAGAATGATTGGAGCGAGGTGTATAAATACGAACGTATTTTCTCGTGTGAAGGGGGGTTTTATGTTGATTATGTGATGTGTAAGTGTTCCTCGCTGCATTGTGATGAACATGTGGAGAGAGTAGAGGGCTGTAATTAGTATGTTGAGTCCTGTTAGTACAATAGTCATATGGGATCAGGAAAATGAGGCTGCGATTACAAAGAGCTCACCTAGTAGGTTGATAGTGGGGGGTAGGGCAAGATTAGTAAGGTTTGCTGTGAACCATCCAAAGGTTATTAATGGGAGTAGGGTTTGAAGTCCTCGGGACAGTAGTAGGATACGGCTGTGGGTACGTTCATAGTCTGAGTTAGCTAGGCAGAAATAGATGGAGGAGGTGAGTCCATGGGCAATGATAAGGATAAAATTATGATGAATGCATGGGCCGTTACAATAACGTTGTAAATATGGTCGTTACCTAGTAGATTGCCGGGTTGACCTAGTTCAGCTCGAAGAAGAAGGCTTAGAGCTGTACCTATGATTCCAGCTCATGCACCAAATAGTAGGTATAGAGTCCCAATGTCCTTATGGTTTGTTGAAAAGAGTCAACGGTTGATGAGCATAGGTAGAGATAGAGAGAAGGGAAGGGTAAAGTGGCTGAGTAAGCATTAGGCTGTAAACCTAAAGACAGGGGTCTAGTCCCTCCTTTTACCAGCCCGGAGGTGATTTTCACATTGAATTGCCAGTTCAAAGGAGCAGCTTTAAAAGTTTCTGCCGGGGCTTCTCCCGCCTTTTTTCCCTGCGGCGGGAGAAGTGGATCAAAGCCAGTTGATTAGGGTATTTAGCTGTTCACTAAATTTTTGTGGGTTCGAGTCCCGTTGATCTAGTGAGGGCTTAGCTTAATTAAAGTAATTGATTTGCGTTCAATTGATGCAGAGTAGGTGTTTGCAGTCCTTATGTACTTCAGAAATTAAGTATTTTTACTTACTAAGGGCTTTGAAGGCTCTTGGTCTTGTTTAACCTAAATTTCTAGTGGATAGCCAAAATTAGGGCGGAGGTTGGTAGTAAAAGGGTAGAGGCAATGACGAGTGGGGGAATAAGGAGGGTAGGTTTTGTGTTTTCGAATTGCCATATTATTTTTGTGTTGTTGGATGTAGGAAATAGTGTTAGGGAGATGGTATAGATTAGGCGTATAGAGAAATACAGGTTAAGCAGAGTTCTGATAATTATGATAGAGGGGATGAGAAAGTGATTGTTTATTGTGAGTTCTTGAACGGTAATTCATGTAGGTAGGAAGCCGGTTAGAGGGGGTAAGCCCCCTAGGGATAGGAGGGTGGATGCTCTTAGTGGTGCTAGACAGGTTGATTTGTTTCAGGTGTGGGATAGTATGAGGCTGGTGGTGTTTGAGTTTAGGTTGAGGGTCAGGAATATGGTAGTTGTTAGGATGATGTCTATGGTGAAGTAAAGAATTGTGATAGTTGGGTGATATACTAGTGTTCTTATTATTCAGCCTATGTGAGTGATTGAAGAATATCCTAGGATTTTGCGTAATTGTGTCTGGTTGAGACCTCCTCAACTGCCTACTGTGATAGATAGGGTAGAGAGAGTTAGGAGGATATGGGTGTTGATTGATGGGTGAATTGGGTATATGATTGAGATGGGGGCTAGTATTTGCCATGTAAGGAGGAGTAGGCCAGAAGTTAGGGATGTTCCTTGGGTAACTTCTGGGACTCCAAAGTGGAAGGGGGCTATTCCTAGTTTTATGGCAAGGGCAGCCCAGTGCAGAACACGGTGGTGGTGCTTTGGGTCGTGGTGGGGGTGGGGGTGGGGGGGGTGGGGGGGGGGTGTGTGTTTGGGTGTGTGGGTGTGTGGTTGTGTGGGTGTCTTGGGGGGTGTGTGTGTGTGTGCGCGCGGGGGGGCGCGCGCGCGCGCGCTGTGTTGGGGAGCGGGGTGGGGGATCAAGCGGGGGTCGGGTGGTGGAAAAGCGTGAGAGCTCTGCCGGGGCTGCTCCCAGAGCCTTGGCCGCTGCCCGCACGGCCGCGCATGCGCAGTAGACGGTCCCCCTCCTGGAACCTGGGCCGGCTCTGGAATCCCCGGGATGGATGCTCAGTTCTCCTCGGTGTGGAGTCTCCGGCCGCCGCCGCCGCGCCCAGACCGGGAAGGCAGGAATGCCAGGCTGGTCAGCCCGGAGGGAAAACAGGCCTCTCCACACCGAGCCAGGTGCTCACCGCGAAAGGGAGGCCACCGCCCCGCCCCCGATCCCGTCCCCAACCCCGCGTCCTAAAGCTCCTCCAGCAGAGCCCGGTACTCCTCGTCGCTGAGGAGTAGCGGTTCCAGCAAAGCGGGCTCTCCCACGTCCTGCAGCTCCGTCGGGGCCTCCGTTTCTAGCAAAGGTTGCCCCTGCTGCAGAAACTCGGGGGTCTCCAGGAGCTCATCCAGCAGGCTGCAGGGGAGTGCAGACGAGCGCCCAGGCTCCTGGAGCGGCGGGGAGGGCGCCCGGATGGCTTGCATCTGCTCCTGCCCCGCGGAGGCCTCCGGGGGCGCGGGCCCCGGAGGTGGAGCTGCCCCGACTTGGGGCTCCCACGCCGCCCCGGCGACCTGGGGCCCCTGGCCCCAGCCCCACCACGGACTCCCCTGGGACGTGGGCGGCGCCAGCACACCCTGGCCCTGCGGCTCAGCTCCAGCGGGCCCAGGCTGTCCCACCGAGCAAGGGCCCGGCAGGCTGTGGTGCTGCGGGTCCCCATCCCCCCGCCATTGGCTCGGGCGCGGAGGCCACCCCCGGGGAGTCTGAGGCTGGGAGAGCGCCCCTTCCGGAGTCGCCAGGGCAGCGTAGGAAAAATCCCAATCCCCGCCTGCCGGGGCAGGATGGGAGATCCCTGCTGCCTGCGCAGCCTGGCTGGGCTGCAGCGGGGCGACGGCCCCTGCTCCCTGGCCCACGAAAGCCCCCGGTGGGAGAGTCCAGGGCGCGCAGGGCACGTGGGGGGCGGGAAGCCCCGTGGCCCACGCCCCGGTGTGGGTGAAGGCGACCGGCGAGGGAGCGGGGGGGGGGACACCCGCCGGGGGCCGCGTCGCCCGGGCCGCCTGCGTGCGCCGGTGCCCCGCCACCCTGGCCTGGGTGCCTGGCCCTCCGGTTCTGAAACCAAATCTGAATCCGGGACTCCGGGAGGCCCGTCTCTCTGGCCAGTTCTTCCCGGGTGGCGATGCCTGGAAAGCGATCCTGCTGGAAGGCTCGCAGGAGCAGGGCGGTCTGGGACCGGGTGACGGCGGTCCGCTTTCGCCTGCCTTCTTGCGGGCCGCGTTTCCCGGGCCAGGGCCGAGATTCCCGCCGGTGCTGCCTCAGCTGGCGCGATCTCTCGTTCTGAAACCAAATCTGGACCCTGGGCTCCGGAATGCCGATGGCCTGGGCCAGCTCTTCCCTGGTGGCGATGCCCGGGTACGGGTTCCGCTCAAAGCAGGCTCGCAGGGCCTCCCTCTGGCTCGGGGTCCAAACGAGTCTCCTTCGCCGTCCTCGTCCTCGGGCTCCCGCCGGGAGGGCGCCGTCGCCGGGTGTCGGGAGAGCCATCGCGGGGAGACCTGGCCGGAATTTCGCGGACAGACACGGGCAGAGAGAGGCCGGCGGGCTCCAGTGCCCCTCAGTCGGCCTGTGCACGGCGAGCAGGTCCGGCCAGGAGGCCGGCCCAGCCGGCCAGCGGCCCTTATAAAGGCCCACAGGCTCCACCCCTTCAGGAATGCCGGAGGAGCCCAGGGCAAGCCCGCCCTCGGAAGCCGGGACCCACAGGGCCCAGGTCACTGTGGCCTGGGTATGGGCGGGGCCGGAGAAGCCCCGGAAGTGGGGAGTGGGGTGGGGGGAGTGGTTGATGACTTTAGGATTGGGTTGGATTTGCGTAGTGGAATCATTGGTGCTTTTGTAGTTGAGGTACAACGATGGTTTTTCGTATCATTGGTTATGGTTGGAGTCCATATGGAAGCAATGACATCTGTTTTATTGACATTAAGTGTATTATTGGTTATGGGGTTTGTAGGTTTTTCTCCTAAGCCCTCTCCTATTTATGGGGGTTTAGCGTTAATTGTTAGTGGTGTGATTGGTTGTGTGATTATTTTCAATTATGGGGGGGCTTATATGGGTTTAATGATATTTTTAGTTTATCTGGGGGGTATAATAGTTGTCTTTGGTTATACTACAGCAATGGCCATTGAAGAGTATCCTCAGACACGGGGCTCAGGGCTTGAGGTTCTAGGGGGTCCTATGGTAGGATTAATGATGGAGGTAGGGCTGGTTTTATGGGTTTTAAGTTGGGATGAAGAAGTGGTGGTGGTTAATTTCAATAATATGGGTAACTGGGTGATTTTTGAGGGGGAGGGGTCGGGGTTAATTCGAGGTGACTGTATTGGTGCGGGTGCCTTGTATGATTACGGGCGTTGGTTAGCGGTGGTTGCTGGTTGAACATTGTTTGTTGGTGTATACATTGTGATTGAGATTACTCGGGGTAATAGGTTATATTATTAGAAGTAGGGTCAGGATAGGGGGGATGAGGAAAGAGAGGAAGTAGAGTTTGATTATGCCTCTCTGGGTGGTTACAGTTGTGGAAGCGGTAATATGTGTTTGTGAGATTATTTCGGGTATAGATTTTTCTAGCCATGTTGAGTCCAATAAGAGGAGGGCTAAGTTTTGACTTATAAGTAGGTTTTGCTAGGGGATCATACGGTGAACTGTGGTGGGGAAGTATCCTAGTATGTTGGAGAATTTGAGTATTTGTGATGGGTTTTTCACTTTTAGTTTGTTGGTTATAAGGGCGAGGTCTAGGGCTGTTAGGAAACCGAGAGCAGTTGCGTCTAGGGCTGAGAGTTTGAGATAGAAGGGTGTTGTTGGCTGGGGGAGTGAGGTAGGGGGGATATTACTGGTGATAAGGAACCCCGTGATTATACTGCCTATTTAATTGGGTTTAGTAGGGCGGGGTTGTTTTCGTTGATGTTTATTAGGGCTGGGAAGCGGGGTTGTCCTGTTAGGGTAAGGAGAATGGTTCGAGTACTGTAGGCGCTTGTTAGGGAGGTGGCGATGAGAGTAATAAATAGGGCTCAGGCGTTGGTATACGACGTATTTGTGGCTTCGATAATGAGATCTTTGGAGTAGAAGCCTGTGAGGAAAGGTATTCCTGTGAGTGCTAGGTTGCCAATAACTAGGGAAGTTGAGGTGAGGGGCAGTGTTTTAAACAGACCTCCTATTTTTCGAATGTCTTGTTCGTTGTTTAGGTTATGAATAATGGATCCGGAGCACATAAAAAGTATAGCTTTGAAGAAGGCATGGGTGCAGATGTGTAGGAATGCTAGGTATGGTTGGTTAACACCAATGGTGACTATTATTAGGCCTAGTTGACTTGAGGTAGAGAAGGCCACGATTTTTTAAATATCGTTTTGTGTGAGGGCACAGATGGCTGTGAATAGAGTAGTAATGGCTCCCAGGCATAATGTGCGGTTTTGGATTAGTGTATAGTTTTCTATTACAGGGTGGAAACGGATGAGTAGGAATACTCCGGCAACAACTATGGTGCTGGAGTGAAGTAGAGCTGAGACTGGAGTTGGGCCTTCTATGGCAGAGGGCAGTCAGGGGTGAAGGCCAAATTGGGCTGATTTTCCTGTTGCTGCTAGGAGAAGGCCTATTAGTGGCAGGAGGTTTGAGTTGGAGTTTAGGGCTAATATTTGTTGCAAGCCTCATGAGTTGTAATGCAGGAGGAATCGTGTCATAGCTAGGATAAGACCAATGTCGCCAATACGGTTGTATAGGACTGCTTGGATGGCTGCTGTGTTGGCGTCCGCTCGAGCGTGTCATCAGCTAATTAGGAGGAAGGATATAATTCCTACGCCTTCCCAACCGATGAAGAGTTGGAAAAGGTTGTTAGCAGTAACTAGAATTAGTATGGCAGCGAGGAAGATAAGGAGATATTTGAAGAGTTGGTTAATGTTTGGATCTGAGCTTATGCACCATAGCGAGGATTCTATAATGGATCAGGTGATGAACAGTGCGATTGGAATAAATATTATGGAAAAGTAATCTAGTTTAAAGCTTAGTGTTAGATCTAATGTCTGGGCTGTTATTCCATGTCAACTTCACATGGTTGTTTCTTGGTTGAAGAAAATGTAGAAAGTTGTTGGAAGAAGGCTAGTAATAAAAGCATATGTTACAGTTGTTTTTACATAATTTGGATATGAGCGTTTTTTGTCAGGGTTGATGAGGGTGGCAAAAATTGGAAGAGTTAGGGAGGCGAGGGTTGTTGTTATAACAGGGGTACACATGATTGTTACTTTTATTTGGAGTTGCACCAATGTTTTTGGCTCCTAAGGCCAATGGATAGCTGTTAGTTATCCTTTAAAAGTTGAGAAAGCCGTAATTTTAAGTACGGAGGCATGGATTAGCAGTCCTTGCAGGTTTTCTCGGTAAATAAGAAGTGATAAGCTTCTATAGTTAGGTTCACAATCTAATGTTTTGATTAAACTATATTTACAGGGAGCAAACCCTAGAATGATATTGGGGTTGAGGGATAGAAGAATGATTGGAGCGAGGTGTATAAATACGAACGTATTTTCTCGTGTGAAGGGGGGTTTTATGTTGATTATGTGATGTGTAAGTGTTCCTCGCTGCATTGTGATGAACATGTGGAGAGAGTAGAGGGCTGTAATTAGTATGTTGAGTCCTGTTAGGTACAATAGTCATATGGGATCAGGAAAATGAGGCTGCGATTACAAAGAGCTCACCTAGTAGGTTGATAGTGGGGGGTAGGGCAAGATTAGTAAGGTTTGCTGTGAACCATCCAAAGGTTATTAATGGGAGTAGGGTTTGAAGTCCTCGGGACAGTAGTAGGATACGGCTGTGGGTACGTTCATAGTCTGAGTTAGCTAGGCAGAAATAGATGGAGGAGGTGAGTCCATGGGCAATGATAAGGATAAAATTATGATGAATGCATGGGCCGTTACAATAACGTTGTAAATATGGTCGTTACCTAGTAGATTGCCGGGTTGACCTAGTTCAGCTCGAAGAAGAAGGCTTAGAGCTGTACCTATGATTCCAGCTCATGCACCAAATAGTAGGTATAGAGTCCCAATGTCCTTATGGTTTGTTGAAAAGAGTCAACGGTTGATGAGCATAGGTA